>NC_064451.1:415000-753702 GCF_023343835.1 Lagopus muta
GTGGTGAGGATGAGCAGGCAGTCTGCAGGTGGTACTTTGGGATTTGGGATGCGGAGCAAAGGTGCTGGGCTGCAGCTCATGGGGATGCACTTCAGCTCCTTTAACTTTAATTGGTTTCATTTGAACGACAGCTCCCACGATGTGTTCCACTGGTGATAGAAAGCCACAATTTAAGTTACTGGGGGTTTCTGAATCTAGACTTGCTGCACGCTGTTGTCCCTCCTTCTGCTTGGTGTTTTTTTTTTTCTTCACGATTTCTGAATGCAATCTGCTTCCTAGGGGTTTTTTTTTACTATTATTTTTCTTTGGGGAACGTTGATCAATATTTATCACTTTAAGTGCTGTGAAGTGAAGGAGCCACCCCAGCACAGTGATACCAGCACAGCTCAGTGCAGGACCGACCAAAGAGAAGAATTTTGAGTACCCGGTCCTCAGTGAGGGATGAAAATAGACACAACATTATTAAAGTAGTAGATAATATTTACACAAGCACTGTATGAAGTGTTACAATCCAACTCGCAGAACTCTGGGATGATTTAAATACATTTCACTGCCACAGTGCTGTGAGTAGCGCCAGTCTCAGTGCAATCACAGTCAGTTTGCAGTTACACAAGCACAGCAGTGAAATTAAGGCTCTATAAAATAGATTTAATTAATTTTTTAAAAATTTTAATTTGGTAGCTTGCACTGGGAAGGATTTGGGGTCTGTGCCCTGAAGGTCATATGGATTTTGGAAGCGGTGCAGTGCAGGCCAGAAGGATAACTCAGCCACAGAGCTTGTATGGCCCTGCTGTGTGTGTGAGGCTTGCTGGGTGTGCAGCAGGATGTGCTGGCTGGGTCGCACTGTCTTCTGCTGGTACTGCCCAGAGCACTGCAGTCCTGCTCTGCTTTATGAGCTGCTCCAGTTCCTGCTTGGTCCACACAGCTAATTGTTGTGTGCTGATTGTGCTGCTTCAGGAGTGGAAAACCCTAACGTGGATTGGGTTGGTCACACAGTGGTGCCCAGCAATGTGACTTTGGCATCTTGTTGTGTGCAGAAATAGGCTCTGATGTAGACAGGAGCACAAGCGGTGGCAGAAAGCACCTTCTCAGGGCCTGCAAGCATGGCCTGAGGTTGTGGTCCCTTTTTGGTACAGAGCACAAATAAATGGAGCTGGGAGATGTTTCTTTCTTGTAATCTCTGAATTTCTGAGCTGTTAAAACTGCAGTGATAAGTTCATTTGAAATTGTGTGTTCAGTTTGGGCATACTGTGTTTTCTAGGGAAGAAGTTTCTAATTTTTAAAGGTCTTTTATGGATTAATTGCTAGTCATCTGCCTCCTTTTTGCTTTTGTTTAGTTCCTTGAATGTCTCTTGATTATTCTGTACTGTGTGATGCCAATTTAGTGGTTAACTGGTATGCAAACTACATCTGGACGTGTTGACTTTGCATTAACAATCATTGATTTGTCTGGAGCAAGGGAATAGAAATGAATGATGCTGTTTACCGTGGATGGTATATGAAAAATAACCATTTGCGACGTATCTTTCATCAGTGGCATGCAGCACTGGTGCAACTTGTCATAGCGGCTCTGCCTCATCAGCAGCCACGTGAGGGCTGAATTTTTAAGCTCTAGCACCAGGAGGGGGAAAGAGACACAGGGAAGCAACAGCAAAGCTTAGGGAGTGCTGGGACACCACTCAGCCACGGGGTTGGGGTTTGGGTGGTGCTGTGTGGGGTTGGGCTCGGTGATCCCTGTGGATACCATTCAGCTTGTGATATCCTATGATTTCATGAAAAACAATATATACACATACACACTTACTCCCTTCAAAAGAAGGGACTGGCTGAAGGGCCTTCCTGAGCAGCGTGTCCCTTCCCAGGGCGCACTCTAGAGACATCAAACTATTAATAAAGGTGGGGTTTCCTTCCCTTGGTTGAGTTGGTTGTATACACCTTGAATCTTCCTCCTCCTCCCGCAGTCCTGGGCCTTGTCTGCTCTGCTGTTGGTGGGACTTTGGTCCTGTGTGAGGTTCGATGTAAGCACTGGCCTTCTTGTTCTTCAGTCAGTGGGCTTGGCTCTTGGTGCACAGGAGTTGCTGTGCTAGACTCTGCAATTTGCATGTGGCAGCTGGGTACCAAAATGATGGATATAGGTAGTCTCCTGAGGTGTGGATATTATGCCCTGACAGTATTTAGAGTGTAAATGCGTGTATAAAAAGCATTGCTGCAGAGATGTTTCTCATGCAGAGGCCTTTTGGGAGAGGATGCGACTATGAGCAATGTAGAAGCAACTCTTGATGTTAGCAGATTTGGCTCTGCACCCCTACCTAAAACACTTACAGTGCAGATGTGGAATTAGCTTTGTGCTCTACGTTTAAACGTTTAAACTGTTTTGAGGAGGCAGTTGACTCTGGCATATTAACTCATCTGAACACTCATGCTGATGTACTGAAAGCCTTTGCTCCAACTGGGATGTTGTTAGGAAGCTCAGAGAGCGGAAGCTCGGCAGTTACACAGCTCGTTGTGGAGGTCAAAGCAGCTGAACACATCAGTCTGTACAGCTGTAGGTGGGTCCAGGTGACTCCTGGATGGGGTCAGGGCAGTGCTGGAGGCAGTGTGGCTGGTTTATGGTAGATGTGCTGGATTGCTGCGGGGCAGTCATGCGCAGTGTGTTTTGGAGGTGGGACCGGTGTCACCACACCTGGTGTTCTGCTGGGCCAGCTCTTCTCAGGAGCCTTTCTCTTCAGTTGTTGTTTCTCTAACCTGTATTGCCAGGGCGCTCCTTAATATGCATGTTAGAAAGGCTTAGCTGGTGTGCTGTACCTGTAAAGATTTAATTACATAGGCAAGGTTTCTTGCTTGTAATTTACAGTACTGCTGTTTGTTTCACATCTATATTTGGCTGGCATAACTTGAAAAATGACGCTGAAAGTGGAAAAGCAATGACTGGAGATGATGTGTATCCTGATGCTGGCTGACAAAGGGGAGAAGCCAATACCAGCACGCAGAGCAGAGGTGGGGGCTGCTGACGCCGCTGAGGAGCCATTGTGTGTAGGAGGAATCAATACCTGTGTGTATGGCTATGCATGCAGACGTGCCTGGGAGGCTGGGTGTATCGATGGAGGACGGAGGCCTCTGGGGAGGCTGGGTACTGCCTGGGCTTTGGCACTGTACTGGCCAGACCTCAGGTTGTAAATGCGGGGGCTCGGTGAGCTTCAGTATCCTGAGTGTTGCTCAGACATTGGGGATGGTATTGCGTGAGGTTCAGCATCTCAGCAAGGCACAGAAGTAAATCACAAAGGGCCGGTAGGATGCTCAGAGGGGCGTTCAGCCTGGAGAAGCGAAGGCTGCGGGGAAACCTCATTGCAGCCTTCCAGTACTGGAGGGCAGCTTACAAACAGCCGTGCTGTGATTCTGTGGAACTGAAGCCTCCTTGCCAGCAGGCTCAGCAGGTCTGCATGGCACCGCCGCGTCCTCAGGCCTCTGTTCATAATGCTCACTGCAGCTCTGTTTTGCTGGGTATATTCAGGCTGCGAGTAATATTTCAAAAGTTAATTTTTTCATTCCGTGTGGGTGTAGGTGTCCTTCCCTGTCTGAAAATAACAGCCGGAGCAAAGTTTTCAGCAGAACTTGGGTGTGCTTGCGTTGAAGGCCCGTCATTTAGGTTCTGCTTACAGCGTGGGGAGAACGATTTTAGTATAAGCGTTTCATTGCTCTAGGCCTATTTATGGAAGTATTAAACCTCAGTGCTCAAAACTCCGTGGCCAGAGCCGGCAGTGCTGTGGTGCAGGAGGCTGCGGGGAGCACAGAGCGGGCGGCCATGAGCGCTCCAAAGCAGATCCCAGAGGTGGCTGTTTTGATGATTTGTCTTTGTTGTTGTTGTTGTTACTATTTTAACTATGATTCCTTGTATTTAGACTGCTGGGTGTGCTTTGGGACCAGAACTAGATGGCCATAGCCGTTGTGCATGAGCTGCCTTGGTAGAGCCGTATGTAGCTTGAAACTCAAGGGTGGCTGCAGGCGTTGGGGTGTAAAGCTGTCACTTGAGGTCTTCAGTCTGGGAGCTGCAAATCTTCAGCTTTTACCAGCATTCCTGATAACTCATCATTTTGAGGATGAGAAGGAAGAGTTGTAAGGTTAGAGGATAATTATTTGCTGGAGACAAAATACCTTCTCAGATTTCTGTATGTGTTTTTGAAACCCGTGTGGAGAGGCACAGCTGGGTTTGGGTCAGGCTCATGGTGGAGGAGAACTGGAAGCCCCGTTGGGAATCATGGAATTGTTTTGAGTTGGAAGGAACCCTTAAAGGCAGTCTGGTCCCACTCCCTGCAGTGCACAGAGACACTCACAGCTCCATCAGTGCTCTCAGCCCTGCCCAGCCTGACCTTGGCTGTCTGCAGCGATGGGGCATCACCGCCTCTCTGGGCAGCCTGTGCAGTGCCTCACTGCCCTGAGTATAAAATACCAACCAACCAAACAAAACCTTCTCCCTTATGTCTGCTCAAATCTCCCCTCTTTTAAATGGAAACCATTTCCTCTTGCGCTGTCACAGCAGACAAAGCTAAGGAGTCTGTCGCCTTCCTTCTTGCAGCCCTGTAGATACTGACAGGGCACTCGCAGCTCCCACAGCTTCTGCAGGCTGTGCAGCCCTGGCTCTCGGCCTGTACTCGCAGGGAGGTGTTACATCCCTGGGATCAATGTTGTGTCCCTCCTTTGGATGTGTTCCAACAGGACTCCACATGTGGGTGCAGTAATCACTGGGATTGCTCTGAGCGTTCCGGTGATGCCATCAGCAGGAGCCCGTGCTGGGATCTCAAGATGCTCGAGTGCATCCTGGGGACTGCAGTGCTGACAGTGGCATCTGGAATGGGTGAAGACCAGTGGTCAGTGGCCCTTATGCTGTGGGGATGAACACAAGCTGGTGGGATTGGTATGGAATTAATTTTGACCCTTTTTTTATGTTTGGACTGTTTCACGGCATGTGGCTTTGGTTTTCTGTTGATGGTTAATGCCACCAAGGCTCTGCATACTGAGCTGAGGGAGGGATATTTTTACCTTCTTATCTGTCTTTATTTTAAAGATCTGCAAACGTGGCTGGGTGGTGATAACAGCATTTAGAATTAGCATTTCTCCTGAATCATGCTTGGTAGGGTGTTGCCACAGAGATGGCCCTGGAGGGGGATCCGCCGTTCCTGGGGACAGGAGGCACAGTGTGTCTGGAGCAAGTCGATGGGGTTGGGATTGCAATGTGTGCTCTGAGGGTGGTGATGCAATTGGTGCTCCTAGAAATGGGTTGTGGATACTGGAGGGATGAAGGAATGAGTCCATTGGAGCATCCTGTGCTCGGTGGATGTGTTCTCGCTGTTTGTCAATTTGGAGATGTTTTTTCTCATCTACAAACACAAGAGTCCCTCTCCTGAAACCTTGCATGTATTTAGGTGTTTTTTTTTAACATCTTAATTGGTTTATTTGCTAACAAGTAAATTTACTGAGGATGGGCCATTGCTTTTGATTTGTGATAATGTTGTGTAGATAGCAGTCACACGTTGTGCATGTTTGTCTAATTCGTGTATGTTTGTGCTTTCCTCTCTTGCAAAGATCTCTCTGGCCTTCCTATTCCAGCATAAACAGTGCTTGTGTTGCAGTTCATTAGGTGATATTTAAAATGTATAAAATGAAATGTTCCTGTCTACCTTAAGCAGACATATGTCTACTTTTTACAAATTAACCTAATTAAATATATATGTAGAAATCTATGATCCTCGGCTCCTAGCAGAAGGTATGCAATTAGCAACCATGGAGCCAGGAAGGAATTTTCCATTTGTGTCTTGACTTTTCCTCATAGGACGTGCTTTTTTTTTTTTTTTCTTTTTTCTTTTTTTTTTTCTTTTTTTCTTTTTTTCTTCCAATGCTTCAAATTTTATTCTGCTTAGGAATCCACATAAGGGCTCGTCCTGCAGGGATTTATGCTCGTGGTTCAATTTCCCCACAAGTATTTTGACTGAAGTCATTAAAATGGTACCTCAGTCCTCTGCTCCAGCCTGTCCCTTTGACTTTGCAGGACAGAGGATTTTATTTTGTTAACAGAATATTATCATGGGGAAAACATCATTCTGGAGGAAAAATGGCACTAGAATATTTACATTTTTCAAACCTCTTCCTTCCTCCCACCCAAAAATAGAAAAAAAAGTTATCTGTCTCCTCTGGATTTATGTAATTTTCAAGTGTTAGGCCAGCATTGTTTCCAAAACACACAGTCCTTCCACCTTAACTCCCTCTATGGCAAGAGGGCCCTTGTGCAATAAATACAAGGAATATATTCCGTTAATACATGCTTTCATACAGAATGGTTCTGGCACCAGAAATAATACATTTTAGTTTCTTTTCTGCCAAAGTGTTTTTTTCCTCTTTTATTAATTTAGGTTTGATCGTGTTATAATAGTTTGTTATATAAATAACCATTTGGTGTATTTTGCATCTCAATAGTTGAATGAATTTATTAACAAAAAGCCTTTCTTCCCCTATAAACATCCCCACTGTTACCCGAAGGCACTCCTTCCTAGCAGAGCCCACGAAGGGAATGACGTTCCCAGCTTAGCTATTTTAATGATCCCACAAACCAAAAAAAGCCATAGGATTTTTTTTTTCAACAGCAAATTGCAGAAACTTCTTCTGTTGTTTTTTTTTTTTTTCTTTCTTTCTTTTTTTTTTTCTTTTCTTTTTTTTTTTTTTAGGTCATCATAGTTTCTAAACTTTTTGTCCAGTTATTTTTGTTACTTTTCCACGTAGTCATAACAGCGAGCCGTAAACTTAAAGACTTTGGGGCTGTTCTTTCTTTTCGGGGGAAGTGTAGGGCTTTTAAACGTGACCCATAATGGAGCAGAACTGTCTCCAGGAGCGTCCTTTTTGGATGGAGGCTGTGGGCTGCACACCAGCAAACACAATTGCTCCATTACAAATTTCTGTGCAAGGACTATTAATAATTTTCACAAAGAAGGTGAGATGTTGGATCATAACTGTTTTTCCCCTCTTGGACACCTCTGCAAGTTCATCCTCCTGCATTTTCCTTTAACTTCCTGCCCCGCTGCCTTGTACTGGCTGTATTTCGAGGCCTTGTGGAATGTTTGCTCCAAGCACATCTGCAGACGTGTCCTTGCAGGAGCTTTCTGCTCCCCATGCTGTCTCAGGTTGGTGCTAGGTGGGTGGGTTCTCTCATCCCCCCTAGTGTTATGCCCTCTGCCATGGGGTGAAACCTTATGTTGGGTTGTCAGGCTTTGGTTTGCGTTGGTTGAGTGGCAGCCAACTTTGTAAGTTAGGAAGGAGTTTGCAGCACTGTCTTCCAGGTTTCCTTGTGAGCCTACAGCTCTGGCAGTGAGTTCTGTAGGGCAGGACCTGCCTTAGAGCTGTGTCTGTTGTGGGATAGATGCCTTAGTAATTTCATGTTCTGCTCTGGCAGGTGCAGCACACAGTGCTTTCCTTCTCACCTGTGTTTCACAGCACTGCACCAACCCTGTGAATGCTCCTCAAGCCTCAGCAGTGCTGCAGGCCATCGTGAAGGGGGGTTTTCAGTAGCCTGGCATTACTGAGCACTCAGATGAGTTTTGTGCTCGCTGTGGCTGCTATTTCGGTACAGAGGAGCACAAAAAGGATTTGCTCTTCCAGTTCTCTTCCTGCAGTCATTTTTGAGGCAGGATCACCAGAACGCTTTATGGTGCTGTGGATTTGGCAGTATGTGTTGGTGCCTTCTCTGTTCCCTTGCTAATTGTTTCACTTGCTGTGCTGGCCACCATCAGGCTCACACTGCTGGAGGAGTGTCCTCAGCGACTCCTCAGTTGCTTTTGTGAATGCTAATGGCTAATTTAGATGCCTTTATTTTGTGTGTGTCATTGGAGCTGCTTTTCCCTGCATGTATTGGTTTGCATGTATCCATGCAGAATTTCATCCTCTCTTTTGCCACCCACTTTCCTGCATTGTGTGGTCACTGCTGCTTGGATTGACTTGAGGAACATCTTGTCCACGGCCTTGGTGACTCCATCCCTTTCTCCATGTCTCACTTGGTGCACTGAGCAGGTTGTTTGCCTGGTCCCACTTACAGTATCAGACTGTTCCTGCCCTTTATTCTCTTTTAATCAGTAATTAATCAAGGGGATGATTTCTTGCTTTCTGTTCTGTGCATATGACAGCACTGTGGGTGCGCTTGCTGTTTCTAGAGGAAACTTGGCTAAGACTTGGAAAGTTGGGTAGACTGCATCTCACTCCTTCTTTTCTGCTTGCTCATTCGTCCTTCCCAGCCACTCCAGTAGTTCTGTGAGCTATGGCTGTCTGCAGAGCTGTGCTTGCTCCTGTTGTGTCCTTTTTGTCAGATATTCTGTTGTAATAACTTTTCAGCTACAGAACTCAAGTTCTGCAGTTGTATTCTTTGGGTCTCTGTTGTAATCCTTCTAAAACCTTGATCATAGAATCCTAGAATGTCCTGTGTTGCGAAGGAGCACAGTGCTCATCCAGTTCCAACCCCCTGCTGTGTGCAGGTCGCCAACCAGCAGCCCAGGCTGCCCAGAGCCACATCCAGCCTGGCCTTGAATGCCTGCAGGGATGGGGCATCCACAGCCTCCTTGGGCAGCCTGATACAGGTGAGTCTGTGGTAGCCAAGCAGTTGTAGCTTCATGTCTTTAAGGCTTTTGGGTGGATACTGTCTTGCCCTGCTGTTGTTCTGTAGCTGGTAATTTTGTTAGGTAGGTTTACTTCTTCTGGTGACCCTGTAGTGTGAGGTGGATCCTCACGTAGTTCAGTCCAGGAAGGGAATTCCTGAGCCCTTTCAGTTAAATTTTCAGCCTGTGTTCCTTCAGAGCTTGAGTTATACCAGAATCTGACTTGTGATGCTTACGTGCTTGATTTTGTTATTATTAAAATTAATTTTTATTCCTTTAATGTCCTCTTTCTCGAAATCTTTTTTTCATTGGCCTTTGATGGCTTTAAATTTAGCTTCAGTGAGTTTGCATTCTTCCATGAGTGTGTTCTTCTGTTTTTAATGGCTCTTTTTACTCAGCTGTTTTAGCCAAACTTTGGGAGGTGAAAACTGTCCTCACCAAGTTCTCCACTGCACCTGCTGCCTCTCACCTTCTGAACTGCACCAGTGACCTTCCTCTTAACAAATTCTCCCACTTAAGTTTCCTCTTCTTTAGTTAAATCTTAGCTGAATCTACTTTGTTGCATGGCTTTTGTGTTGGGAAGAATTTGGGTTTGAAATGCTGGGGCAGTGCAGCAGAGCTGGGCCTGTGGTCACCCCTCCTGGCTGCTGGAGGTGGGGAGCAGCAGGGTTCAGTGGTGGAGGGAGGACCTCCACCACGTGGCTTCTCCTGCTTGTGCCACGGGTGGCCATGTGGGACTCAAGAACATTTGCATTTCCTGAAGACGTCATGCAGGAAGCTGAGATGGAGCATCCAGAGCGTCGCTCTTGCAGCAGTCAGGTCTCCCAGAACATCAGCAGATAGAGCTGCAGGAGCCCCAGCCTGTGGGGTCTGGTCTTCTGTGACACTGCCTAAATGCTAATGCCATCCCTTGCTCACCAGTGCTGGAGCTGTAGCAGGATTTCAGATGAGCTCTGGGCTGTAAGGGTGCTCTGCAGCCGTTGGCCATATTGGTCCCCACTGGGCTTCACTCTGCAGTTGTATCCATCCCTGCTGTGTAATTGGGATACAGACTGCAGTGCTCTGAGTCTTTTGTTTCCTACCTGAGTTTTATAAATATCTATAAAGTTTTTCAAGGATGCAGTACGCTCATGACCTCATCAATAGAAAATGCTTTACTTAAACTGGGCGTTCTGTGCCTGTTGATTTTCTCAGGCTATAGTTTAAATAGTCCTTTCTATGCTGGCATCTGTTTTCATTTTGGCTTTGTTCGAGTCCAGCTCTCTCGCAGGGGCTCCATCTCCTTTGGTGTGAGCCTTGGGACCCTCATCCCCTGCCTGCACCCTCTGGAGAGGCCTCAGGATTGCAGGCAAGGGTGCCATGTTGGTCCTGGGTTTTACTTTTCCCCAAATGGTTTATTTCACTTCCAGGATCTGTTGTCAGTTCTAGTTCTGAGATTGCTCCAAAACTGAATCCTGCATTCCCCTATCCTTCTACCCCCACATGCCAGAGCCTGGTAAGTAGTAAAATGAGGAAGAAAAAAGAAGAATAAAAGGAAGGGATGACAGTTATCCTGGAGTTAGAAGTTATCAAGTGCAGAAAATTTATAAAGGAAGTTAAAAAAAACACAAGGGAAAAAAATCGGCGACTGTCACTGCAAAGAACAGAAAGAAAATATATCAGGAACAAAAGAAATTCTAATAATGGTTTTGTGTAGACTTATCACGACTGAGGAGAGCTAAAACGCATAATAAGGCAGAAAAACTAGACATGTTTAATAAATATTGCTGTTCCCTATTTGTAAAGAAGAGGTGGGATGTATTCGTAGTGTGTGTGCAGAAGGGTCTGCTGCTAAGCAAGAGGTGCTGAGCTGGGAGCTGGAGGAGCATTTCCAGCCGGTGTGGATGGGTGTTGCACACAGGGCACTCCTGGGGTGGGGGGGGGTAGCTGTTGCGCTTCCTTTTTTGTTTTATTAATTTTTCTATCCCTTTTGGATATCTTGAGACCATTCCAGAAAAGCTGGCAGATGCTGCTGCCGCCCCGTCTTAGCATGATGTCAGCCTGGGGACAGCAGAGCATGGTGTGCACAGAGTGCTGGGAAGGAAGCGATGGGAATGTGGAACAAACTGAGCTCATTTGTGACAGCAGTGATGGAGGCCGTGCTGAGTGCATGGGGAAGCTCTGTGATGTCACACAGCGTTTGGCTCCAGCCGCCCCTTGTAGCGTCACACTTGCGTGGCAGGAGCCAGAAGGCTTGGGGGTACCCTGAAGGCTCAGTGGGGACATGTTGGTCACCGGCTGTCCCAAGGGGCCTGTGGGCTCCTGGGGTTCCATCAGGTGAGCTTTGTTGGGTTTGGAGAATCCTAGGATTTGTGTCTTTGGAGGTGATTGCCCAGTGAGGCTGTGAAAGCCCCCTCCATGGAGGCATTCAAGGCCAGGCTGGATGGGGCTGTGAGCAACCTGGTCTAGAGGGAGTAGTCCCTGCCTACAGCAGAAGGTTTGGACAGATGATCTTAAAGGTTCCTTCCAACCCGAACCATTTTATGAGATTCTGTAGGATCCTTTAGGGATGGGGAGACAGGACAGAGCAGAGATCCCAAAGCAGCCTTGGGGTAGGAAAGGGACGTGGCTGCAATAGAAGCAGCAACACTGAGCCCCTGGGAGTGGGGCAGTGAAAACTGTGGGTGTGCAGAGCTTTGTGAAAACCATGACTCTTGCTTTTCCTATTGCTTATGCATTAATACAACATCTCTATTTCCAGTTTTTAAGAGATGTTGAAAAGTTGGAGAAGACACAGACTGTGTGGTTGGAGTGAAGCAATCCAGTGAGCTGGGGAAACAGTCATTGGTGTTTGTTCTGAAGCATTTTGGGACATGTACCATACCTTGGGAAACTCTCTGATAATAAGAGTGAACAAAAATCTCACTTGTTGATTCCACCTTCATAGAGCTGGTTCTCTGTGGGGGGAAAAAAAAAAAAGGCAGGTACCAAATAGCTGTTCATTTTTGCAGACACAAAAAGCAAGGAACAATACCTGGAAACTGAATCCAAGTGTTCAGATGACAAAATGAAGAAACAAAAATATTTTTATGAGCTGGAGGTGGAAATTTGGAGCAGCGGGGGAGATTGGCCATTAGAGCAAACTACCAAGGGAAAGTGTGGACGCTGCAGATCTCGATGCCTTCACTTACTCTCAGCATCCATGGAATACATGTTTCAGTGTTTTCTGGCAGAGCTGAGTGGTTGGAAGGGAGAATTGCTGTTATGTTATAAAGAATGGCTATGCTGTGGTTCAAACAAAAGATCTTGCTCTATGTCCCTCTCTTTTGGTATCCTGTTTCTCAGTGTCCAGCAGCAGATGGCTGGGGAGGGATTATAATGAACAGAGGAAAATATTGAGTGAGGCTTTAATATACTCACTCCTGTTGGATAATGGTGTGGGGACTTCCCGAGCCAGAGACTGTCTGAACCTCTGTCGTAAGCAAGAGAAACTCAATTACTGCTCCCTGCATCCACTGTGGTGCTTGGAAGAGCCCCTGTTCTCCAAACCGTGCTGTGCTCCTCGGTCTGCCAAACTAAAGATGAATGTTCATCCTCACGCCGCAGCCCCGACCCGTTTTTCCCCACTGGAGCTGTTAGTGAAATGCGACATGAAGTTGCAGTTTCCCTAGGTGGACCCAATATCACCCTCTCTTCCAAACCCTTGGGGTGCACCAGCACCTCCCATCCTGCTGGGCTGCTGTCACATTGTGACACGTGTTCCTCCCAGCATAGAGCCAGAGGCTCACATAGCTTTGGTTGGAGGGGACCTTAAAGGTCACCCAGTACCAACCAACCCAGTCAACCCAGTTTGGCCCTGGCCTACAACCCAGCTTTGAGTGCCTCCAGAGATGGGCACCCACAGCTCTGGGCAGCAGTGCTGTGGCCTCACTGCTCTCTGCAGAAAGCATTTCCCCCTCACATCTAACCTACATCTCCCCTCTGTTAGTTTAAAGCCATTCCCCCTTGTCCTGTCGCTGTCAGATCGTGTAAAAAGTCGGTCCCCCTCCTGCTTGTAAGCTCACCTCAGATGCTGGAAGCATAAGCTGACACATGAAACCAAAGTGCAGGCAACTATTTTCTTCCACTTGGTAGAGATATAACTAATGAAAGCAGTAGGTAACCTCCTGTAACACTGAGCACAAAAGGCTGTGGTTCTGTGATTCTGTTTGTTTACCTTTTCAGGCAGGAAATAATAATGAATAAGTTAGTTAGGGAGCACATGGGACACAGTCATTAATAATCTGCTTAATATTCCTGATACAGGAACATACAGGCATAGCGCAGAGGGAAGTGTGCATGCAGCATTGTATCTCAATATGGGTTTTTCCTCGTGGTCTGGAGGAGGCTTTGCTCCTTCATGCAGATGAGAGGGCGATGTATTGGAGAAAGAAACAGGAGGTATTTGCAAACTGTTGTGAGATCAGAGAGGAAATTTTCCCCCTTAACTCTGAAATCAGGCAGAAAGCAGAGAGCTGAGGTGGCTAGATGGAGATGTAAACAGTATTAGAAGCAGTAAGCAGTAGGCTTTTAAAGAGTATAAACAGTCTGCAAAGGAGGAGGATAGGAAGATCTATTAAATAAGCAGAAGGCAGTTAAAAGGATAATTAGGAAGGCAAAAAGAAATAGAGAAGATCTAATTGCTGAGAATATTTTGACATCAAAGGGTTCTGTCGATGTATTCAGAGCAGACAGAAGCTAGCAGAGGGAACTTGTCCACTGAAGATGAGGATAGCAGCTGGAGGCAGGAGATCCGTAAATGAGCCGCTTAGTGCCTCTGGGAGCTGACGGGCAGACAGTGCAGGGTCTGACCAGGGTTGTGTGCTGGGAGCTCCATCATCAGTGAAGAGAGGAGCACAGCACCTGGGCACGTGCGTTCTGGGGGTTGTTTCTGAGCTAGGAGCTGTGTGCCAGCGACTGAGGAGCTCAGGGTGTCATTGCACAGCACCAGGACCTGTCCTGGGTGGGGGTGACCTCGTGCATGGGCTGGTCTGGAAGGCTGAGGCTGTTTGTAAGACCTTTGCAGCTGTCAGATGTGGATCTGTGTGTGTGCATATGCATATGTTTGTATATGTTTTGTGTGTGTGTGTATATATATATGTATACATACAAATTTTTACTGGAGCACGAAAGTCGTTTGGAAGTGGACATTTGGAGGAAAAATGGCCATTTTGTGTACGTGTGTTTGCTGTGTGCTCCACCTCCCAAACTCTGCCTGCGTGAGAGGTGGTATGTGAATAACAAAGGTAATGCCACAAATGGAATGCATTCTGGATAGAGCCTTGCACGTAAAAATCTGGAAACAAATTAAGCAGTACCTACATAAGGTCACTGTGTTGGTTTTCCACACTCCACGGAGGAGTCCTGGAGCTTTGATCAAAGTTGCTTTTCCCAGAGAGCAGCCCTTGCAGCAGAGCCAAAGTGCCACGTGCTCCTTGGTGTACATAATTAAAAGCTATCATCTATCCCGATGCAGCGCTGCTGGTTAGTGTTTCACTTAGGAAGATGGGTTGGCTTGGATTTCAACAAATTTGGGAGCAAATGAGCAGTATGTCAAGTGGCTGCAGCGTGCAGCTCTTGGGCTGTGTTCCTGGGGTGCTGTGGTTGCACGGGCGATGCCTCAGCAATAGGCTGAGTTTCTGTGTCAGCGCGTGCCGGGTGGCTGCTGGCACATCTTGACCGTGGGGTGGAATTTGTCTCATTGGGAACACGACCAGACCCATTGTTCCTGCATTATAGCTCGTCCCTTGGAACATTAAAGCACTGACACGGAGCCTCGCAGCCTGGTTTAGCTGGGGGCTGCCATCTCCATCTGCTTGGATGAGGCATCCAGCTGTGTGGTGCTGCTGCTGCACAAGCTGTGCTCCATGCTCTTGGCCTGCAGAAGCTGGTCACCGTTCCCTTGCACATCCCCTCCTTGCTTTGCAGGTGGCGGGACAGCAAAGCCCTTCCTTAAGGAGCTGAGCAGCAGTAGCTCCTCGAATTCTAACCTCAAGACTGCTGCTGCTGTCACCAGCTGACCCATTTTGTGATGGCAGTTTCTTTAGTGGGATGGTGTTCTTTAAGCTGTTACACTTTTAATGGAGTAGGGAAATGTCCTAAGTGCCGAGTGCTTAAGTTTTCAATGGCATTTGAGAGGTTTCATATTGAATGTTATTAGCCCCAATAAGAAGTTATAGTCTAGTGAGTGTAAGAGTTCTCCATGCAGAGAAAGAGCTTAGAGCTGATACGTGGCAAGTTCCAGCAGGTCTGGAGTGGTTTTTTTTCCACGTACACACACTGTTTTAATATTAAACCCCTTTATTTTCACCTCCATTAAGTGCTAATGAAACCAAGGTGTCGTTTGGGCTGAATGGAAATAAAGCAAGACGAGGACACACCACATCTGTCGTCTTGCTCCATTTCCCCTCTTGCCTCAAATCTGATATCCTTCAACTTTGTTTCATTCAACCAAATTATGATCAGAAGAAAATGGTAATGTAACTCAAGAGGAGAAAAGTTCAAGTTAAAAAAAAACAAAACAAAACACCACAGTGTGCAGGAGATAGTTGTGTAAAAAGTAATGTAGATCTTGAGAAAAAGCTTTTGTAATTCAGCAGATGTCATTGGCAGCAAAGGAGGCTGTGTGCTGTACTGGAGGGGGAAAGGAGGATCCGGAGTCCCAAAGCCATCAGCCCAGGCAGGGAGGAGATGAAGGAGGGAAACACAGACTGCACTGGTGAGGGGATGGTTTGCTGCTGAGCTGTGGGTGCCGTGCCGAGGCTGTGCTGGAGCTGGCACTGCTGCTGTTTTCAAATCACAGCTCTCTTTGGAGAGGAAAGTGAACATATTGCCTGTGAGTGTGACTGCAGCAGAAGACCTGTGCTTGTTCCAGATTCTCAGAGTGTGTTTATGAGGTGCAAACTCAATGTCAGTAACTTGCTTGGATGGAGGATGAGAAGAGCTCGGGGCTAGCCTGCAGATCTTACAGGGTGTGGAAGTACAGGACTTCCGATCCCTGCCTCTTACGTGACTTGTTAGACCAGGGCTGCCTTGTAGGGAAATTGGGAATACATGCAGTGTACCTAATGAAAACCTGAAGTTTTGGCAGACCTGGCCTTGAGTTCTTTGCCTGCCCCGCAGAGGTGGCAGGGTGAGCCAGCCAGCTTGCTGTCCCCAGGGGTGTGCTGGCTGTCAGACTGTGGTGCTGGCTGCTTTCCCTTGGGATCACAAGGAACCAGCAGGAGTAACGGGCTGCACCTAAGCAGAGGCTGTGCCTGGAACGAGATGTGGCTCAGGTGTAGAGGTTCAGTAGTTAAGCAGTGGGGAGGAAGCAGCAGGGCTGGTTGTGTGGCTTGGCTTCCATGTGCAGCAGTGCAGGACTTTGTTTCTTTATTATCTACACCCCTAATTCATTGCATGTAAGGGGAAAAAAATCCTAGAGAAAGTTTCAGATGCTGTGACCTGTCTTTTCTCCTCCTCGTGGAAGATAATTGAGAGAGGAAGCTTGAAAATGAGATTATATTTGTTGTCTAGACTGAGTGAGAGCATCTTTCCTTGTTTTTCAGTCTCCTGGGGAGTCCATCCTTGGTGTTAGGTCTGCTGTCAGATGGATGGCAAAGGATCTCATCCGGCATACCAGGATGCTTCTGCTGACAGCAAGAGCAGCAGAGGACTTTGAGGCTGTGTTTGGCAGGGTGAGGTGAGGTCATGAGGTTTTATTCCTGTTCGTAGGCAGATGGCAAGAGGAGCCCAAGGATAGCTGCGTGGTTCAGTGCTGTGCCTCAGAACAGCCCAGCCCTGTCTGTGAGGCACTGAGGCTGTTTCATTAAAGTGCAGATAGCCCTGGAGCTGCTGGTTGTGTGATGGGATCCCAACAGTGCAGAATCACGGGATATCCAGGTTGGAAGGGACCCAAAAGGATCATTGAAAGCAACCCCTGGGTCCATGCAGGACCACCCAAATCCTAAACACTGTATTTGAGAGCAGTGTCCCAGTGCTCCGTGCAGTCTCTGATGGGCTGAAGAATAGAGGTGAGGCAGTGGATTCTGCAGGGACAAGCATGGTGCTGCTGTGGCATTGAAGGGTCCCAGAGCTGACGTGGGTGGGAAGAGCTGCGGGAGAACCAAGCATGGGATGGATGTGTAATGTTACTAAAATGTGACAAACTGAATGTTTTGGGGTCCAGCCTTGTCAATGGAAGGCACTGATTTGACTGACTTTCAAAAAGAATGCAAGAGTAAAATCTCTCGGCACCTTTTCTCTCTGCCCACATGCATGCTGTTGAGGATCATCCCTCTGATCAGCCCTAGTGGAAACAAGCAGGGACAGAAGGGGAGGCTGAGCAGAAGTCTCTTAACTATGGTGCCTTTGGGACTGTGGCATTGGTGCAAGTGTCTGCTTCTCTTTGGGATGCAGGAGGCCACACTGGGCCTCCTTGCTGGGGGGCATCCTTGCATATCCTTGAGCTCAGTTCCTGGTAGAGGGCAGGGAATGGTGTAACCTTCTGCCTGTAGGATCACTGTCACTGTGGCTGAGAGCAAGGTGCAACTTACAGTGTTCCCAATGAACTGTTCTGACTCTTCTCCTCTGTCCTGTTCTCAATAGATTTTCCAGCAGTCCTTTCCTTTAGAGACATTTCATTTGAGGTCTTGCTGGTTTTGATCCTTCCCTATTACTGGATTTGTAGTCAAATGTTATTTCTAAAAATAAGATATTCTGCTCCTTCTGTTTCTAGAGATTAATCTGTTTCTTTTTTCTTCAGCTGTTCTTCCATGAAAGGATTGTTGGGAGCCTATAAAGGCCAGATAATGTGATTTTTCAGTTAAAACTCTCTTGAGTGAGCTTTCACTAATTGACTTGTTTGCATCAACTGTTACGACAGCAAGCGCAAGACTAACGCCGCCCGAACTCCCAGCGTTGCTGGGTATGACGTGCAGTGTGCTGCAGCAGCCATCAGAGCCATGCCGGCGTGTTAGCGATTTCTGACCTCCGGCACAGAGCCCATGTGAGCCTCCTGCCATGCTGCTGGCTGCCTGCGTGTGTCTTTTGGCACCCAGCAGCAGGATCGTGGCTTCGGAGTGCTCTCCAGCCTCGCTCCATCCCTGGCTGCCGCTGCTCGTGCGGTGTAGCGGCGTGGTGTCGAGCCTGATCCAGGCCATTGACTCGCTGGCTTTGTGACTGCTTGCTGCAGTCATGTTCAGAGGCATCCAGGATTTCCTTTAAAAATAGCCAAGAGATGGAAATGTGCTTTTTATGAGGAATATTTTCCAAGCGCAAGCTGAAGGCAGGGCAGCGCGTTACGGTCTGTATAAGTTTGTCGACGGTGTTACTGGAGAACTCGAGGAGGTGTGAAGTCCCTTAGCCCTCATTTGTTGGATGTTAATGACGCTTCTGGTCATCTTGTGGAGGGAAGGAGTGAGTGGCAGCAATATGGGGCAGGGAGCCCAGCCAGGAGTGCGTTTTATCAAAAGGTGGAGGTGCTGCTCCTGCACCTTCTGTCCATGCTCTGCTGCCGCTTATCCTGTGCGCTAGGGTTTGCTGGAGCTGTCTGTGAGTTATCGTTGTGACCCAGGAAAAGCACATGAAAAGCCATGAAGGGGAGGAAGAGGCAAGGCTTTCTGCCAGCTTGGTGAGTAAGCTGGATGGGAGCAATGAGTGGGGAGGAGGAGGAGGAGGGCTCCCCACTCTGTACTGTTAGACCTGGCTGGTCACTTGTTGGCCTGTCTTCCTTGTGGTGCAAGGAGCTGAGGTTTGTGGCAGGAAAGGTAGAGATAGGGCTGAAGTTGTACGGTGCAACCAGTGGGAAGGGGGACGTTTCCTTTGAGAGCTTTCTGCAGCGCGGTCAGAAGTGTGGCTCACAGTGTGCTTGAACGTCCTGTGGTGCAGCATGTCACGTTGCTGTGGTCAAGCAGGGATGTCAGTGCAGCATCACTCAACAAACTCTTGCATCTTAACTCCTGCTTCTCACCAGTTCTGTTGTCTCTGCGCTCGTTGGCCGTCCAGAAGTGTTGCTGCTGGTGCCTGCTGTGGTTTGGGGGCTGCCCACCCGCCCCCAGCCCAGCCACTGCTGGTGCAGAACAGAGGACTTGGCTCCCTTCCCACCATGTGCTTTCAGTCATGGCACGTTTTCAGAATCTGGAGCTGTGATCCCTCTGTGGTTACAACAGCAGGTGGCTGACGCCTTTTTTGGCTGCGTTGGGTAGCGGCGGTTCTGCCTTGCGCTGGGTCAGCTGCTCAGCGTGAGGCTGAGGTGGTGTGGAGCTGAGCACCACAAGGTCCCTTGTTTTACAGCGTGGTGACAAATAGCTGAAGAATAAACCATTCCCAGGGAGTGGCTGAGCAGTGCTGGAGCAGAACTGCATGGCTGAGCCCTGGAGCAGGGCCACATCCCCAGGGTCACAGTACTACCCTGCCGTGCCCAGTCTCTATTCTGGACTGGAGCTGAGTTCCATCTCACTGCAATGCTGTGACAGAGCATCACCAGGTGACAAGAGTGATGCAGCATCACCTGCCAGCTGTGGGCTGTCACCTGCTGGTTCAGGGCCCTTCCCAGTCCTGGGCTGTGTTCACTCCTCTTGCGAGTGGAAAATGAGATGTGCGCTGGGCAGCTCAGCTCGACTGCTGATTTTAGAGTATTTTTCTATTTTCTCTGTAATTTGCTGTGAGATCCCAAGCTGTTGCTCACCATGGTGCACAGAAGGCTGCTAACAAGCAATGTGATGAAAGCAGCCTTCTGCTCTCAGCTTCGGAGGAGGCAGTTGTGCTGCAGCCTCCTGTGCATCCACTTGGCACCATTCCTCGGGAATAAAGGTAAAATCCTGGAATCAGGGAAATCCAACAGTTCTCCAGATGCAGTCAGGTCTTGAGATGCTGTTCTCTATGTAGAACCTCTTTTTTGGAGGACTGTCAATGCACCCATCACCAGGGAAAAACTTGTTCCTGAGAAAACTCTGCTCTGTTTGCTGGTGTGAAGCAGGGATGGATGCGACGGAACCCACGGTGAGGATTTGTGATGGATGCCATGTTGCCCTGGCCCACAGTGTCAGAACCTGCCTTGCTGTTCCCTGCTGTCCCAGCTGGGTCACCCCATTAGTAGAAAATGTGCATAAATAAGCTGTGTGAGTATGGTTTGAAGGATGCCCCATCCTTGGAGGTGTTGATGGTTGATCAGACTGGATGGGGCTCTGAGCACTGTTGGTGTCCGTGTTCATTGCAGGGAGTGGTGGCCTTTATTAAAGTCCTTTCCAACTCATACAGTTCTATGATTCTGTGAACATTTAGGAAGACATATTTCATCCTTCAGTATGCTTTTCCTCCAAGAAACGAACATTTGGAGCTCCTGCCCAAGGCTCCATCCCCGTGTCCTGTCCCTGCCTCAGCATTGGTCCCAGCAGGAATCTTGGCACCGCAACCAGCAGCACCAAAGTGATGAAGTAGTGAAACTCTATGGATTTCCGTTCCTGAGATCAAGCAGCCCATAATTCATGCCCTGCTTCCTTTCCCTCTAATTCGAAGGACATTCGTCTGCAAGCCACGATGGGACTGAGTGCAGAGAGCCCTGCAGCTCTTGTGGGAGATGCTGAGTGCTGCACAAAGGAGGGATGCTGGTGCTCTGGGATCTGCACACACTGTGTGCTGAGGGATTTCTGCCTGAAAACCTGGGATTTGGGTTGCTGTGGAGTAGTTGAGGGGTTTTATAAGACATATATTGTAAAGAGAAGGTTGTCAAAGGGTGTTGGTATTGGCCAATCCCTTCCTAAGGATGGAGCTTTGGGATGTGCTGGGGGAGGGTCAGGCTGTCCGTGTGAAGGAAAGCACAGAACCTCCCCCTGCCCTCACATGGCATCTGCAGTCACACCTGCTGCACTGAAGTTCCTCGACTTCACCTGTTTGAGAGCACCCTCTTAATTTTTTCCCCTACTGGCTGCTCTCAGCTGGAAGGTGCTCATTCATTTTGTCACTGCTCTTACAGACGTGGTTCTCTGCCTTTGATCGTTATGCTTTGCCTTCCCAAGTGGTGATCCATCTTTGTGATGGTAACCACATCTGCATCCTGTGCTCAAAGAGCAGGTGTGGTAGGGATATATGTGTGGCACGGTTATATTTCCTGCTTGTTTTGCCTTTTTTAAGCAGTTCCTTGCTCTCCCTTTTCCTCTTTGACCACTGTTGAGCACTGAGCTGATGCTCTTTCTGCACATGTAAGACATGAGGGCCATCTGTTGTACCCAGGACTGTTTCCTAATGTAAAGTATTACCTATTACTTTTTTTTTTTTTCTTGCAGTTCTGCTCTAATTTGTACTCCTGCCTGATGTTAATGGCTTGCTGTGCAGGTTGGCTTTGCAGTCCCCATTCCCCACTGTGGCCACACCGTGGGTTCTGCAGCGGTCCCATGTTTGCTTTCCCTTAGTGGCTTTGTTTAGTGTCATCATGGCAATCACTGCTGACTTTATCAGATTTGCTCGGAATCCTTCTTGGATGTGGAGATCTTTGCTGGTATTTCCATGTGTGAATGGGGCTAGTTGTGACTGGGGCAGGTGATGAGCAAGGCAGGAGGAGCATAAGTCCCAAAGAGACGCTCAGCAGTGTGGCTGCATGGCTGGTTTTGTAACGCCAAGGGGAAGTTTGGTTTCCAATCCCCGAGGTGGCCATGGGAAGGAGGCATTTCACTTCTTTTGGTGTGGTGGTAAGAAATGCCTTTTGAGAAGTTAGATCTGTGGACACGGTCTCCATCCATGGAGGTGAGGAGGGAGATGCTCGGTGTCACTGCTGGCAGAGGAGCACCCTGTGGGGCTGAGCTCTGTGCCCACTGGGCCTCCTGGTGACCCCAGCTCAGTAGCTGGCACTCAGCACACGTGGCTGATGCTTCATTAGCCAGTGAGGTGCTTTGGTTTCTTTGTTGGGATAAGGCTGATAGGAACACCCTTGTCCCTTTGGGGCGGCCTGTTTGAGCTGTGGCTTCCAAGGTGGTTTCTCTCTGCTGAAGGGCAGGTTTTGCTTTGAGGGGCAGATCATGAGTGATGCCATCGAGTCCTGTGAGCAGCACAAAACAGCTCAGCTTTGCTTTCGGTTTTGAGAAAGGAATTTGAGAGGTTTCAAGATTTAAAAAAAAAAAAAAAAAAAGGATCAATTTTTTGTGCGTTTGCTGTTCCGTTTTCATGAATACATTACCTGCAGATTTTCAGATTAAATGTACAGAGTTGCAGTCAGCATTCAATTGCAAGAACTGTTCCATCGTGTCTCTGCACTGGACTTTCAGAAGACCTCTCAGCAAAGAGGAATACCCCTCACTTCACAGCCAGGACCCATCCGTCCACAGTCTTGGGCAGCTCCAGGAATGGGCACCCACAGTTCTGGCCTCTCTCTCTTGCTGCCTTTGTCTTCTCCTGTCCCCATGCACAGGAGGATGCTTAATTAGAGCTGCTCCGTGGATGAGGAGGCAGCTTTTAGGGCTGGAGCAGGGCTCAGTGTGAGCAGTGGATGCAGGAGCAGCACGCAGCAGCAGCCTGCAGGAAGCCGTCGCAGTTTGGAATTTTCTGGGCTGCTCTTTGAGTGGTTTAAAATAGTCCTTGAAGTTTTATTTAACTTGAAAGCATTTAGGAAGTGATTTTGAATCCATTTGGTTGATTCACTGCTATTCCTGCAATAGGATGCAGAGCAGTGATTCTGTAATTAATTTAATTACATGCTTATTCAATCTTTCCTAAACTAGTAAAATTTCAGAAGGCTTTTGAATTCAATGAAATGCGATTTCCAGGGAGAGGAGGAAGGGAAATTTCAAGCTGTCTGATTTCTTTTCCCCTCCCATGGAACCAGGCACCCCCAGCCCTGCGTGGGGCACACGTCACGTGCGGGGCTGTTGTGGGAGGGAGCCTTCATCAAGGAGTTTCTATGATGGCATACATTCAGGAGAAGCCTTTTTTCTGTTTCCCAGTCCCCCACCTCTCCTTTACTTTCCTGTACCTGAGGGTTCATTTCTCTCTCTTCTTTTGCTGCCTTTGGATTTGGCCAAAACAGGATGTTTTATAATTAGGCTGTTGAGTTCTGACCCGCTCCCCGTTGTCCCACGGCAGCACATTGTGCACATCTCTGCCCAGCCTGCTCCGTCCCATTTTCAGTAGTGAATTTCAAAATATCATTTCCAAATCTGTCTCTTTGTGCTTTTTTTTTTTTCCTTCTTTTTTTTTTAATAAAAGCTTTGCAGACAGCCTTGAATGAGTAACCAGATATCTCCTGGGCTCTGGAATTCAGCAGTCCCTGCCCTTTGTTCGGCTGGGTCAGTGCACGAATTCACGAGTTACTGAATTAAGAGGCAGAAAAATACAAATGTCTGATTGTGATTTGAATTCTATTTTTTTTTTCCAGCAGAAGAAATACAAAGAGGGACTGATATTTTTAGCCATTTAAAATGCAGTAATTTATTTTAAAATCGGGCTGTTACAAAGGCCAATTTTTAAAGCAGTGTCAGACGTTGAATTGTTTTTCCAAAAGGAATGTAGTGAAATCCAACTTCTTGTGTTCATTAATTAGACAGTTTAAGTCTACTCACAGTACAAACACGGGTAGGTTGGAAGAGGGTTTGGTGGGCAGAGCTCATAGCAGGAATGTAGAACACTGCAATGTCACGGAGTCACAGAATGGCTTGGGTTGGAATGCCAGGATGGTTTTCTTCAGTTTTCCTGGAGAAGAAGGTGACGTCAGGCCATGGAATGCTGAGTGCTCACAGGGCTGCTTACAGGCTGAGGGAGCTGGGCTTGTTCAGCCTGGGGAAAAGAAGGCTGCGGCGTGACCTCACTGCAGCCTGCAGTACCTAAAGGGAGCCTACAAACAGGAGGGGAATCAACTCTTTGAAAGGGGAGATAACAGCAGGACAAGGGGAAATGGTTTGAAGTTGAAGGAGGGAAGATTGAGGTTAGATGTTGGGGGGAAGTTCTTTACAGAGAGAGTGGTGAGGAGCTGGAACAGCTGCCCAGAGAGGCTGTGGATGCCCCGTCCATCCCTGGAGGTGTGCAAGGCCAGGTTGGATGGGGCCCTGGGCAGCCTGGGCTGCTCTGAAATGTGAAGAAAAAAGCAAGCAAAAAGAGAAGAAAAAGCAATGTTTCAGTTAAAAACAAAAAGACTCAAGGGCAGCAGTGGTGATTGGCGTGAACTGGTCAGTGTTAGACCTGCAGGCAGGTTGGCCATGGCTGTAGCTTTATTCCTAAATTGGAATTAAGTCAGTATGGCTCCCAAGGGTGGGAACCTTTGGGTACCAAGGTGGGTGCCTGTGACAAATTGCTGAGAGGGACTGACAGAGCTTTGAGATGTTGTAGGGATCTGTTGGTTCATGAGATAGGTTTGTAGTGCTGAAAATGGTCATAAATGTCTTAATTCTTAAATGTTGTGGGTTTTTTTGTTGTTTTTTTTTTTTTTACCAATAACAAGACTCCTGACTTTCATCTGTGTGCCAGTCGGTTGCTTGCTCTGACATTGTTACTTGAATGGCTCCTCTTGGCTTTTCTCTGTGCTCCTGCTCCAGAGCTCACAGCCCTGTTTGGCCGTGGCTGTGGGAGCTCCAGCAGGACATTGGCAGCTCTGCGCTCAGTGGCCATGCAGCATTCCCATGGCGGTGGGAACCTCTCCCATCCTTCTCTCCGTGGCCTCTAAGGCAGCTCCAAAGCGGCCATGCTTTGCTGCAGCTGCGCATGAGGGTGATGTCTGGGCTGACGACTCTTCCTCACCCGTTGGCACTGTAACCTGAGGACCATTGCTGTGCCATAAGAGATGGTGCAGCTCTGACTTCTTGTTTCTCTTTGCTGCATGCATTGGATGCTGGGCAGCGTGCAGATAGAGGAGACAGAAAGCCTGTGTTGTCTTCAACAGCATGTGTTGTAGCATGTGAAAATTGGCAGCTACCTCCATGTGGGTGACTTGGGCACTTGGCTCCCTTATACCACCTTTGCGTTTGGGAAATTTTGTGTTTGAAGTGATAAATGTAACAAGAGACCTTAAGTGACCTCAGTTTCTCCAAATTGGATGCCTCGTGCCCGATGTGACAGCATCAGAGTTAAAATTAATATAAATTTTGTAAATCATTAGTCTGACCTTTTGGTGAACTGGAAAGAAATGTCAAATTTCTGTTCCCCTCCCCGCCCCTTAATCAGAACTCTGTAATGAATGAATTATTCCTAATTTCGAGATTGTAGCTCAAAAGGGCACTCAGATGGCTGAAATCCCATAAGAAGGGCTGACCTTTTGGTTGCTGCTGATGAAAATTCAGGATTTTTCCCAAACTGAGCACTCTGCAGCGGGCCACACAAAGCGCTCAGCAAGAGCAACTCCCTGTTTCGCTCCTGAATTTGAGGGCACCGCCTGATCCCGCAGAGAGCCTTCGTGGCCTTGTAGGAGCACTGGAGATGTAGCTGAGATGAGGTGCCGACGCTTCTGGTCGTGTGTCTTCCTACCACGTGAAGGATGGGTCGCCTGTCACCTGCTGCCTCGCACGCAGGTTGGTGTGATCACGGAATGGCTTAGGTTGGAAGGGACCTTAAAAACCACTGAGCTCCAACCCCTGACCTGGGCTGGGTGCCCCCGGCAGCTCGGTCTGCCCAGGGTCCCAACCGCAGCCTCGGGCTCCTCCAGAGATGGGGCATTCTTGACTTCTCCGGGTAGTGGAGCTGGGTGCTGCTGGGGTCTCTCTCAGGAAGTGGGAATTGAGGTGCACAGGGAGCAACAGATCTCTTCCCCGGAAGTTGTTACTGGTGACAGCAGATCTATTTACCCTCAAAAACGCCTGGAGAAAGTTTTGGGTTTGAAAAATACGTTTAGCTGATGCTAAGATCGCATGCTTGCAGAAATGTGTGCCAGCAAGTGTGCGTGGAGTGGTTCTTGCAAGAGGGATTTTTGTGCTTTTTTGGCATTTGTGGTATCTGGGACTGCAGGAGCTTTGCTGGGTACTGGCTGGGCACAGGGTAGTGGGCAGCTGACACCCACAGCTGGCATTGTCGCTTTTTGTGTTCTCTGTATAGCACAAACGTCTCTAGGTACAACTTCTGCAATAGCAAACAATGGACTTGATGTTATGGAGGGAGAAACTTGCTGTATTGCAGTCATTGGGTACTACCGAGCCTTGTGGAAGGGGTTGTGCTTTGAAAGGCTGCATGCTTATTTGGGGAAAAGGCAGCTCTGCAGTGAGTGCACTGTGCAGCTCCTTGCTTATGTCTTTGGCAGTGACAAGGGTTATTGGAACTGGGTGAAGCAACACAGAAGTCCCACAAAACTTTTATTTTTTTGGTGAAAATAGGCTCGGCTCACTGTTTCTTTTCATTTTCTGGTTTCTCTCCAGCCTGGTAAAACTTTGGAGGCAGCAATGTGAAAGTAAGATTAAACTTAAGCCCAGATTTCGTTTTGACTTTGTAACATCATGAAAATATTTCTGGTAGGTTTTGCAAATTGTGCAATTTAAAAAATAATAGATACCAAATGTTAAATTATTTTGGCACTGCTGTAGGATTGTCCAGTGCTGGGTAACAGTATGAGACCCGTCTCCTGTTGGCCTTTTCAGCTGTTTCCTTGGAAATCTGAGACAAGCAGTTGAACGCAGTGTTTTGCTTGGTAAATTGCTATGACATTGGGCTTCAAAAGACAATAATTGAAAAAACAGAGCAGGAGGTTTAATGCCATTAAGTTTGTATAAAAAAAACAACAGCAAAACAGTAAATCCTTTTATTTTTGTTTTGAGAGTACCTTCAGTTGCAGGTGATGTGTGTGCTGGGACTGCTGGGAGCGCTGGCTCCCACCAGGGGCTGCCAGCCAGTTCTTTGTAGTCTGTGGAATCTGAATATTATGCTCAGGGACGTTTCTCAGCCCACCTCCCACATGTAGGGAAGGCAGTGTTTGGTAACAATCAAGTGTGCCACAGAGTTTCTGTTTCAGTTTTTAAAAATCAGTGCCTTCTTATGCTGCAAAGAAAAGACAAGCAGAAAAACCCCAGACTGAAAAAGTCCCCCCATCTATCATGCAGTGATCTGACAGTGCAGGGCGTGGATTGGGAGGAAAAAAACACAAAACAAAAAGCAGAGGCTGCAGCCTGCCTGTGATGCTGAGTGTGAATTTCATCTGCCGTCTTACCCCTGCCTCCCATCCTACCTCATCCCACTGCACCCCATCCCTTTCCATCCCACACCACCAGATCCCACCCCACCCCATTCCGTTCCATCCCACACCAACTCATCCCACACCGCCTGATCCCATCCCATCTCAGTTCACACCACTTTGTTCCACCCCATTCTATCCCACCCTATCCCATTCCACTCCATCCCGTCCCACTCCAGCCTACTCCATCCCTTCCCATCCTGTTGGCTGTAGGTGCAGTAGCACTGCTGGTACCCAGCCACACTCACCTCTATAACCCCACACCCAGGGAGCAACTTCACTGTACTGCTTAAATGCTGCATGCTTCTGGTGATGCTCTGCAGCTGCAGGACGGCTCAGAGCTGAGGGATTTGCCAGGCTGTGTCCAAGAAGCATCTTAGTGCCCTCCACGTGGCCTTTCAGCAGCTCTTTTTCCATTTCTTCCATTTGTGTGATGTGTCGTCACTTCACTGAGTAAGATGTTGTCAGTGTTTTGATGGGAGTGCTTCTGATGTTTTGTGCTTTCCAAAGCTTCCTACTGCTGGGATCAGACTGGTGGCTCACATGGACCAGGGCTGAGCCTGCTGCAGCATTTCTCATGCAGGTATTCTTACACAGGAGTGACCCAGCTGCTTTTCAAAGATATTTGCAAGGTCCTGATCCTGTGCAAAGCTTTCCTTCTGCTGCGGGTTGCCTCCATGGCTCTGGATTCCATCCCTACCCAGAACCGTTTGGGTATTTCTGACCCAGTGGAAGGATCCCCTCTGCACAATATTCTGGCTGCTTGGTGGAAGGGACGGATGCCCATTGCTGTGTGCAGGAGGGGCTGTGCTGTGCACAGAGCTGGGGGCTGTGCAGGCTGCAGGAGTGCAGCGTGGCATCTGTACTCTCCCTGTCCCTCAGTTCCTGCTTGCTGCAAGACCGAGACTTTCAAATGCTGCTTGGAAGTTGGACTTCTTGCTTCTCTCGGGCATGGGTTTGCAGAGGAATATTCCTTCCAGCCAGGTCTACACTGGGGTGATGTTCTCAGTGCTGAGAGCATCTGCAGCCCAGGGCAGAGCGGGCGTGCAGGAAGAGCTCTGTGCTCCACTTCCCATCCTGCAGTGCTGAATATGGGGCAGAAATCCTAACTGTGTTACTGGTCTGAATGGTCCAGTGGAGACAACGGTGGGCTTTGGCTCCCAAGCTGTTGCCCAGCAGCCTGGGTCATGCCTGTGTTTAACACTGGAGTTTGTGTTTTGTTTCTGCCCGTGTCTCTGGAAGGGCTGCAACAGGGCTGCTGGACTTACAGGCAGAGCTCACCTGTAGGACTGCTCACAGCTCCAGAGCGCTGGAGAAAGCTGGAAAAAAGCCACAAAAGCCAAAGACTTCAAGCTGCAGTGCTGGAGCCCAGCTTTGTGTGTTGGCCAGGAGGAGCCTGTTGGTAAGGAGCAGCCTTGGCACATGGGTGCCCAACCTGCAGACTTACCTGGGCTGCACTGGGGGACGAGGAATTGTCTTGAGCTGCGTATAAAATGCATAAGTATGAAGTATGAAAGTAATGCAACATATTTTTTAGAATATATTTCATATTGAAAATTTAAAAAATAGCAAGAACAGGAAACGAGTGGGATGTTTGACCTTGTTTTTGTGGCACTGATACATCAGTCTGGTTCGGTGGCACTGGGTGCAGTTGCAGTGACTTCTCACAGTGTTGGCACAGATTTTTGATGAGATATTGCTCCTCCTGTACTTCATCGTTGGCAGCAGTTGCACTGCCAAGCAGTGATGACGTGAACAAGGCTGCCTGTGAAATGAGGGATGTTTCTTGGTGGTAAGAGGGGGCTTACAAAAGTCTGGTGAAGGGACGTGATCATGTTTTCCTTTGAGTTGAACGTCTGGTTACAGGTCTGCACGTTCCATCTGAAAATTGAAGAGCTGGATGATTTTTTTTTTTTTAGATCTTGCAACTTGTTCTTGATATTCTTTATCAACACAGAAACAAGGCTGCCTGTTTTTCACTGTTCACAAGGCTGTGTTTGGGCAGTGCATCAAAATGCATGGAATTATTTCCCATGACTTGAGTTGCCACACTTTAAGTTTCATTTCAAATGCTCTTATGGTTTGAAGCATTGCACAGATAAGGTGTTTCACCTTGAGGACTCATGTTTAGCTCATTTAAATGAGCGGTCAGATCCCAAATGCTCCACCTAGGAGCCGTTTTTCATCGTCACATTCTGGCAGAAATTCTCCTTTGGATTCTGTGAACGACTCGATTTCATTTCACAGATCCTGAGGTTGTTTTAGCATCTTACCCAACTTAGCCACCCTCCTTCAGAGCAGTAAATGATGACCCCGTGATCACAGCCACGCTGTTAAGGAACTCGTGGAGCTGGTGACGATTCAGTCCCTTGGGCTTTGTGAAATTTGCAGCTTTGATGACAATTTACGTGGTACTTCCCATATCTAAAGCTGTCACGTGCATTTTCTTGATGTACAATGCAGTGATGCCTCATCAAACTTGGTTACCCGCAGCAATTATGTCATCTAATAGTTGTACAGGTCTCTCTTTTTCACCATCCGTGGCCGGGCTGCCATTGGTGTCTTACCAGATGTGTTGGCAAAGGTTAAAGAGAATCACTTCAGTGTATTTTTTTACTGCTTCATACAAATAAGGAGATTTAGTTGTGTCTGTTAATGGCACCAAAGATACCGTTTCTTCAGTGACATTGTATTCATTATCTGTACCAATAAATGGCAAGCTGAGTCGTATCTGTAGCATCAGTGCTTTCATCTGTTGCCAGAGCATAATGCTGGGAATTAGCAGCTTTACTCTCTGCATTTCTTTTCATAGATTCCCTTCAGTTGGCCTGGCTGCAGTCCGGTGAGACAAACTGCCTGCAGGAAAATGCCTATTTTTTTAATCGGGACAGATTATATCTGCTGCCCTTTCCATGCATTGCTTAATAAGCTCACCATCAGTAAACCATTTTGACTTTTTTGCAGTCAGATTTGCTATCACAGAATCATTAAGGCTGGAAAAGCTGTCTGAGATCATTGGTCCAACCATCAGCCCATCCTGACCTTGCCCACTGTTTTGCCATGGAACTAGCCTCTATGACTGACTCCATTGGAGTTTTAGCTTTTTTGGAAAGATTTTGTTGAGGTAACAGACTTTTTTCCAGCTCCACGTTCTGGTGTTACGAAGCATTCCTTGATACTCATCGAATTTGGCAGCACATTTCTGCATATAATGTCTTTTTAGATTGTAATCTTTGAGAGCAGGCATGATGTCCTTACAAACTAAGCGTAGTGCCATGTTATTTGTCTTGATAAACAAGCGCTCAGCTGTCCATTTTTTTGCTGAAAGCCTTTTGTCCACGATTTTTCTGTTTTTTGGCCTTTGTTTTTCCTTTGAGACACCGCGAGGCAGGTTGAAATGCTGCTGTGGGCAGTCGCTGCGTTCTGCTCAACGAGGGGCACGGGCACATTGCCGCCTGCCTCACACGTGGGCTTTGATACGACCGAGTGCGATGGGCACAAGAGGCAGAGTCAGCACTGCGCTGTGCCCTTCCCGTGCCCTGATTTCAGCCCAGGCAGTGCCAGTCCAACACTGATGTGTGGTCGTTGCTGAGTGCAGTACCCGGCTGGCTTCCTGGCTATCCTAAAATTTGCAGGGAGCAGCACGGGGATGCTCTGCTCGATGGCTAACACGCCACTGGAGGTAGAATTTCCTCATCTGGTGTTCAGAAGCTCTACAGATAAATGCTGTGTAGAGCTGGAAGTGAAATACATAAAATCAAAATACGGGGTGAATATTTGGCTTGCAGATATGTAGGAAATGTGGCAGCTTTGTGGTGGTTGTGGGTACGGTGTTGGAATGCATGCAGTTTTTGTGGCAGGTGCAGCTTTCCTCTCTATCAGCTAATTCTGGTCTGATTTGTTGTAAAGTTTCTCAGAATCACTTCTGCAAGCTGCTCCTGGAGCTGGAGGTCCTCAGAAGCTGTGGGTGCCAGGTAATGGGACCAGTCCTTGATCTTCAGCAGCATCTGCCTCTTACCTCAAAGATGTGGAAGGTATTCAGAGGAAAGCAAATACTGTGCTCACCTCAGAGGGGGTTACTGGGTCGGCATTCATGCTTTTCATCCAGATTCTGTGTTTTCCTGCATATTGCTGGAGGAAATAGTCGTCGTGCTGCCTTTGCAAAGCCATGGATTAGAGCCTTAAAACCAGAAGCAGTTGATCTGGCACTTCACATGCCAAGTAGCGTGTGTTGTGTTGGCCAGCACGGTTTGGTGCCTGGTCAGTGTGTTTGGCTGCCAGGCCACCTCTGCAAGTGCCATCGCCTGCTGTTCCTGGAAGGGTGCCATCACAGCTGGCTGTAAAAGCCCTACAGCTGCGTCGTGTGGCTGAATTGAGGCTATCCCCAGTTAACCTGTTTAATTACCGTAACGGGTGGGGAAGCGTCACTTCTGCCTCAAGCAGTTACTGTGCTGGGGTGGCTGGGAGCCCGGGCTCTGGACCTTGGCGTAGAGCAGGAGGAAGCTGGGTGGATGTTTGGGCACAGAGCGAGCGCCGGGCCCTTGTGTAACAAAGGGATACCGGGACAGGCCATCGGTGTATTTTTGCCAAATTTGGTAGGATGAGGAAGCTGTGGCAGCTCTTTGATGCTTCTGCTTGTTGAGCTTGTGGTTCTGTGCCTGACCTCATCATCTGTCTGTGTTACTGGCCACATGGGAGTACTTCAGAAAATTCTTCTGGTTTTTATTTTTTCTGACAGAAAGCCAACAACAGGCCCAAGGACCCGTAACTGGTTGTGTATCGTAGCTGCTCACGTGTCTGTCTCCAGATAGTGCTTTCCATCACCAGGTTCGTCACCTGGATCTCTCCATCCTGGAACATTCTCCTCAGCTTTGGACGGCAACCAAACAACCCTGTTTTCATTTAATGATAATTGAAGTAGCAAAGGGTGGTTTGGAATGCTCTTGGTATTTTTCCTTTTACTGGCCAGGTCGTGCCTGTTGGCTTTTTGATATTTTGACTGCCCAGGAGTGGATGACCCTCAGCACGTAGCCTCTTGAAAATGAAGCAATGATTTTATGAATAAACGGCAAGACTGAAATTCAAAAGACAAGTGTCTGGATCTCACAAAATCATTTTCTGTTGCTCTAGGCAGACTGTATAATGCCTCAGTTTTCCCAGCACAGGATCTTGAGAAAAATGTCTTCATCACCTCGCATCAAAATTGTCAGCATGAAGTAGTTTGTGAGATGTTGGAATGCTGTAGACATTCTGGTGTTTCTCATAGGTTTGAATGATGATGGTAATTCAGTGAGGTCTGTTGAGCGTCTGGAGCCTTCTTGCTATAGAAGTTACCTTCATTTGTGTGGTCTTTGTCTTCGGTAGGTGCAGAAAATTACCTCCTTGTAGCTTCAGGACAGCGCTGTCCTTGTAAACCTAACCACAGAAGTTGGAAAAGACAGCTGAGATCTTCAGGTCGATCCACCAACCCATCCCCACTGACCACATCCCTCAGTGCCACATCACCCCTCGTTCTTGAGCACCTCCAGGGATGGCGACCCCACCGCTCCCTGGGCAGCCCGTGCAGATGCATCACTACTCTTTCTAAGAAATGTTTGCTCATCTCCAGCCTGAACCTCCCCTGACATCACTTGAGGCCATTTCCCCTCATCATATAGCCAAGTGAGTCCTGGGCTCTAGGTCAGCAACCAGACAGACACCCACCAAACAGGTTTAGCAGAGAGGCCAAGGATTTCGGTGCACACAGCAATCAGCTGCTGCAGCATTTTAAAGGCGGTTGTTTCCAAGTCGGAGCCGAGGTGCCCAAACAATAAGCATTGCATGAGCCCCTCTCAGCACCTGGAGCACACTGCGGCGTCTGTGGACAAACTCAGGCCTTTTGCTGTCAGTCTGCCATCTCTCAGCGGCATTGAATTTGCTTCCAAACTAACAATGCAAGAAGGAAAAAAAAAGTTGCTTCTATTTTGTTTTTCCAAGCGCTGACAATAGCCTTTGGAAAAGTCCAGTTTCCTTTCCGAGAAGGTCGCCATGGCTACTCTCCGTGCAGCGTGTTACAGCCGTGCTGGCTAATGCAGCAGAAACAGATTTGGCTTTTCCTTTTGGATGTAATGAATAGCAAACTGCTGCGTATTCATTAAGAAAAGCAACTTGCAGAGGTTAAGTGTTTCATTTCTGGAGCTGCCTTCTAGGGCAGTAATAAAAAATAAATTGGGCGACCAAGGAGGAAAAGGGGTTTATAAGACGGAAAGTAAGAAGAAAATAATTGCTGCTTTGTTACTTTCTTTCCCTGGGTTCTACAAGTGTAAGTTCGGATCCTTGAGACCAAACTATGCAGGTTTTTGTTAGATGTTAGATCAAATTTTCTGAAGAATTAGCTTTGTTTTTTGACAGGAACCTATCTGAGCAATTCAGCAGAAATTAACAGGTTCATGGACTGCAGTCATCCAGACCAGGAAAGATGGAGGGAGGTGAGATGTTCCAGCTCCTCTGGATCTTCCAGCCTCAGCCTCCTGCACAGCCCAGGGCAGCGACTCCTGAGTCAAACCCATGGATTTCATTTGGCCTTAAGCTTAATGTAGAAAAAGTACGTAACTCTGGTTCTAAGACTCTGGAAATGGTATTAATCTCTCTGAGATCAGATGGTCATGTCCACGGTCAGTGAGGAGGGATGGACGTGTTTCTTACACCTGAAGGATGCAAGAAGTCAGGTGCTTCCTGTGCCTTCTTCTCTTCCGGTTTCCCATTAGTGCCTGTAAAGGGGCAGAAGAAATGGGAATGGCACAAAGCAGCGATGTCACAAGTGGTATCAGAACCTCCTCCAGCCCTGTGCTTCTCCTCCCCGCTCCGTGCAGGCAGTGGGGTCCCTCCAGTTTCCTGCACAAGCAGTTTCCAGCCACTGTTCCAGGACGCTGCCCATCTGCTGCTGGTTGCTTTTGTTCTGGTTGTACAACTCTGTGTTTGGCTGCATGAAAATGCATCTTGTTTAAATGAGTCCAGCACACCCATTGATCCAGATGGCATTGTATTCGAGACCTGTCCTCTTTAATTATGTGCAACTAATTCTTAATTTTATGTTCTCTGCAAACATGACTGGGAATGATTTCCTGGCTGCTTGTAAATTGCTGATAGATACCAAACCCTCTCAGGGACTGCTTTCTTGTAAAAGGAATAAGGATTCCCTGTTACAGTTTGTTTTCAATATTTATAAAATAGCCAGTTTTTAATCCACTTAGTATGTGTTTACTTTGATTTCTGTTCTAGGGCTTTTGAATCAACATCTTGTGCAATAGCAAGCACTGCAGAAGGCTGTATGTTGCTATAATAGTTATCTTTGTCAACCAAAGCCATAAGTCTTATCATGATGTAATACCAGTCTGTTTGACAAGGCTGGTTTTCTTTTTTTCTCTGCCATAAGAAGGCACACAGGATGAACATCTCGTCAAGGTGTTTTCAGCCGGGTTGGCACAGGGTACTCACAGCTGCAGAACAATAATTTTGAATCCTTTATCAACATTGTTCTGTCTGACGTGTTCGTTGTATGTGCTGCAGGTGTGAGATTTGAAGGAGAAACTGCTGGGTGCCTCTAAACCACTCTTTGCTCTGGCAGCATCACACATTAGCTACCAGTTCCTCTTATCTGTTTTTTCCCTTCTTTTTTTGTTAGAGAGGAGTTGCTACATGAGACTTGTAGAGCCAGACTGGGCCTTGAGCTGTTCAGAAGCTTCATCCGTGTTGAAAGTCCACGTTATCACTTCCGTGGGATCAGACCTGTCACCTTTTGGTGTAGCAGGGCATCAGGGGTGTCCACCTACAACCAGTCCTTATGGAAGAGTCTGAAAAAGGGGGTGACAGGGAGGAACAGGCAGTATGGGAACAGCCTACAGAGGCTGCAGGGATGGGTGTCTTTCTGCCTTGCTTGTGGTCAAGCTGTATCTTTGCAGAGGGAAGCAGCCTGGACTGCGTGTGTGAAACGCCTGGCCAAGGGGTTGCTATGCAGAGCACTCCTGAGTTGGGTTGGGTTGAAAGTGATGTAAGTTTTAGGTTTCTTCACGGTACCTGGCTCGATCTGGGTTTTAAGGATATGTCTGTAACTGATCCAGAATGCTGCTCTACCACTTCATGGTATGGGTTTGGAACGTGTAGGGTCAGCTCCATGCCTCCTTCCTGTAGCAACTGAGGAGCTTGGTGCTGGGGTTTAGTGGCCAGCAATAGGTCATCTCCTCTAAGGTGGCTACCTGTGCCCATCGGTTGCAGGGATGTGAAAGTCATCAAATCTGGTTTCCTAATGAGTTTTTGCACCTTAGCACTGGCATTTAGGAGTCGATAGGGTCTCTGGACAGAACTCACAGTGTTTTCTTGGTGAAGAGTGTGATTAGTGTTCCTGAGCAGCTGACCCATGCAGGCAGAGTCATGTGTCCTCAGTGCGACTGAAGCAGAGCATCCCCATTGCTGGACCAGCAGCCTGCCTACAGGAAGGTTTGTTAGATGAGAGCTGTGTGTGCTATGGAGCATCGTTAAGCCGCTCAATGAGCTCTTCCAAAAACCCTTGAAGTCAGTTGGAAGACTTGAAAAGCTGAAGGCTTCATTTGGGATTTGGAGAGGGTTAATAGTTCTTGAGTGAGTACGGGGTAGCAGGCACTGGGGATTGCTAGAGGTAGTGCGGTGTGTGGGCTGTCATCCCCAGGCTCTGGGGAAAGGGGCCACATCATGCACTGAGGGAACATGGTTAGTGGACATGGTAGGTCTTTTCCAGCATTAATGTCTCTGCGATTCCTTCTGAGGTTGGTGCACCCTCTGCATCAGAAAGCCACCCGTTTTTAACGGAAAAGTAATCATTAGGAACAAGGAGCAAGCCCTAGGCTTTGAGTAGCAGCACTGCTGCTCTCGGTTTATCCTTTCACAAGAGGGGTCCCCGCTCCAGGCTCCCTCAAAGGGGTAACGGGACATTTGTTCTCACATTTTGAAGTTTCCCAAGTGTGCTGAGCCAGTTTTTCCTGTTTTCTCTTACATTAATGTTCACCAGCGAGCAGGCAGAGGAACACCCCCCATCCTTCTGTTCCGCAGCGTGGTGACACTGCCACAGCCACCTCTGGTCTGCAGGGCAGCACGGGCAGCACGCAACCCATGCAGCAGCCAGGAGCCACAACCCAGCAGGTCTCAAGGTTTACACTAGAAGAAAAAACCCGTAATGGGAAGGACTTCTGTTCCCACACCAGTAATTTCAGTGCAAAAATCCAACATTTCTGCAAAAAGAAAGGAAGGAATTATTGCTCCTATATTGGAATCACCCTCATTCTCCTGCAAACACCATCCCATTGTGATGTTGCTGAAGAGAAGGGCTGGTTGGAGAGTAGGTGGGAGAAAGACTGGAGAAGGCTTTGGAATTGGTCTTAGAGCACTTTCGGATGAGTCAGAGGGTGCTCAGTGGTTTCCAGGCTGGTGGCCGTGGTGTGCACGTCCTCTCCATGCAGTTGGAGATCTGTGCAGATGCTGGCAGTGTTGCTCATCCCAGAGTTGTGAGCAATGCTTTGCCATGTTCAATTTTTACTTTACTAAAATGAATATCACGGGCTTCTTAATAGTCATAGGAGCATAAAAATCTCAGTGTATCACAATTCATCATCCTGTAAAAATTGAATTTTTGTTGAATTATGACTTACTGCTATAGTGCTGTGGAAAAGCTCTTTATTATTCATAACTATAAATACAATGATGTTGAGATTTAACTGGTGCCTGAAGGCTTTATGCTGTACCTTCGTATTGACAAAGCAAACAGTCTTATGGATTGGTGTAGGTTTATGGGACCGGAGGCAACTGAGCGCTTCCGTGCTGTTGGAAGCAGGCATCTGCTGCTGTGCGTGGCTGCTTGGTTTTGTTTTGGCCATTTTGGTCCTTTAGGACTGAGATAGAAGAAGCCCCAACATAAAATGATACGTAAAATCCATGTTGGGTTGCTGCTTGTCCTCTTGGGTACCCGCTTGGTTTGGCTGCTGGAGGGCACAGTCCCCTGCTTGGAGGCTGGCCCCAGCTTGGGTTTGTGATAGCAGAGCTTGTGTAGGCTGAAGGACGAGGAGGAGGAGCTGGAGCATGAGAAGGACTGACAGAAACCACCTGAATCACCGGTGTCTTTATCTTAGTCAGCCAAAGCAGCGATTGGACATTAATTAAGGCAGCTTTCCCTGAGAAGGATCTCACGTGCTCTCTGTGCCGTTGGGTGGACACCAACCAATGGTTGCATGTTCACTCTCGTCCCTGTTGGGCGTTCAAACATTGACCAATACATGCGAGCTGATGGGGGCAGACTTGACTGGGTACAACTTGGCTTGGGCTCACATTTTGCTTTGCAAACATCTATTTTGGGCTTGAAATGTGGAAAAGTCCCATAATTTGGTGCTCAGCCGAGCTGAGTTCAAGCTTTTCAAATGGATTTTGCTGCAACAAAAAAAGAGAAGTGAGTTAATAGTTTACAAGAAATATTTAACATATAGAAATAATTTTTAAAATTGTGATTGGGTAAATTTGGTCTCTTGGGATGAGGTGGGAGCCATTCTGATTGGATTTCGTGCAGATTTTTTTGCCGGTTATAATTAGAAATTTGCACATAGCAAAAGAAGTATTGCTGTTGGATGTGGGTTATCGTGGATGTTACATTGTTTGGAGTTTTGTTTGTTTTATGATCCCTTTTCTTAATATAGCGATTGGGCCTTGCAGAAGTTTGGCAGTGGTGTGTTTAACTTTTGCCTTAGTTTGGACATTCAGTATTTTTGTTACAAAATGATGTTGTGGTTTTGTTTTTGTTTTTTAACAAAAATTAATGATCTCTTGAGAACCAAAATTCTGTATTTGAAAAATTGCAAAGCCTCCATTTTGGGCTTTCTTCCACTGAAAACAAGGCAACAAATTCAGTGATTTCACAGCAGTGGTGCTTTGTGCCGTGTTTCAAAACTTATTTCCATGTTGGCGGACACAGCGGTATGGAGAAGTATTTCAAAACTGAGGCCTGTCTGCCCTATGGCGGGTCAGAGCGACGCAGTAACTGCTCTGGGACGTGCTGTGGTGCTGCAAGTGAAGGTGCCTGCTGTTTGTGAGTGTTACTTAAAATTATTGCCAGGTGTGCTGGGAAGAAAGAAGGGGATGGATTCTTTAGCGGGGTCTGCTGTGATAGCGCAAGGGCAGATGGTTTCAGACTAAGAGGGGAGATACAGATCGGATGTAAGGAAGAAGTTTTTTGCAGTAAGGGCAGTGAGGCATTGCACAGGTTGCACAGAGAGCTGGTGGTGCCCCGTCCCTGCAGACAGCCACGGTCAGGCTGTTGGGGCTCTGAGCAGTGCTGGAGCTGTGGGTGTCCCTGTGCACTGCAGGGAGTGGGACCTGATGGTCATTAGAGGTCCCTTCCAACCCTTCTATGATTCTGTGACCCATGAAATAGATTCTGTCCCCAGGAGCTGTGGTGGTAGCCGGGGCACTGGGATGGTGTTTGCAGGAGAATGAGGGTGATTCCAATATAGGAGCAATAATTCCTTCCTTTCTTTTTGCAGAAATGTTGGATTTTTGCACTGAAATTACTGGTGTGGGAACAGAAGTCCTTCCCATTACGGGTTTTTTCTTCTAGTGTAAACCTTGAGACCTGCTGGGTTGTGGCTCCTGGCTGCTGCATGGGTTGCATGCTGCCCGTGCTGCCCTGCAGACCAGAGGTGGCTGTGGCAGTGTCACCACGCTGCGGAACAGAAGGATGGGGGGTGTTCCTCTGCCTGCTCGCTGGTGAACATTAATGTAAGAGAAAACAGGAAAAACTGGCTCAGCACACTTGGGAAACTTCAAAATGTGAGAACAAATGTCCCGTTACCCCTTTGAGGGAGCCTGGAGCGGGGACCCCTCTTGTGAAAGGATAAACCGAGAGCAGCAGTGCTGCTACTCAAAGCCTAGGGCTTGCTCCTTGTTCCTAATGATTACTTTTTCATTAAAAACGGGTGGCTTTCTGATGCAGAGGGTGCACCAACCTCAGAAGGAATCGCAGAGACATTAATGCTGGAAAAGACCTACCATGTCCACTAACTGTGTTCCCTCAGTGCCACATCTCCCTTTTCCTGAGCACCACTTCCCTGGGAGCAGGATCTGGCCCAGCAGTGCTGTGCGGGTACAGCTGGCAGTGCAGGAGGAATGATGGTTGGCTACATCAGTACCAAATGAAAGGAAAACTTCGGCTTGCGTCTTTTAATGCTGGAAGCAGACAGCATGTTTATGGAGTTGGGTTTTTTTTGCATGTTGATTTGGGCTTTTCCACAGTAACAGGCACTGTTCACTCCATCTGAGCCTCTCCAAGCAGTCAGATTCCTCCTGCTGTTCTTTCATGTAACTTTCTCCAGCCAGGCAGATTCGTGCTCAGCGCCTGCTGACCTCTCTGGTTAATGATTGCTGGCGCAGGCAGGAAGCCAGGCGTCAGGTCACAGCCAGCTGGGAGTGCCTGGGGCCAGCTCTGAGCCTGGACGAGTTGGGAGATCAGAGCTCCATGTGTTTGGGATCAGCCGTGTCCCTTCCAGAACGGAGGTAGAGGGCTGCCAGGCTTTGCTAATGCTGAGCTTGAACGATAAAGGGACTGGGGAAATGTTACCTGCTTTGATGGGCTGCCCCTCAGCATTGGGTGGTGGCAGCTCCCCAGGGCACTGATGCATGGGCACTTGGCTGGAGGAAAAATGGGAGTGTGCCTCAACTGGCAGTATCTAATTTAAAGAGGAGTTCACGGATTCACAGTCTGCTTCCCGCAAGAGAGAGAAACTTGGGCTAGGTCTGTTCTACTTCTTTTAATGGCATCGCTACAGAGACACCTATGGTTACCTCCTCCTCCTAAATCCATGTCCATCTGCGGGATCCCGCTGGGTGCTGTTGAGATGTGCAGTGGGGACCTGGCGTGTTGCAGGGCTGGAGCTGAGCCCATGCAGTGTCATCACTGACTTAAATGAAATTCACCAAAGGTGATTTAACTTCTATCGATTTACCAACAAACCAGTTATTTCAGAAATGAGTGGCTGCTGCTGTTGGTCATTTCTGGATGACCATTTGGCTCTGCATCACATGGCTTAATGATTGCATACTTTGTGCTGGTTAAATAGTTGCTCAACGAGGAAACAGGAGAAAACCACACTGGGATAATCTAAGAAAAACAAGGATTATAAAAATGGCTCTGAGGCGCTGACTGCTGGAAGCGAAACCTATTTTGTGGGTTTGTTGCTGCACCTTTGCTTCAAAAAAAATTGGAGCAGTTGTTGCACTTGTTTTCTCAGCAGATGGGCTACTCCATTGCAGGCACGTTTGCCAGTCTGGAAAGTAATTATGTCGCTTGGCCCTGCTGATTTGTACTGCTATACATGTGTGCTTAACTACTACTGCCTTTGGAAGAAGACTCGGGAGATGAGTTCCCCTTGAAAACCAAAGAATAAAAAGAGAACCAAGCCCATGACACACCAGAGGAACATTTAAGAGAAGAAAAAATGCCGTTTCCCTTCGCAACGTTTCAAAAACTGTCGTAAGGTGACCTTGAAATTCAGGGTTTTGGTGCCAGTCCAAGAAGAAATTTAAGATAATAATGTTTAAAATCTTGTGGTTTCGTCTCTGCAGTCCTTTTTATAGAATTAGTGGCTGTGGGGGATTCTCCTTGCATAGGTCAAGAAATTATCTGTTAAGGCTTTAGTTAATTATCCTCTAGTTTTAATATCAGTGCGATCCATGATGTGGGCATTTGTGAGCTGCCAGTGAGGGCTGTGCGGAGTTCTGCTGGGACGAAGAGCACTGACGGATGTTCCAGAATGGTAAAAACTGATGGAACAGGGAGAGGAACTTCTCTGCTCCCCATTGGGGAGCATACAGTTGTCCCCAGAACAGCTTTGCTCTTGGAACTCTGGTGTCAGCCTACCCACTGAAACCTGGGTGCCTTACGCGGATGAAGCGACGCCTACAGTGGCTTGTTGAAGTAGTTTTTGCTAAACCTTAAGCAGGAACTGAAAAGGCCTCTCCTTCGAGTAGCCATGCTCCTTCTGCCCCTTGTTGCACACCGTGCCTCTGTGCTGCATTGCCAACCCTGCAAACCGTGCGAGCTGCTCAGCTGAGCTGTGTGTGACCAGGGTCACTGCGTCACTGACTGCAGCACTGATGGGCCGGGTGGCAGCGGTGGGCCTGGTTGGATTGATTGACACCAGGGTTGGTACTGGGGCCTGTCTTGTTTAACATCCTTCTTGATGATCTCGGTCAGAGAATTGAGTAATCTTCAGTAAGTTCGCAGGTGGCACCGCACTGGGGAAAAGTGTTGATCTGCCTGAGGGGCCTACAAAGAGGTCTGAACAGGCTGATCAATGGGCTGAAACCAACAGGATGAGCTTCAACAAGACTGAGAGCCAAGTGCTGCACTTTAGTCACAGCAGCCCCATGCAGCACTACAGGACTGGGGCATGAGAAGGGTGCTGGCACTGCCAAAATCCACACATGGAGCCCCATCCACTGGGTGCCCCAGAGGTGCCATAGCCAGGCAATGACAGCAGGTGGAGGTGGCACCAGGTCAGGGCGAAGCCTGGCACCATGCAAACGTTGCCCACAACAGACAAACTCACTGCTGTTTTCTGTTGCTTATCATCTGCCATGGGCAACGATGTGACCCACAAACGTGCTTTGGGTGCTCCATGGTTCACCCCACCCTGTGATGGCACCTCCCTGCCATCCCTGCCATCACCTTCTTCCCTGTCACCAACCAGGGGATCAGGCTCAGCCAGCATGGCTCACGAAGTGCAGGGGCAGAGCGGCTGGCAAGCTGCACGGAGGAAAAGGCTCTGTGGGTGTGAGCTGACAGCCGGCAGCAGGTGAGCAGCAGTGTGCCCAGGTGGCCAAGAAGGCCCACGGCAGCCTGCCTTGTGTCAGCAGCAGTGCAGCCAGCAGGAACAGGAGGGCATCATCCCTCTGTACGGCACTGGTGGGGCCGCAGCTCAGTGCTGTGCTCGGTGCTGAGCCCTCACTGCAGTGCAGACACGGAGGCCCTGCAGCGTGTCCAGAGATGGGATGGAGCTGAGAGGGGTCTGGAGCACAGGTGTGATGGGGAGCGGCTGAGGGAGCTGGGATGGGTCAGCGTGGGGAAGGGGAGCTCAGGGGAGATGGCCGTGCTCTGCAGCTGCTGACAGGAGGCTGTGTGAGGTGGGGTCAGCCTCTGCTCCCAGGTAACAGCGATAGGACGAGATGATGCCCTCACACTGAGGCAGGGGAGGTTCAGACTGGACATTAGGAAAATTTTCTTCTCCAGAAGGGTGTTTGGGCATTGGCACAAGCTGCCCAAGGAGTGGTGTAGTCATCATTCCTGAAGGTGTTCAAGCAGAGGGTGGATGTGACCCTGACAGACATGATCTTAGAGCTCTTTTCCAGGCTTAAAGGTTCTGTGATTCTGTAATTCTGTGATTGCTGGACGAAGTGGCACTGATCGACCCGGTGAGGGCGGTGGGCCTGGTGGCAGTGGCAGCCCCGCTGTGGAGGCTGTGAGCTGGCTGTGCGGAGCCGAGGCACTGAGCAGCAGCAGGGCTGGCTGTCGCTGGTGTAGCCCAGTGTGCTGCGGTAAATGATGACAACAGCGCTTCGTTCATCGCCCAGGGAGTGTAGGCCGTGACTGACAGCCATTTCGCTCGTCATTAATAGCTCCACTAAATCGCAAAACAAGACTTTTCCTGTGGTGTATCTGTGAAACAATGCAAAACAAAACAGCTTCAGTATCTCTGCAGCACCACCCCCTCCCAAGTAAACCAAAAAAAATCCCAATTCCTCCTCTCCTCTGACGAACAATGACTCATTCAGTGTTTGGGGTTTTTTTCTTTGTTACTGTTTTCTTTGTAATTACTATTATTTTTATATTTTGGCTTTTGCTTCCTTCAGTGGCCGCCTCGCAGTGGAGCTGGCAGCGGAGCCAGCGGTGCAGATTGCCTCACCCTTACGAGCCCCCGTTTTCAGCTGTTTATAACTCTGCCAAACTTCGAGTGTTTGGGCTGCAATGTTCCAAGCCAGGTGTCTGCCTGAGGGAGGGAACGCGTTTGGAGAAGTTGCAGCAGAGCCGCTTCTGCCCACCCTGATTAGTGAGGTTCAGAGGAAAATGGGTTTGCCCACAGTGAACTGAAAAAAACCACTGTCTGAGGAGGGAAAGCACGCTGTGCCAGAGCTGGGCATTTCTAGGAGTTCTTGTGCTGATATTTAGGGCTTCTTGTAGGTTTTATTTGTGGCCTTCTGTCCTTCATCGCGGCTCATTGCAGTTAAGGGCTAGCAGCATCTCCATCCACTCTGCTTCTCCATGGAAAGAGGCTGAAAACACTCAACACTCAGTGGAAAACTCGGAAAACTTTTTGTATTTGATGTAACACTGTGGAAAAACACCGTGATGTGGCTGAATTATTAACCTCGGAAAGCACTCAGGCTGCAAACCCTTGGCAGAGAGAAAACAGCAGCCAGAGGGGCTGAGTGGGAGAAGCATCCCTCCTGTGTCCTGCCCTCACCTGGGGATGGAGAAAAGCACCAACAGTACGGGAGAGAAGGAGAAATAAGGAAACTAAGAAGCAAAACATTTCTTTATTGTCCTAAAAATTCCAATTTTAAACTCAAAAAGTCAAGCTGGACTAACATTGCTGAATCAATGACCTGGTGATCCAGCAGTGGTCCCTACCGTGTTCATTCAGCTGCTGGAAATGTTCTTTTTCTGCCTTTAATTATTTTCTGATAGAGACTTGAGCACTGATGTGTTGGTCCTGCAGTGGGAGCTCCAGGCTGGCAGCTCGTAGCACAGGGTGCATTCAGCCAGAGTTTTGGTGTTTTCTGACTTTGGATTTTGCAACTGTGTCGTTCTTTTTGATGTGGTTTTAGTGCAATAGGGCTGTGGAGGTTTACAGCATGGTGTTGTAGGGGTGGAGATTTTTGGTGCGTTGCTGATGCCACTTGATCCTGCGCTGCAGTGGCTGTGGTTTCTCATCCTCTGCCATCCTGGCATTTGTGAGCTGTTGTTGCGTCCCTTTATTCCCTCTCTCTCATGCTCTTTCTTTCTGCTAATTTCTAAATTCTTTCTCATTTTTCTTTTCAGCCTAATGTCTGAATTCTGGTGCTTCATTAATCCGTTCAGTTTTGTTAAGTTCAAGTTGTTTGAAATCCACTTATATCTGGATAGGAAGCAATTATTCTGTTATCAAATGATCCAAGGTGGCTTCTCTCCTGAAGTCCTTGATTCATGCTTGGTAATGACAAACTTGTAACAGTGCACCTTTCCACTGCTCCTGAGGAGGCCCTGAAAGGCAGGAGTTCTGTGGTTTTTGATGAGTCCAGTCATTCATCCGTCCCTCCTGCAACCGCATCCAACGCAGTCACTTGTTAGAACTCCAGCCACGATCTGTTTGTGGGGGCCATGAAAGGCTGTATGGAAACAAATGCAGAATGATCACATTTTCTTAAAGATTTGGTAATTTTATTTAAATAAGCTCTTAAGGAAGACAGCTTAGGTGAGGCGCAGGCTGTTGGAGGGCTCTTGCGGCAGTCGTTTTGGGTGGGAAGCATCTCTTCGGCAATTACCATTTTGTGTCTCTGGCTGAACTTGAAGGTAGTGGCTCTCAGTTCTGCTCGCTACACGTTTCTGAGCAAACACCATGGAGGAAGGTTTGATCAATCTCTGTACGAGTAGAATAGTGCGTGTCTTTATTGGATTTTCAAGAACGTTTTCACTTGCGGCACAGGGAAGCACTGAGGTTGATTCTTGGTCTGACAAACCCTGGTGTTGGAGAAGCTGTAGTTATTGCGAGAGCCCAGCAGAAGCACAGTGTCTCCGAGACAGTAGAGATGTAATACTGGCTGCAGGAGCTCTCCTTGGGAAGGGAGAATGGGTGCAGAAGCCATTCAGGGCCACGAATGGAAAATCCCGTTTCTGCCTAATCCTGAGAGGTCCCTCTGCTCTGTGCAGCGGTGTGATACACTTAGATGCTCCAGGGATGTGGTGGGACCATGAAATGTATGGCTGGGTCTCCGGACCTCCAAAGGCATTGCACTCCTTTCTGCTCATCAGCAGGCTTCATGCTGTGCTTTTTTTGGTATGGCATAAAATCAGTTAAATGAGGTGGTGTAAACACAGAAAGCTTTGCAGATTTACTTAAGGGTTTCTAAATAAATACAAAAGACTGCCTGCCTTTGAGCGTGTGGGGGAGAGGAGGGGCTGGCTTGTAGGGCAAGCATCCTTCTGCGTTTGCATGTTGACACTGCTGCAATTTTTTAAACAGCAACTATCAGACTAAGGGCTCAGGGCTTGCTTCATGCTCCCCTGCCCTGCTTGGGCTCTTCTGACTGTGGTGGCAAGAGGTATCTCAGCTGGACTGCTTCTTGTACGTCGTGCATGTACCAGATAGCAGCCCCTATCCTGAGCCTAAGTGTGTCATGCCAATAATAGCATCAAGTTTTCAAACTGGAGGGATACTTTTTTTTTTTTGGTGGTGGTTAATGATTAATTAGGTCAAACTCTCCCAAATTAGACTGCTGGAGAAGGAGTAGGCCGACCGATTGCATTTGTAGCAAAACCTTGCAGTAGAAACCGATGTGGGCTGATGCCAGCTCCCCTACCAACACACTCTGTCCCATGCCCCAAACCCGCCAGTCCCCAGAAGAGGTTCATTTTTAAAATTGCATCCATTAATATCTCACTTTCCTTTCTCCCCCCCTTTCCAAATCTTGCGTTAAACCCCTGTAGATTCTGCTTTAAGTAGGCAATTAAGCTAACAACATAATTATATCCCTTAATGCTCATTTTAACCAGTTTTAGAGAAGAAACAAAAGGGGAAAGCAGCCTCAAATATATGGAAATAAAAGCTCCGTTGGAAGGATATTTTTGATAGTCGTGATGATTTGTGTGAGGTGCTGAGTTTGCCCATGAGTGGCTCCAGGGAAGGCAGGAGGTCGTGGTTAAGAGCCTTTCAGGCAGTGCAGGACTGCACTTTCTGAGTGTCCTTTTTCTGAACCCTCATCCGACTGCAGATTTAGGGGGATCCCATGAGGCTTCTGAGTGTGTCCACTTCGTGCTGGAGTACAGTGGCTGCATAGCTGCGGTACGAGAGCTTTCTCGTTTTTTATTACCTAGGCAATTAGTCACAGGAGACCAATACAGTGAGTCCGCAAGCTGCCGCCTTGCCATATGTGTGAGCAGAAAATAGAGCGCTGCAAAATAACATTGATGGAGAATTATTGTAGTGAATCCGTGCCAATTTAGTGGAGCTGCTTTGCTCCCTGTGCAGAGGCAGATCTGGAGGGGAACGGCTGCGTAGTGCCCTCGTGGTAGCAGGCAGAATAACTTTGTGGTTTTCTACAGAGTATGCAACATCCACACAAATCTGTTTGCGAGGCACAAAGCTGTGTGAGGACCCTCCAAGCCTACAGCCAGAAAGCCGTTTTGGCATCTCAGATTTTGTTGAGGAATCCAGATGCTCGGTTGGTGCCGCCTTTCTGGGGTTAACTGGTGGCTCTGGAACATTGGTAGTGCGGTATGGACACAGGAACTGCAGATGCTGCTCTCATTTACAGAAATACGCCTTCATTTTCACTCTCCTTTACCCACTCTACTTCCAGCGAGGAAGTGGAGATGTCGTTCAGGTGCTGTGGGTCCTGGGACCAGTGAGGGTCCTCTCTCAGTGTGCGAGGGCAGTGATCTTGTTCTAGGGAGGAGGACCAGCTTCTCCACATTTTCTTGATCATTCAGGTGGAATTAAAATAAATATTTACTTTTCTTAAGAAAAAGAGCTATGAGGAGTAAGGTAACGCTGAAGCAGCTGTAATGCTTGGCAGAGTCACCTGCATGCCAGCTTGTGCTGCTTTGAGTATCTGCTCCTTTTGGCTGTCACCTATGAGCACCCTGGTTTCTGGGTGCAGGGAGCTTGTGTGGGGAAATATTTACGCAACTGCTTCCTTAAGAGCATTGGGGACACCTGCAGGATGCTTTCTCACATGCTCAGCAGTCAATGCAGGAGGTGTTGTGAGGGTCGGAAGGACCTGCCTGCAGGTAATGCAGGCTGTGTGCAGGCACTGCCCACAAAAGTGCAGTGAGCATCTCTTGGAGGTATGGCTTGATGAACTGCAGCTTCCGGTAATGCAAAGAATGGGGCTTATTGTTTAATTTTCTTTATTTCATTGGTAAGTAGCCATTATTTAGTAAGACGTTTCTGTTTTTCTGCTAAGTGGCCTGGTACTCCAGAGTAGGAATATGAAGTTTTCCGCCTCATCCCTAACTGGGCCAAACTAGTCCATCCACTGGTTGAGTTGGAGTAAAAGGAAGCCATGAACAAGATGTAGTGAGATGATGTTTTTTAGCACAGGTTTTTGGGGGCTACAGTTGGAAAAAGAGCAGGATGAACTTCCCTGTTCATGGAGAATACCATGCAGCAGCTCACTGCCGAGCGTCTGCAGGCCCAGAGCAGATCTGTGACCTGGTGCAGCTTCAGCAAACATCCGTAGCCCTGTGCTTGGGTGCCTGCTCACACACTTAGAGATCCGGAGCAGTGAGTGAGGACCTGTGGCATTTGTGAAGGGTTGGAGATGCCCCATTGAGATTGCCAGTGTGATGAAGCAAGGAATGGCTGCAGTGAAGGTGTGTCCTGGCCTCAGTTTGGTGTTTTGGGAGGATTGTAAGGTTCTCTGCAAGGCTCTCTTGCTCTTGCTTGGGGATGTGCTTCTCTTCTGTCCCCATCTCTCTCCGCTCAGCCTTCTCCTGGACTCAGGAGCACACCGTGTCCTTGGAATGCAGGACAGTGTGGATGCAGAGTGAATCAAAGTCGAGGTCTGTTTGGCCAGGATGCGGTTTGGGGATGCAGAGACAGCCCCTGGTGTTCACTGGACTTTCACACAGGTGCTCCGAGTTATCGCGTCTTTTCTTACTTTTAATCCCACACCTGGAAACTTACGTGCAGAAAATAATTCTTGGACTTAAATTTTCCGTGTCTTCAGTAGGGTGATTGTTTGGAGATGATGTGCCGTAAGACACTCCCAGAACTTTGAGTGTGCCATGTTCCTTGTCTGCCCAGGGTAAGTCGCTGTCTGTGGGACTGCCACAGTGCAGGTGGGATCCCTTTCTGGGGGAAGTTGCCAAAGCTGGGGTATGTAAGCTTTTCCCAGCCCAGCATCTTCTGCAGTTGGTGGCCGTGGGAGGCTGCAGCAGTTGGGGAATTTCTGGGGACGTATCTGAAGGGGGCAGCAGCTCTTGGCCTGTTTCTTTTTCATGCAGAGAACCACGGTTCTGTTATTGTGGGTTCATGGCTTTTTTTTGCAAAGGTCAGTCCTGAGATGGGTTTTGTCAGAGCATTTGTACTTCTTCACGTCACAGCTGTGGTTTTCCAGCACTGCTCTGACAAAACCTTGCTGGTGGCAGAGCTGTGCAATTAATAGATTTTTGGTTTCCTTCAAGCACCAACAAATTGAAAAATTCCTTTTTGGGTTGAGCTGAAGGAAAAATGTATTGATTTTAATACATATATTTTTGAAAAATAGAAGAACAACATTTTGGGTTACATAGTGCTGGGTTGCACAGAACTTGGGGCTCGTTTCCTTTAGGTTTTTTTTGAACATTCTGTAGAGTTCTTGCTTTAAGAAGTAAGCAGGGTAGGTATTTTGCCTGTGTAAATCAGAAAATTTTACATGCCAGTCTGTGGTCACTTCCACTTTTTGAAATTGAGTGTGATACTCCATTGTATGAATAGTTCAGCAGAAGTGGCATGAATCCATGCAGCGGGCAGTCTTGCTATGGCTGCACTTCTGGCTGAACGTAATCTCCCTGCCGCTCTCTGCCCTCCTTTATTTCAGCTCCATGAACTACGGACAGAGAACAGAAGGTTGTCTGGGTCCAGGCCGTGTTTGTCCCATGCAGTTTGCCTTGAGAGAAAATGTCTGTAGCCCAACTGGTGGCTTAAAAATGTCACTGTGGGACTCAGAGAAGCAGAGGTTGGTGGCACAGGGTGCGCCCACTCGTTCCAGACTAAACTCCAGAATTTCCCCCCTGTAATTACTGCTCTTTTTTCAGTTTGGAAAAATTCATCCAGCTCTGTGTGCCTTCCCCCTCCTTACTTTTAGATCAATGTGGTTTGTCTTTTTTTTTTTTTCCCCCTTTCCAAAGTAAAATTACCACCATTTCGTGCTATTATAAAAGCCAGTCATACAAAATTGGGCGGGAAGATTATGGTCCATAGTTAACCATCCAGTGGTAAAGATTTGTTTAGTTTCACTTCTTAGCCCTTTTCTAAATGCTGTGAGGGATTTTTCTTGTTGGAATAGTGTGGTTTATTTTATGGTGTCGGGAACAGGACCATAAGGATAACATTTTTGCTTTCATACTGTGGTCCGATGTGTGTGTACCCACTGAGGGATTTCTCATATTGCTAATGTCTGATTCTTGATACTGATTTTCTGCTTTGGATTGTCATAGATTTGACAAATATTTAATTTTCTTTACATGCCTCAGATTTAAACTGAACACTGCTAGTACCTGTGTGTGTAGTGCTGTTAATTATGGAGGGACCCAAAGCATCCTCAAAAATCTGCAAAAGAAAGAGTAAAAATGAGACTCAAATGCAAGGATCGCATGACTGCCATCCCTCACCTGCATGAGGAGGGAGCAGCTGCTCTGGGATGTGCACCGCTCTCTGCAGGCTTAAAGGGGAAAGTTTTAGTCTTGCTAATGCTTCTTCTAAGAAGTGCTTCATCACTGCACTCCTCCTCAGCCATGAGGTCCATAAATCCAACTCCGGGCTCAGGTGGTTCTGTGAGGATGTTGTGTGCAGGAGTTGTTTTTATTTCTTGATTTTAATGTTTTCTGATGTTTTGGTTGGGGCTTCTTGAAGGTCACAGACTTGCATTAGAGATGAGCAGGACAGTCTGTGTGGGTCTCTGTCCTTTCCTCACTGAGGAAAGGGCACAAACTCCTCACTGAGGGCTGTGGGCACAAACTGGAGCACAGGAAGCTCCATACGAACATGAAGAAAAGCCTTTGTACTTTAATGGTGGCAGAGCCCTGGAAGAAGCTGTCCAGAGAGCTGGTGGAATCTCCTCCTGTGGATGTACTCAGAACACACCTGAACACTTTCCTGAGTAACCCGAGCCTAGAGCAGGAGGACAGGTGATCTCCAGAGGTCCCTTCCAACCCCTGCGGTTCTGTGATTCCGTGATCTTTCATGGCTTATGGTACAGAAGCCTTTCTAGTGAGCCTTGAGCTGTTAGGTGCTTCACTGGCCTTAATGGGTATCAGGAGCTCAGGGTTGTGATGGCAGAAGTGCTCCCGTGTAGCATGGGAGCCTGTGCCCTGATTGTAGGGTTGCGTCTGAGAGTGAATTTGGGGCAGGACCTGCTGCTCCCCCAGCACTCCTCACCCCTCCAACCTCTGCCACCTCTGGATTTTTGCTCCTCCATGATTCTCTCACTACGTTCTTCTCAGTGATGCCCTGTGTCAGGATGGAACACCAGAGAGGCTACGGAATCTCCTCCTTGGAGACCTTCAAAAGCCACCTGGACATGGTGCAGGGCACCTGCGCTGGGCGTCCCTGTGGGAGCAAGGCTGGGACAGATGGGCCCTGAGTCCTTGCCATGGAGCTAATGGAGCATCCAGAGAAAGGCTGTAGAGATGAGCAAGGGTCTGGAGAGCATGGACTGTCAGGGTTTGGTCAGAGGAGAGGAGGCTGAGAGGAGGCCTCGTGGCCTGCAGCTCTCATGGCCGGTGCTTCCTGCTGTGCGGAGGCTGGATGGCTGCTGGCATCCACTGTCAGCAATGGCCGCTCCATTTCAAAGCACAGCATTCCTACACAGAGCCAAGAGATGCACCTCTGCTGTGTGGCCAAGAAAACGTGTTTAACAGAGCTTTTGTAGTAAGATGTGTGGGATTCCATGTAGAAGTGAGTCCTATTTTAATTTTCCCTTCACGTGAGCTTTTCTCGTGCAAGATCGGTTTGTTTTATCAACTTGGAAAAGTGCCTGCAACAGGATTTTGTAAGAATTGATTTCCTGCGAGTTTCCTGTGAAATTGGAAACCTGCAGAAATGGGTGGATTTCTGAAATTCTATTGTATGGGTTTTCTCCTTTTTTTTTTTTTCCCCAAGTAAAAAAAGAACCGTGCCCTCCTCCCCCCGAGCTCTCATTCCGCATACATTTATTCCTTAAAAATATTTCCAGCTGTTTCTTTTTCTGGGAAACTCATACCATCTGTAAACAAGTGCCTGATTCAGATAATTCTGTTATTTTGCCTGGTCACTCTTATTTTCCAGCTTTTAATAATGCGAGAGTTGAGGAGCAATCAGTAATGGTTTTTCTCCTCTTCACCCTCAATTTGATTATTTTTCTCATAAAGAGTGGAGTAAGGAGAGCGCCGAGCAACAGGAGATGGGAAAAATATTTTGATTACTTTTCGGTTGCTTATAATCAAGGAGTAACTCTTCTAATCCAGGCCAATTTGCCGCATTGATTTAATTCATAATTTTAATTTCATGACTTTTCTGAAAAAAATAAAAACAAAACCATAAAGAATAAAAAAACTGAAACCACCCAAACCGCAGAAGACAAAACCAGCAGCTCAGTGAGGTGCGTCGCGTTGAAGCTTTTTAATACTTGTTTGAACAGTTGTAGTTTTAGGTTAAAATTTATTTAATGTTCCCTTTCTTCTGTCTACTTCTGCCAGAATATTCTACTTGAATTTTCCTGCGCTGCCACAAGAGAAAAATTGAAATTCAAAGCACAGATTCTGCCAGTGCTTTCAGCGAGTTCATAAAATTACTCATATGAATATTCCCTTGACTCAAAGGCAACTGCTTGCAGTCCTTAAACCTGTCTGGGACTACCTGAAGTATTGGGAGCCCAAACAAATGGTAGGTGATGAGGAAATCCTGGGCGCTTCAAAGGCTTTTTTTTTTTTTTTTTGGTTCAGTTTTGAAGCAAAAAGCTCTGGATTTGCTGAGTGCGTGGCCGAGCTGGTGGCACTATTTGTTTTTTCCCCCTTGATACCAATAAGCTGACATGAAATCTGGAGGATGGTTATCGATCTGCGCTATGGCTGTAACTGGGAGAAGTGTGGAGATGTGCCAGAAGTGTCCCGCTGCTGGCTTCGGTGTTAGCTCAGCTCTCCTGGTGAAGAGCTGGCAGATCTGCGCCTTTCCCAGCAGGGATTGCAGCTCTCCAGCATGAAGCTTTTTAGGACTTGTGCTTATGAATTGCTGAGAGCTCCGGAAATGGGTGGCTGCAGGTGGAGTACCCACGTTGTTAAATTAAGCTTGTAGAATGGAAAGGGAATGATTAGCAAGGAGTAAAGACAGTGAAATGTCATGCAAGTAGTCTCTAGATTGTGATAACTTTGTTTGTTTGTTTGTTTGTTTGCCTGCTTACAGTTTTCCCTCCCAAGCTCCAATTTTCTGTTCCCAACATAAGAATTTGTGGAAAAGTTTGAGCAAACCCAGTTCAACTGTTTTCAAGACCAAACAATATTACAAATAATAATAATAATAATAATAATAATAATAATAATAATAATAATAATAACAATTAAAAGAAAACTAGATCTTCCAATTGAAATTGGCATAGAGAGAGTCCCTGGGTTCAGGCAGTAGAACTGAAACTGAGTGTAGAAAGCTTCGTTCCCCTTTTAGTGGAATCCCGTGCTCACACCTGAGCTGTGGGCTGCCCTGTGCAGCTGGGCTCCAGGCCCCATCACCAGCAGTTTGGGAAGCGCTGCACGGTTTCGTGGCAGCTGAGGACCTGCAGGATTTGTACACCTGTACTTCCCAGGTGTACAAATGTTGTGATACATCATCAGCTTCTAATTCCCCCTGCTAATGCAGGGATGGGCACCCTATGTGTGTGCGACCTGGTGAGCACCTTTGGCTTCTCCTTCACGGCTCCATGGGGACTGGAGCATCGCCTCTGTATCTGAGGTGGGTCCTGGAGTGGGACCTGGCTCTGCTCTTGGCTGTTCTCACACAGCCTGGTCATCACCGCTGGGAACCACAACCCATGGCTGCCAGATGACACCGATGGGCTGTGCCTTAACATTTTCTTTGCCTTTTGCTCTCTCTGGGACATTGGCCACCATCAGGAAGCTAACCTTAGGTGATGCTGTTTTGAAATTGCTCATTAACAGCTTATTTCTTTTTACAACAAGAACGAGTCTAGAAGAGGCCACTAAGATGGTCAGAGGGCTGGAGCACCTCTCCTATGAGGAAACGTTGAGGGAACTGGGCTTGTTTAGCTTGGAGAAGAGGAGGCTGGAGGGAGACCTCATTGTGGCCTTCCAGAACTTGAAGGGAGCAGATAAACAGGAGGGGGAATGGTTGTTTGTGAGGGTGGATGGTGATAGGGCAAGGGGGAATGAACTTAACTTAACTTAAACTGAGACAGGGGAGGTTTAGGTTGGATATTAGGAGGAAGTTTTTGAGCCAAGGGTGGTGAGGCACTGGAACAGGTTGCCCAAGGAGGCTGTGGATGCCCCATCCCTGCAGGCATTCAAGGCCAGGCTGGATGTGGCTCTGGGCAGCCTGGGCTGCTGGTTGGTGACCTGCACACAGCAGCGGGTTGGAACTGGATGAGCATTGTGCTCCTTTGCAACCCAGGCCATTCTAGGATTCTGTGATTCTATGAGCACCGGATTCCAGCAGGTATGAGCCGTCCGTGTAGATGTGGTACACGAATGAGGCAGCTGTTCAATGAATCTCCTGAATTACCCCTGGCTAAACAGGCACCAGGCATGCAGGTGTGGTGGCCAGGTGAGGACAGGCAGGCTAGCAATGGACTCATGTGCCGTCACAGCGAGGACCCTCAGGTGCCATCACCACATTTGGAGTCACTGTTACAGTTTGTGCTGAATGGTCTTTGGAAACTGAAATGTTGAGATGAATCTGAGTAAAGCTGGGTTTAAATAACATGAATGGCAGATGTGGATGTACACCGTTGGTTCTGCATCCTCTTGCACTGGGTGAGCAGCGTACAGCCTGAAGGAGGTGTCAGTGAGGGTGCTGGAATGGACACCAGAGGGTGGACCTGTCCCGGTTAGGTTTTCCCCCTTGCCACAAGAGGAAGAAGCAGCTTCTTTCTCTATGTGCTCTGCTTTTATGCTATGCCCGAGGAAAAGAAATGCCCCTGGATGCTCACCCCTGATTTTGGAACTGCTCTGTGTCAAAGCAGACCCCATGTGTGCTCAGCTCTACCAGGGGCTGGTGCTCCCTGCCCTCATGGAGGAGGTGCTTGATGGAGCTCAGATTTCCTCCTTTCTGAATCTTTTTTTATTGTTTTGGTTATTTCTTGAGCTGCAGCTGAGGAAATAGGGAGTGCATTCCTCTTTCTGATGGGCTTATTTGTTCCCTCATGGAAAACTCAGTGCTGTCTGACGCTGGTGCTGCCCCTATGGATGTGCTAAGGAGAAGAGCAAGGATGGGATAAGCCAAAGCTTTCCAAAGCATCAAAGACCATTTTGCCTCGTTTAGGCGATGCTTTGCCTCTGGGAAGCGCACAGGCATGGCTGCTCAGCTCTCCCACCTGCTCAGTGATGCCCTTTGCCTTTAATTAAATCTGGGGGAGATCACAGGGCTTGGGAGAGCTGAGAAGAGCAAGGTGGGTGATGTTGGTTCTGTGTTGCCACTCAAAGTTCAGGACTGGAGCTTTTCCTTAGCATCCCATCATGACAGCAGGAACCAAGGCTGCAGGTGTATTGATTGGTCCATTGTGGTGTGGATGTTTTGGTGCAATGTGGGGTTCCTTCTCCCTGTTTTTTCCTTTTTTCTCTTTAATGAAAGTTAAACAGAAGACTGCCAGCATCTTAACCTTTGTTTATTGAAAAAAAAAAAAAGAAAAAACCGAACCACTTCCTGCACATTGTGTTGCTCTGAAGTTAATAATCACAGGCAGCGCAGGTAGGCAGGCCGGCAGTTATTTTTATGGCACATTCCTTTGCAAGACCTGTTTTCAGTTGGTTATTCTGGTGCCAAATTTTAATTATTTGGAGTGAAATTTTCCGTGCTGAGTGTGTGCTCCTGGCTCCTTCCTGACCTGTACGTGTGCTCTGTGTTCCGCCAGAAAGGACTCAGCTCTCTTTTGCAATGCACTCAGATCCTTTTTTGTCTTCTTTTCCCCTCTTTCTTCCCCTCAGGTAAAACAAACAATTCCACCCTTTTACAAACAATCTGTGGGTTTAAGCTCTCCTTACCGCCACTTTGGGAGAGGCTGTGGAAGGACCTCATAAGTTTTGGTAAAAACACAGAATTGTTACCATGGGTGGGAGCAATTAATTCATAGATGCATTAATTAACAGAGGTGGGATCCAGCGTGGCACAGGGCTCAGTGTCACAAACCCTCGCTTACATCAGCCCATGTTTTGGGCGTGAGCTGTGTAACCATAATTGAAGCTGGTGCTTCAGTCTTCCAAAATCTCATTTCACATCTTAATGCTTTTTAGTTATGTTGTTGCTTCTCAGTAACTGTTAATTTTATTTTCAATTTTCCCCACATAGTGTAGCCCTTTCTCTAAACACACGTTTCTGGGTCAGCTGTGCATCTGCTCGAGCTCCTAATTTTTGACACTTTCTCCTGTTAGGAGATGCTGACTGATACATTTCTTATTTATCTCATGGTTCACTTTCTGCTTGTGTCGGGGAACATATGGTCAGAAAGCACATTCTGGTTTTGTGCATTTTAATTTAATAGCTATTTATCTGTGTTAGTTTTGTGTAACTACCCTCGATGTACCAGACACAAAAGCAGCTTTAGGAAGTCGTATTTTGAACTGTAAATTATTTGATGCTGTGTTACCATTACGAGTGGGAGCGTTGTCTCCATTGCAGCTCTCCATGCACCCCATCCTCACAGACTGGCGGGCCGGGACGAGCCCTGCTGCTCTGCTTCCTCAGTTCAAAATGAGGAAATCATTCACATAACGAACTGGGTAAGCTGGAGGGAAGATTTCTCTTTGCCCTTCCTGAAGACATGACTCTGTTGAACACTGCTTGGAGCCGTTTCAGCACGCTCAGGTTGGGGGCGCTTGAATGGTGACGTGCAGCGATGGACGCATTGAGTTCTTTGGGTATTTCTAGTCTTTGGATGTGAGTTTTGAGAAGTTAAATGTAATGTTTTGTTTTACGTGGATGAAGAGGGATGTTGGGCTCACAGCAAGCCGTGGGTTGGGCTGCTGAGCCATGGGCACCTCTGAGCCAACACTGCACCTGCAAATATGTCTGCTTAGGTCTGTGGCCAGGGGCTCCTTTCTGAACCTGATATTTGCTTTGTGATTGATGAGGTTTGGAGCTGCCCAATGGGGTCCTCAGCGTTATGTCACAGTCACCTTGCTGGCAGCATTTTTGTTGGGATAGGCTTATTTAAGCAGCTGTGAACCTTTTGTAGGGCTGTATCTGATTTCCTTCAGCCTTGGCTTGCTCTTTAGGTCTGTTGGATCCATGCTAAAGGGACAGGTGTGGGCTTGCAGCAGCCCCAGATGACCGTGCTGCTATCATCAGTGGGACTTCGAGCATCTTCCCATGTGGGCAGGCTGGGGGCTGCTTTTCTCCTCCTTAGGAGCTTATAAACAGGAGACGGACTTTTGGTGTGGGCAGGTGGTGACAGGACAAGGGGGAATAGCTTTGAACTAAAAGAGAGGGGATTTAGGTTAGGTGTGAGGGGGAAATCCTTTCCTCAGAGGCCCCAGCACTGTGCCCAGAGCTGTGGGTGCCCATCCCTGGAGGTGCCCCAAGCCACGGATGGGCCCAGGGCAGCCTGAGCTGGGGGGCAGCCAGTCTATGGCAGGGGTGGGGATGGGGGCTGTGAGGGCCCTTCAGCCCAACTGTGCTGTGATTCTATGCTAAAGCATCTTGTCTGGTTGGAAACCATCTTATATGTGTCCAGCCTGCTAATTCTATGCTTTTGTTGCCCTCTTTCTTACATATTTTAATAAAAAACATTAAAAAAAAAAAAGTTTTGTTACTTATATTCATTAACTATATTATATATTTTGTATGAGGCCTAAGACAATTCCTCTTCACTCAGGGTTGTCCCAGGCAAGCCAACAGGTTGTACACCCATGGATTCTGTGCTGAGAGCTCCCATCTCCTGTGGTTTCTCTTTTCTCTTTGGAAGCAGAGAAGTCCCTCACACCATCAAACCTCTCTTTGTGTGCTCCTCACACACCTCTCACCCTTAGCACTGATATTTGTGGCATCATGAGAGAAGGGAGTCCCAAGAATTGCTGAGTAAAAGAGGTCAAAAAGCAAAAAAAACTGTTGTTAGAAATGGCATTTCCCAATAGATCTTCCCCAAATAGCACTTCCTAAGCCAAAACCTTTCCCTGAGGGGTGGCAGCACTGGGTGCCAGCAGGTGATGGGCCTGCTGTGTGTGTGGGTCCCATGGGGACGGTGGGGGCCCATTGGGCCCGTGCTGTGGTGGCTGTGGGGCTGCGCTGCCCTCCCAGACGTGGGGCCCTGCGGTGCCATCATGGCTGGGTTTGGCAGAAATCTGAAGGGATGGGCACTGGTGTCCCCAAATCTCAGTGGGATTTTGGATGATGCCGACCCCTCAGCACCCCACGGGGCTTCTGCCCTGCCTTTGTACCAAGTCTCCTTTTCATCTTTTCGTTTTTTTTTCTTTTTTATCTTTTTTTGTTCTTTTTTGTACACACAGATCTAATCTCCTAGAAAATGCCCCGAAGGTTTGAGCAATCTACCAGTTGCAGGAACCCATAAAGCTTTTTTTCTTTTTCTTTTTCTTTTTTTTTTTCCATTGTGTAAGCATGACAAATCATTAATTTTTGATTGATTGCTTTGAATTATGGGTGCTCTGACATCCTTTCTGTAGCCGAACAGCTGTATAACAAATGAACATATCAGCGCTCACAAAAGATTGGAGATCTAACAGAAGCAATTACATTGTCAGCTCCTCCCTTCTGGCTTTTCCCAGGCAATGGAGGGAGGAAATTTTTTAACAGAAATTCCTCAAGTGGCTAACAATAATAATAAAAAAAAATAACTTTTTGTAATTCAATTAGATTTTTATCTCTTCATTTCCAGTGGATTTCGGAAGCGTTGGGAGCCAGGATGCCTTTCTGCTCTCTGTAACGCAGGGAATCCCTCTGAACAAAATTTCACACGAAGAATTAAAAAATAAGAAAAAATCAAATTGTAATTTTCGGTTGCTACTCCTTTAAGATTTCAGAATTGCACCACTGCACTAAATGTGACCTCCATAACTTTTAAATTAAGAATTTATGCTGGCTTGAAATTTATGAAATATTTCAGCATGAAAGAAAGCCTTTTTCCCTCAGGAAAATTGAGCAATAAATCACAGCACTCTCGATTTACTGCCCTACAGCCAGCCAAAGATAGGATTTTTTTTCCTTCCCCCCTTCGTTCTGAAAAAAAAAATGTAATCATATAAGACAGCTTAGCTGCTATCCTCCCACTCTCTAGAATTTTTAATTTCAGCTGTTTCTGCTTGGATTTATTTCCAATATTCCTGCTCGGCTTTTCAATTTCCTCAGTTATTAAATTTTAATTCAGTGCATTAGCATTTAAATTAAAAAAGGGTTTATTTTATCGAAATCGTTGGCTAGCCCCCATCCTGCTGCACATGAATTGCCTGTTTCTGCCATTTGCACAAAATGTGAAATGCAGCTAATATCTTTTAACTTATATTTGCACAAATTCAGAAATAAAATTTCTGGGTTTGGAATAATATTGTCTTTCCAAGGAAGACTCTAATCAGAGAGCTGGGGAATGGAGGCAGGGAGGAGGCGGCCTCGTGTCCGTCCCCTTGCCGTGAGCAGGGATGGGATGGGGCACCCATGGGAGCAGCGCGGGCTGGGCCGGGTGTGTGTGGGACAGGGACGTCAGGGCTGTGCTCCCCAGAGCCCCTCATCAGGAGGAGAGAGGCTTGGAGCTGTGGTTTGGGATGAGGAGGGGTGGAATTGAGGAGGTTGGGTTGACGTGGGTTGGGATGATGTCTGGCGTCCCCACTGCCCGATCCAGTCTGGCGCAGCGATTGCAAGGCACTGTAGTGGTTTTTTTGGTGTGAATTTAGGCCATCTGAGCGTGGATGCATTGAATTTGGATATTTCCTTTCTGTAAGTTGGATGTTTCGGCCTTATTTTCCTCTTGATTCGTTGCTTCAAACTTTGCGGGGCTACGGCAGAACGCAGTAAAATGGTTGCAAGAGCAATATCTCCAGTGTTTGCTGCTGGTTGAGTGTTTTTGGAGGAGAAAAATAAAATCACCTCCTTGGTGAGCTGTGTCTGAAGTCCTGCCTTGGTCTGCTGAAAGCTGTGGGCTTGGGCTGAAGTATGTGGAATATTCTGCTAAAATTGAGCACTGAGGATTTGTGCAATTCAGGGTGGTTTCGGTGCAAGGTGCACCAGAAGAATTAGAGGACAGCGTTGTATTCTTAACCTAAACCGCCTTTTTTAATGTCTTCTGTCTTTCAGGCTGACGAAAGCAACAGCAGCGGGAGGAGGAGCACTTCCAGCAGGTATGGAACAGATTTCCCTCCTTTGTGGGGATGTGGTGGGCAGGTTCAGCTTTGCTCAGCTGCATTCCCCCTCTTGGAGATGGATGGCAAAAAGTGACTGCATGAGGAGGATGAGCTGGGAGCTGTTGGGAGGGCAGTGACTGTACACCACATTTATAGTTTGCTGGAGGTGGATGCAAGGGAGATAATTCTAGCTATGGGGACTGTGAGGAGAAGTGCCTGTGCAGTGCACGTGTCTCTGTGTCTCCCCATGCATGAGCATGCTGTGGTGAAAAACCAGCTCTGGTTGTGGCTCTTCCATGATTCATATGCAGCATAGCAAATTCCTAGCCTGTGTTCCAAAGGTTCTGTGGTAAAAACAGGTGGAGATGTAGGAATGAGTGATGCAAGGGTTTAAGTGGTGACAACATTGAAGTTGTATTGGAGGAAAGCACATGGCTTGGCAAGGGGAGTGGGCTGCAGTGAATGGGAGTTGGAGAACAAGAGTTGGAGAATCATAGAATGGATAAGGTTGGAAAAGAGCTCTAAGATCATTTAGTTCAATGGCCAATCCACCCCCAACGTGCCCACTGCCACAAGTGCCACATCTCCACAGTTCTTGAACACCTCCAGGGATGGTGACTCCACCACTCCTTGGGCAGCTTGTGCCAATGCCCAAACACCCTTCTGGAGAAGAAAATTTTCCTAATGTCCAGTCTGAACCTCCCCTGCCTCAGTGTGAGGGCATCATCTCGTCCTATCGCTGTTACCTGGGAGCAGAGGCTGACCCCACCTCACACAGCCTCCTGTCAGCAGCTGCAGAGCACGGCCATCTCCCCTGAGCTCCCCTTCCCCACGCTGACCCATCCCAGCTCCCTCAGCCGCTCCCCATCACACCTGTGCTCCAGACCCCTCTCAGCTCCATCCCATCTCTGGACACGCTGCAGGGCCTCCGTGTCTGCACTGCAGTGAGGGCTCAGCACCGAGCACAGCACTGAGCTGCGGCCCCACCAGTGCCGTACAGAGGGACGATGCCCTCCTGTTCCTGCTGGCTGCACTGCTGCTGACACAAGGCAGGCTGCCGTGGGCCTTCTTGGCCACCTGGGCACACTGCTGCTCACCTGCTGCCGGCTGTCAGCTCACACCCACAGAGCCTTTTCCTCCGTGCAGCTTGCCAGCCGCTCTGCCCCTGCACTTCGTGAGCCATGCTGGCTGAGCCTGATCCCCTGGTTGGTGACAGGGAAGAAGGTGATGGCAGGGATGGCAGGGAGGTGCCATCACAGGGTGGGGTGAACCATGGAGCACCCAAAGCACGTTTGTGGGTCACATCGTTGCCTATGGCAGATGATAAGCAACAGAAAACAGCAGTGAGTTTGTCTGTTGTGGGCAACACTTGCATGGTGCCAGGCTTCGCCCTGACCTGGTGCCACCTCCACCTGCTGTCATTGCCTGGCTACAGCACCTCTGGGGCACCCAGTGGATGGGGCTCCATGGGGTGGATTTTGGCAGTGCCAGCACCCTTCTTATGCAGAGGAAAATTGAGGTTTTCCCAGTTTTGGGAGGCTCATTAGAGAGAACCACTGGTGCTTGCACTCAGGATGGCTTGAACAAAGCGCTGGAAGGAAAACCACTTCAGCATCTTCCTACTGAACAAAAGATGGTCACAAAAAGCAAAATAGCAAAATCTGTTCAAATTTAATGGAAAGCTCTGCCAGTGGCTGAACGTTGAAATTTGGTTTTGATGGCATCAGACAGTTAGGGCTGGCAATACAAGGTGGTTGTTTTTCAAAGTTGTTCCTGCTTAAATGTGTCTCATTAATTGTAAGCTATCATGTAAGCTTTTAACTGTTAAGTTATATCAGGAAGATGTGTAAGCAAAATAAGGTTTCCAGGGCATCTTTACCCTTTTCTTCTGTTGGTATTTTTTTACTAGCTGTTTAGTAGCTCCATCTTAATGTGGTGACCACAGTATTGGGTTGCTCCTATTTTTATTTATTTATCACAGTGAATTGATTTTATTCTGTTTCAAGTAAATGTTAAAAGCTCTGAAGGCACAGGATTTTTCTGATCTTATCACCTCTGCAGCTCTGATCGGGCCCGGCTGCTGCCTTTGAAATAACATTGGTTCAGCATGCAGCTGTTTTCAGCTGAGAATTGGTGGTGGCAGAAAGAGCTGTGTTTCCTACCTTATTAAATGGTGTGTGGATCCTGTACCTCACTGTGTGCTTATTAATGGGATATTGTGAAAAACAAGGAGAATTATTAGGAGCATAGAAAAAAATTCTTCTTTTAAGGGAGTGAAAGGAGACATGACTGTTTGCGTTGGAGAAGATGACAACTAAAAGACAACATGACAAAGCTTCTTGCTCCGGAGAAGGTAGATCACAGACCTTCTCCTTTTGCAAGCAAAGAGTCAGTCAACAAAATTAAAAGGTGGGAAATTGAAAGCCAGTAACAAGAAAGGTTGGTTTTTTTTTTTTTTGCTTGTGTGATGGGCAACTGGAGCTGTGGGAGCATAGAGCCAAAAGCTGAGCAGAGGGGCTCAGAAGGAACCCAACTGGACGATGCTGTCTGTATGTGGTGTGGACTCTATTGGAGCAGGGCCGTTTCCTGGGGCTCAGGTATCCCTCTGCTGTCTCTGGAAAGTTCCCGGAGCCTTGAAGCCCCATCTGTACGAGGTGGAGTAGTTTGAGCCCCGTGTGCCATCGCTGGGGCTCCCAGGAAGGCAGGCAGCGTGGAGCAGCGCTGGGGAGGCAGACCTGGGGGTAATTGCTGGGAATCTCTGTCACACCAGTGTGAAACAAACTACTTACCAGTAATTAATGTCAGCGTTCAGATGGTGGGCTCTGGGTCTTGACAAGAAATAACTGAAAAACCAAATGTGCAATTATGTCTGACAAGCAGCGCGTGCTTTTCTTGGTCACCAGAGCCTTGTGTAGTCATGTGTTAGACACGTTTTATATAATTATTACTGTTTATATGGTGGGTGTCAGAGGAAGGAAGAATTTTAGTTTCACGTCCTCTGTTGGCTATTTATTTTAAAGTCATTAGATTTGTTTTCAGACTTAACTACACTTAATGTGCGAGACTCCTGCTGAATAAATCAGACCCTGGTATTGGAATTGCATCTGTTTGCGGAGGGAATGGAGCCAACTGGAAGCTCAGCCCCCATCTGCACAAGGGCTGTCACCAGCCAGGAGCCCGCTTGCAGAGCAGATGTAGCTGTGCTCCATGCCCAAAGCAGGGGTGAATCCCAGAGCTGCTGGGGCTGCGAGCTGGCTGTGAGGGTATGGATGGTCTTGACTTTACTGCGCTGTTATGGGGGTTGCAGAGAGAATGGGAGCTTTCTTGGAGGCGGAGTTCCCAGCAGCCCCTCAGGCTGAGGCATGGGCATCTCCCAGCTCTCATACAGCACAGTTTTCCTCTGTGCACCAGCCCAGGCCATGGTGCTCAGGACGTCTGGCAGTTTTGTCTTTAGCGACATGGTGCTGTCAGGAGAGGCTGTGTTTTGGTAGACCAAGACAGCTGGGAGAATGATGTATGCTGCTTTGTCTGCCGTACCCGGATTTCAGCAGTTCTTTCATTCATGATATCTCTTCAGAAAAAGATCTACTTTCAATAAGGTGAGTGAAGAAAAAACTATTTCAATAACAAATTTCCAACTGGAGGAGAACATACCCAGAAATGGTCGCATATACTTTGCTCCTCAGTTGTTCCTTTGCCTGAATGGTGGCATCTTTCCTCCTTCCCTTTGCTCGTTCTGTACTTTGCAGGCACATCATCCTGAGTGGCTGTGTTACCCTCAGCCTCTCGCAAAGGGATGCGTGTGTTTCTGAGAAGGAAAGCTGTTTAAACGGTTTCCCTTTTATTTAAAAGACCACCTGGGAGATTTTCAGCCCCAGAGCATGAAGAGCTTAAGACACCCTACATTAGAAAGAGAGAGGAGTATTAATAATTAGGCAGGCTATTTAATAGCCTTGGTGCTCTCAGGATTCTCACCAGCCATCTTCAGGAAGGAACAAACAGCAATAAACAAAGCAGCTAGCTGATAGAAGAGGAGCAAACAGTTCAATTCTGTGCCAAGATGTGGACAAAAACCGTGAGAAACCCATGAAGGTTTCCTTGAAACCCAAAAGGAGGTCGGAGTGCCGTAGATGCGCATGTGAAGGGAGAGGCGGCAGCACACAGATGCATCCCAGCTCCCGGGGGACCAACTTATTTTCTGCCACACTGCTAAGCGTCAGAGCCCAGGAGAGCTTCTGGAGACGTGAGGCGGAGCGGGGCTTCCTTCTGTGAAGCACTGAGCAGAACTAACAATAATGCCTTCAGCAAAGCAGGGTTACCAGGACTTGGTTTTCCTTCGGCCATCCGCTCTCCTGGGCAGATCGCGGCTGTCCTGCTGTGGCCTGCAGTCTGCTGTTTGAACACGCGCCCATCTCCAGCAGCAGGACATCTGCCGCCTCATCTTAGCCGCTCTCCAGCTGAGGAGTTCTCCCAGTCCTGAGGTCCTGCTGCTGTTCTCTCCTGTGTGCTGGTTGTGTCCTGCTCCTCACACTGTGCCAGTGCTGCCTGTGGCTTCGTGGCTGGCGCTGGGGTGGGCTGCACCGTGCCGGGACCTCTGGGGCTTTGCAGGCCTCAGTCATTTCTGAGCAAGCAACACAGAGCTCTTTCAGTGAATAAATCCTTTACTCTGTTTTTCCCTGAATTTCTTTGTCTCTGTTGAGATTACCCTGCTGAAAATTTAAAGAAGCTGGCAGCTATTCTATTATCATCTTAAATTTAGTTTTTAACCTGCATCATTTGTATGTCGCACTTCTTATCAGACTGAATTCTTTCGCTTTTGGCGAGCGCTGAGCGTTTGTTTTTTGTTGGATAAGCCATCTTTTCTTTAATTTGGTTTGACTTTCCTCTTCAAACCACCCTCATGATACTCCTAATAAGGACTTAAGGGAATTTGTTTTGCTAATAGCTGTGGAATTCTTTCCGACTCTTCGCTGTTGTCTTGGTTTGTGTTTTAATGTTTATTTTCTAGTGGAGAGGCAGCCTGGTTTGGTCCCATCATTTACCTGTTGTGAAGGATTCGGAGCTATTGAGCATCCCTTGAGGAATGAAAACACAATTAAATTCCTCTTACACTGACTGAAGCAGTTAGTTGTCAGGAAAGGCTGTGTGTTTTAGAAGACTGTGATAGTTGGAAGAATTAAGGATGCTGCTTAGTTTGTTTTCCCCAAATTTGAGCAGTTGTTTCATTCATGGCGTTACCTCTTCAAAGAATGTTTTGGTTTACTTTTGTCTTGAGACCCACACGACTGGAAAGCAGTTGATAGAGCATGCTGAGGACGCTCTGAGCAGACGAACAGTCACATTCCTGGTCAGAATTTCTTCTTCCTTTTTTTTTTTTTTGCATAGGGAGATTACTGCTAAATGCAGGCAGTCAGTTCGATGATGGTGAGGGCTGGCACTGCGATCACTGTGTGAAGCTCAGGCTGTGGTGGTGCAGCACATCCAGTTAGAAGTCACAGAATCGTAGAGATGTTTGCATTGGAAGGGACTCTCGAAGGTTCTTGTAATCCAGCTGCCTGCAGTGAATGCAGGGACACCCACAGCTCCATCAGGTGCTCGGAGTGCCATCCAGCCTGACCTTGGGTGTCTCTTCAGTTGCTTCTTCCATGAGATTTTGTGGTTAGATGGGCCTTGGTCTCCATGCCCCTCCCACCACACTCTGTGTTGTTAGTCACTTCTGCGGTTTTCAGAGCTGGCTGCCCTTGGAAGCAGGCAGTCATCCTACCTGATGCATCTTTCTCGAGCCTTCTAAATGAATGAACTCCACAATAATGGTGATATTTATTGAGCAACTAACCCAGTGGCACTGTGTGACCAGGGCTTGGGTTTTGGATGTGCACCAGCAGCTGCTGCCACTGTATGCGTTGCTTTGTCTCACTGTGCTTCAGCGTTCGTGTGGGTTCCCAGACACTCGTGGAAAGAGCCAGGATATTTTTGACTCAAGAGACAGCAGAAGAGGTTGTTTGCTGTTGTGAAGGGGTGATTGCCAGTAAAACGATCTCTTTTCCAGCAAACCAAGCAGTGTGTGGCTCAAAGACCAGAGGCAGTGATGCATGCTGGATGCACCATCTTTGCCTTGGAAGCTGCTGGTGCATAGGAGGCACTCAGCAATGTGGCTTTTGCTCCTGAGCCTCACACATGGAAACCAGGACAGCTTCCATGTGGAAGAGGCACTGGGTCAATCTGCAGCAGTGGGTTTGGTGGAGCAATGGCCTGAGCTGTGCCTCAGGACACCGGCTGGGCAAGTAGAGAGAGCATGCAGAGCTGAAGCAGGAAGCATGGAGATGAGAAGCAGTGTTCATCTCTAACACTGAGAAAAACAATTCCTGCCTACGTGTTCTTTCACATGACTTTTTGCCCAGTAACACCTGTGGCAGAGATGGCCCTGATGGAGGACATCATTTTGTCCATGCTTTCTGACCTGCTCCACTCCTCTGCAGCAAACAAGAACTGAGGAGGGGTAGGAAGGCCACCAAAAAACCATTCATCAATCAAGCAGATTTTATGCTTGTATTATTCTATTTCTACTTTAATCATTTCCATGTAAACTCAGAGTTCATTTCCATCTGTTCTATCCATTCCACTTCCCTTAGCTGCAGTCATGGCTCTTTGAAAACCATGGTAGACATCTGTAAATTGAGCCCCATTTTTTCAACTGTCTGTTTTTGCTTCCTTTTTGGGCAGCTGAGGCCTTTCCATCTGGTATGACATCAGCCAGCTGCCCGTTGGTTTTGAGAAGGCAAGTTGTAGTGTCCCATTGGTGACACTGTCCTGGTAGGCCTTGCAAAGCTTGGCCCTGCAAGGATTTACTGCATGATCCTGATTACTGTGCTCTTCTCAATCTCTTTGGTCCTGCAGACCAGAAGAGCAAACCAAGGACTGAGCAATAGTGTTTTAGGAGTGTAAAAGGGGACGTGGCATGCTTGGCCTTGGGGAAGTTGTGTTGCCATCACTGCTGTCAGGGCATTAGCGGTGTGTCTGTGCTTCTTCGAGCTTGAATGGAGTCCAGAAGAAATTGTGGATGCTCCATGTTTGCTGCTGGGGAGGAAGAGCTTTCTTTGTAGATGTTGACTCAGAGCATGTCTTCCTCCACATTTACTTCCTTTTCTTCTCCTTTGGAGAGAAAATACACAGGAGCTGACGTTGAAGACTGATTCTCCGTTGATCTCACTTTGCTCCTCCCCAGAAGCTCAGCAGGATGTATGCTATAAAAATAGCCTCATTAGAAGCCATCTGAGTACATACACAATCACAGATCACTCAGAAGGGAGCACTGAGCATGCATGTTGCTGTTGCTGTCTTCAGAGAATTACATGACAAATTATTCCTAGCTGGAAGAAATGTCCTTTTGTAATTGGGTTTTTTTCCCTCATTCTTTCATAAGGGAGGAGTGTGTGTTTTTTAAGTAGCTTTTAGTCACTTTCATTATTTATGAGAATGCTACTCCAGATCAGAAAAAGCAAACTGCAAATGTGAGTCTCTTCTGGCTGCAGCAGCTGACGGTTCCCATTTGCTTTCAGTCATTGCCGGTTCTGCTTATCACAGCCAGAAAGAAATGCTCTTCAAAGATAAAAACAGCACCATATTGCAGCTCTGATGTGCACCTCTTTCCCCTCTGTTCCTTCTTTGGCAGAAAGCTGGCTGGAAGGGGATTCACTGGTTTCATTGATAGAGTTACAGTGCAGAGAAGACTTGCAAGCAGCCACCCATTTCCTTGGTTCTCCCCTGTGGAAGAGCATTGCTCATGAGGCATTGTTGCCTATTTCCTTGCTGCATCGTCTGGCTGGCTGAAGCTTTAGGCCTTTAGGAGCTCTTGTAGCTCCATCTAAATGATTCCAGGAAGCTGTACCTTTCCATACCTGTCCAGCTCCCCATGCTGACTCTTCATCAAGCCTCCTTAAATCTCTTCTGCCTTCACATGCTTGTGTTTGACATGAAAGTGGCTGTATCATCATCAGAAGATGAAAGTCTGATGATCAAAGCAGGCAGCAGTGTGGAAATGAGCATTGTGAGATGGTGGAGCTGGTGATACAGTAATTGGCTGTGTGACCTACTTAGGCAGAGGAGTGACACATACACATATAATGTTTGTTTGTCTCTTTAATGTTTAAAATCTATAAGGCATGTTCTGGAAAGTGAAACAGTAGCTCACAGGTAGGAGCAACCAAGCTTGCCGTTGAGTGATGGTGTGAGCATCTTCTGCCTCCTCTTCTCAACAAGCAAAAGCCTCTTGGATCTCTAAGACAACGTGCCATGTTAAATGCAGGTTGGACTTGCAGAGGTAATTGCAGCCAATCCCTGGAAGGCAACACTTGAACACTGTAGAATTGCATTGTTTCACCCTCAAGAAGGAATGGCATGAGCTCAGGGACTGCATTCCAAACCATCAGAAGGGATGAGGTGCAAGTCCCCAGGACTGGGATCTGTCTCATCCTTCTCCCTTAGGCTCTGATCTGTCACTGGTACCTGTGTTACCTAGCAGTGCCCTTCGAGAACTCAGTAGATGGGGCTGATGTCAGTATTGGCCCAGTGTGAGCTCAGTCCTGGTGTCACAGTGCTTGCAGTCGTCACATCGTGGATCATGTTGAAAAGTACTTTTATTGCCAGGATGTAACGTTGATTCTTGACTTCACTGAAGGCCAGGCAGCATGTTCTGTGTTACTGTGAATCTCAAGGAGATTTTCTGGAGAAGTATATTGTAGACCTGCTGCTGCTTTGTCTCTGAAGGCTCTCTGAAAGGGGAGGTGAAAATCAGCACAGCACACAGCTGGTGCAGCATCATGGACTTGCAAAGGATCTAACATGCTAGGACCAAAGAAGTGTGGAGAAATGATGGCTTACTGGATCACTTGTCTTGAGCTCCTCACAGACCCTGGAGTATTCCCCTCTCCATCCTATCTGAGGTTTTCCAGTGTTGTAATTTCACTTTCTCTACCCACTTGCTGTGATCTGTCGGTACTGTTCTCCCCAAGGAAGCTTGAAACTCAGCCATCCCACGTTGTTCGTTACTTCAGCACTGCTCTCTTCTGGGCTCTGGAGATGATTGTATTCAGTTGTGAATGTCATAGCTTAAGCAATTTGGTGGCTGAGCTTCAGACCAAGGAGCCTGGCCTGACCCTAATTTTGCTGTACACACTGGCTGGATTTCATGTGTGACCAGAAGAAAGAGTCCTCCGCAGATGATGCTCTGTTTGCTAGTAGAGCCATCTTCCACCATTGCTGCCCTCCTCATCTGTCTCCAAAGCTGCATGGGAGATGCAATGGAGGCACTGGGTGAACCAGTCTGACCAGTGGTTTCAGTTCTGTGCTGTTGATGTAGAGTGGTTGGATGAAGTAGGACCATGGACATGCTGAGCTGTTAGGCACAGTTCTTTGGCATTGCAAGCAAGTCACCCCATTGCGCAAGTCGAGATCTTGTAGCCTTCAGACAAATTCTCTGCAGTCTGTACACCAGTCCTTCAGATGCTGTAAGAAGAAATGAAGGTACTGTCTGTGTACCTGTGGGACTACTGGAGAAAAGAGGACTGGGACTGTGTTGCTCCAGTTCCATGTATGTGAAGGTATTCTTCAAACCATGGTGTTCCTCTGAACGCTCAACTGGAGCGAGTCTGCAGTTGAAGCTCTTCAATCTTCATCAAAACAGCGCTGGCACCTCTTAAAGTTAGCGCTGATCATTTATTCCCTTTTCACCTCAGCCCTTGGGTGCTTTCCCTGGGACGTGAGTGGGATATGGCTCTTCACAGATCTCCCTGATGGTTCCAGGTGATGCAGGGGTGCTCAGTAGAGTGTTCTGGTGCTGCAGGTTTGCTTCCCTCACACCTGGGTACATCTGTCATCTCTTCTGGAAAGCATCAGAAGACACAAAGGATCATAGTTGCAAAAGTCCAGTGGTGCTGTGTGTTTTTCATTTTGTTTTTCAGCAGACTCTTTTCCAGGTTTCTGTGCTATGAAATCCTGCAGATGACAGTTGCAAAAACTTTTGAGGTACATTGTACACTGAGTACCTGCTCAGGTTTCTAACTTGTGGGGCAGTGGCAGAGCAGCAGTATTGCTTTTAATTAATACTTGAGTTAAGTCACAGATGGGAGCAGCCAGCCCAGCTGGGAAGTTAACTTTCTTGGCAGAGGTGGATATGGAGAGTCAGTGTGTGTGAGGTGCAGAGTTTCTAAGAACCCATCAGACTGATCCTGCAGCTTCATGCCACCAAGCTGGGCTGAGGCACGCAGCCCAGTGCAGGGATGGATGGAGCACCCAGCGCTGGGACTGGCCAGGTGTGGGAGCTCTGGGTTTGAAACCTTTGAGAGATCTGTTCTGCCTGAGCACATCCTTTGGAAAATGGTTGTTCTGGTAGACCACCACCCGTGCTAATATTTTATGCCTCATTTCAGCTGGTTCCAGCTTCCAGCTATGAGCTCTTACTCTTCTGTGCCAAATTAAGGAAAGACAGCGTTTTCTCCCCGTGAAGATGATAATATGCTGCAATCAAATAATCTCTCAGCCTTCCTTTTGGCATGAAAAACAGCTTCAAATTCTTCAGTCTCATGAAGTTACAAAGAATTTTTTCCCACTCTTGGACCATGTCATTGCCTTTCTTTAGAATTCTCTCCAGCTTTGCTAATCACTTAAAAACGATGCTCTCAGCCTTGCATTGGGGCAGGCTTTGTGGCTTTGCACAGAGAGAAAATGACCTCCATATGCAATCCCATTGCTCTCATGCACACGTATCCCAAAATCTCACTGCTCCTTTGGTCAGAGCACAGCCCTGTGGCTGCAGTGGCCTGGTGAGTGGGAGATGAGCGCAGTGACCAATGCACCACATTGTTGTGCGCATTGGGCCACATTGCAGCTGCTCAGAGTGACTGGGATGATTGGTTTTGGTCCCTTTCACAGTCTTGCTTTCTGACTCCACCTCTCCTTGGGTCAGCTGTACGTTTTAGTGGCAGTGATGTCAGATTTAACTCCAGAGCATGAATAAATCTGCCCTAAATCAGCCACTTTGGAAGCCCTCCGGAAATACCTCTGCTCAGTACATGTTGAGGGCAGCATTTTACCTTACTACACTTGGCTCGTTTGTGTCTCTGGGCCGTGTACTGATTTATGGCTGGATATTGCAAAGCCAGGCGATGTCAGAAGCTCTCTCTTATTCCTGTCGATCTTCTGCTCAGAAAGCTGTATGCATAACCTCGGTGCTGGCTGTGCAGGCTCTTACTTCCACGTCACTGGGGTCCTGCATTGATTTTTGTGTTGCTCTGTGCAGGACTGGCCTGTACAAGTTGTGCCATCACACTGAGCTGTTTTGCCCTCAATGGAGGTGAAAAGCCAGCTTTTACAGACTGCTTTTCTGCTTAACAGTGAGAACTGTATTGCTTTGGTTTTGGTCTTCCTCCCCTGCCCCCAGGGGGAGGATGGTTCTCCCCAGGACGGACAGCTTTTGCTGCCTTTTTCAGTGTTTTGCATTTCACACCTTTGCTGTGTGATTGATTTACAATTGATCCTACCCTCTGTACTCACTCCTGGCTGCTGCCTTTGCCGCATCTCTGGAGCAGGCGCTCGACTGCATTGCTGTCAGCTGAGATTGATGGACCTTTTTGGACATCCAATAATATTACCATAAAGAACTTCCAATTTTCAACCACATTTTCTCTGTCTTAATTCATCTTTCTCGCTTGTGAAAGCCCTGGATGATTTTGGGAGTGTGGAGGGAAACGTGTGAGGAGGATGGGAATGATTGCGAAGGCAGGTCAAGGCTGATTCGCTCTGTTTAGGGGCTATTAATTGCACATTCCATTCTGTAATGAGAATGAGGGGATGAATAATAAAATATCTGGTGATACGATGTGATTGACCCATTTTGAGATAGCAGCTACATGTCCATGAGGAGGTTGTGCAGTAATTATTGCAGAAGATTGTTCTCTTCCTTCATCTGCTCTCTCATCTCAGCCTCCCAGCCTTACCCACTGAGCACCTTCTCCTCCACTTGCAGCATTTGGATTTGTCTTCCAGCTCCATCACCAGAATCTAAAAGCATTGCAAGAGTTGTTTTTGTTCATTTGTGCTTTCTTCTGACTTCCTGTGATGTTCCAAGCGGTGGGATTTTCCTCCTTTTTCATTATTGTGTGATACAATAACTCATCCTGAAGTTCAGCCTATTTTTCACTTAGTTTTGTCTGTTGCTTTTACTTATAACTTTTCCTGTCAGCTGTTCTGGTTGTTTATGACTTTGAGTAATGTCACAGACTCTTTAAAATCTCCAGTTTGTACAGTCTAAGCTCTTGTTACATATTTATTTCGTCTGATTTTGTACAACTGAACCAGCAATTATTTTATTGCATTGTGTGTTGGAATTTTTTAATAAACAGTCTTGAAAACAGGAAGCCCAGAACAAGTGGTGGGATGGTGCACTTGGAAACGGAGCTGCACCTGGTCCTTGTCTGCTGTACTTAAAATCCGTCTTTTGCCACCACAGCACTTTTCTTGGTAAATCGAATCTGCTGATGTTATCCCACAGCTTTGGGGTGCATTGGTTTCTGCCTTCTCTTGCGGCGAGTTGAATTTATTTATGTACTTTAGGTTGGATATCAGGAGGAAGTTTTTCACACAGGGCAGTGAGGCACTGGAACAGGTTGCCCAAGGAGGCTGTGGATGCCCCATCCCTGCAGGCATTCAAGGCCAGGCTGGATGTGGCTCTGGGCAGCCTGGGCTGCTGGTTGGTGACCTGCACACAGCAGGGGGTTGAAATGAGATGATCATTGTGCTGCTTTGCAACCCAGGCCACTCTAGGATTCTATGATACTTTGTTTAGATTCTTTTCTCCCATGAGTTTCTGGTTCTCTATTTCCAAGATAACAACACACACTGTTTCCTTCATCTGCTCCTAAAGAATGGACCCTTGCTTTCCTCACCCATCTTTCCTGGCCCACCACACCTTCTCTGCCATCTCTGATGCTTGCATCTGCCCATAACTTAGTCTCCCTGGAAGCTGTTGCCATAATACATACGTATCCTCTTCAGTCATTTCTGTATGTTAAGCACAGCCATATGAGAACCATGAGGTGAGGGTCAGGTTGCTTTGAAGGGCTAAAAGAGAGTCTGCAAGACTAGGTTACTCCATGGAGGAATGCATGAAGGCATGCGTGAGCTCCGAATTAAAAATGTTGGGGACATTCAGCATTTCCTCTGCATGAGTGGGCTGCTCCTGGCACAGCACTGGAAGTTGGGACTGCCCATGTTGACCTGCCTGGTCCAGTTCTGTGCTCCTGTTCAGTGATTCACACAGAATCACAAACGGCCAGGGTTGGAAGGGGCCTCAAGGATCACGGAGCTCCAACCCCCTGCCACATGCAGGGCCACCAACCTCCACATTTCATAGCAGCCCAGGCTGCCCAGGGCCCCATCCAACCTGGCCTTGCACACCTCCAGGGATGGACGGGGCATCACAGCCTCTCTGGGCAGCTGTTCCAGCACCTCACCACTCTCTCTGTAAAGAGAGATTCAGGCTGTTTTCAACTGCTGCTGTTGTTTGTGTTGTTTAAGGTTATTTTCAGTATTGGCAGGTGGTTTTATTACTTTTGTCTAGTTAAATTTTTATTATTTACCCAATGTGACAGTCACTTTAAAGAAACTGCATTAAGCAAAAGTACCTTCTATTAAGTTCTAGTTGTTAGAAGTGAGTGCTTGAAAATTAGAACTCATTTTTTCCCTGTTTTCCCCCTATTCAGGGAGTGTTTGAAGAGGAGCCCACGGAGCCCAAAAGCAGAGGGCTCCGATTCGGTGACATCTCAGTCCTCACCCAGTGAAGAGGCTGGAATGATGACTGAGGTGAAGGTGAAAACAGAGGTACCAGATGACTACATCGAAGAGGTGATCTGGCAGGATGACACCAAAGATTCCAAGAAGAACATAAAAGACGGGCCGGGAGATGTGCCAGCCGAGATCTGCGTGGTGATCGGAGGGGTCCGCAACCAGCAGACGCTCGGTAAGCTGCGGGTCCGTGCGTCCCATCCCTCAGTGCCCTGAGCCCTGGTGTGGGGGCAGGAAGGGTGCTCTGGAGAGCTGCTCCGGGAGGCTTGGCTCTGCTGGATGCGCTGGAGCCAAGGGGCGCTGCAGTTCCTGGCTCAGGATGGTTGACTTTATTGCTTTCTTTTTGTATCTGATCACCACTAAGGACTCAGCCATGATAAGGATCACTGTAAGAAAGATAATGGTGTCATTTGATGTGTTAAATCACTTGTCCATCAGTTGAATAAAATTCATGGTGAAGCCAGGGCTGCTGCCAGGTATGTTGGTCACAGGTGAGGAGGAAAGCAGGAGAGGAAGTTGAAATATTTCGAGGAGAGTTGCCCTGAGGCAACAATTGCTTCCTGTAAATAATAAGATTTAGATTAAAAACAGTTTCTGCAGTTTGCTGTTTATTTGTTTGCTTCTCTTGTAACCTTGTGGGAATGATTTCAGCTGTTAGCTGGCTGTGGTGCACCACTTCCAAAACAGTAAAGCAGAACTTCCTGCCCTCACCCCACCTATGGCTGTGATGAGAAGAATCCTTTTCTTCTCCCTGTGATCATCACACTGTCCTCTCCCACTGCACTGGGAATGTCTGGAGTCCTGGAAGAGGCTCTGCTCCTGCTGAAAGGTTTCTTCCTCTGGCTGTGATGTAGAGCAGGTCCCAGCCATTGAGAGCAGAGGCAGCTGCTGATACAAAGAAGAGGGAGGTCGGACCAGGCTTCCTTCAAGGGAGGAAGCTGACTTGAGCTGCCTGGTGTTGCTGTTGTGGTTGGTTTGTCTTGCAGAGGGAGGGAAAAGAGGCACTGATGGTAGACTTTCTCCTGGTTTTTGCTTGATCACTGTTCTCACTGTTAGAAAAAAACCCTGGAGAGTGTCGTTTGCTGGGGATTATCTTGTGAGAATCCTTGTCCCTGTCTTCCCTTTTCCAGTAGGACAGCTGTTTAGAATAGAAGAGCAGGAGGTCACTGCTGGTTATGCAGGATCAGCCTTTAAGGAAGGCCTAAGAAGCCTGAAATTGGCTCCAACTTAGAAGTCTTCTAATGTGGATGGAACACTCTGTGTACTTTCAGGTCTTTTTGTGCCCTCACAGCTCTTGAGAAGCTGAAGCCTGATGGGCCACCCTGAAGCACAGGAGTGTTCCCAGCGCCCCAGGCCACTGAGCAGAGGCAGCAGGAACTTCTCTCCCAGTTGCATGGAGCTGGGTGTCTGTCACACCTTGTCCCCACTCTGCTGGCTGGGCTCTGCAGGTGGTATCCTCAGAGGATGTGGTTTTCAGCTGAGGTTGTACAAAGCAGGGAGTGGGTTTTTGCTGTTGGCTAGTCTGGATGCACACAGCACACCCCGACTGATGGTGATGGGGATGGGCTGGGGATGATTTCCCTCCCCATGGGGTGAGGGATGGGGGGTTATTTATTGGTTAGCAAGTGGTGCTTGAAAGCCCAGAAAGTAAACTGGAGAACTACTCTTCGGAAATGCTTCTTGAAATGAAGTGTGTGTGTGTGAAATGAAGTATTTGTTATTTTATAGCCTCACACTGGGCTTCTTTAAAGGCAGCTCAGTCCTGAGGCCATTGTCAGTCAGCAGCCGATCCCTTTGTGCAAGGAGCATCCTAAGTGCCCCCATTCATCCAGCCCTTCACATAATTCTCGACTGTTGGGGAGGTGACTGAATAACTTTTCTGTTTGGCCACCAAATACTTGTGCTCTGTGTTGACCAACCCTGGTGCCCAGATACCAATTCTTCTAGTTTCTTGGAGCTGGCTCCCAGTCAATTCTTCTGGTCCTCTCCATCCCCCCAAGAAACCGCAGACAGGCACTATTTCCATGGCCACTGACATCTGTGGAGCTCACAGGAGAAATGTCCTGTGCCTGCTGCTTTGCTGGTGATTTTGGCTGCTGTTCACGGGCAGCCCATGATCGCAGAGAGCTGAGGATGCTGGGGTTCCCCGCTGCCAAGCAAAGGCGCTGCATAAGGGAGATTCCCAGCTCAGCTGCTGCTGCTCTCTTGCAGTGTTCTGATCAACTGAGGCCTCGTGCATCCATCTCCTGCCTGGCTGCAGGGTCCCGTGTCTCTCCCCGAGCTCTGCACTACTCCAATCTCTGTCCCAAGGTTTGCGGTGGCTGCACAAGAGGTTCACAGCCTGGCTGAAGGCACAGTGCTGATGTTTGTGCTTTTGGATTGCTTGCTTTTCGTCTGCTTTTCCACAGAAATCTCACAAGCCCCAGGAGTTCCCCCTTGGGGCACCCCAAGCAAAGGAAGCCAGCTGGGCCCTCTGCTCCCCGTGCCAGGCCGTGGCCCCGTGCCTCCACGTTTCTGCTCCCAGCCCAGTCAGCAGCCCTGCTGCTCCTTTCCTGTCATGCTCTTCGTAGCTCCACGTGCTGACCTCGGCCAGGGTCACTCAAATAGCTGCAGCACATCGGCATTTGGCAGGGCAGGGCTGGGAGGGCAGGGAGGCTGAGAAGTTCACCTCAGAGCCATCTAAATTACAGGGGAAAATTCAGAGGTATTGGCGTTTCAAATCAAGAGAAGGGGTGGGCTGCTCGCCGGGTGTTGGGTCACTGTGTGACACTGGGGATACCTGAGCATTGGTGTTTTGGAGGGCTGTTTGGAGTTACCTGTGAGATGATGAGGAGAAGCTTTATACAAGGCTGTTGAAGCTCTCAGCATGGTCCCTGCTTTACAAGAAGTATTTTGGAGAGGATTTTTCAAGTAACACATAAAATCAGAAGCGCTTCTGAGACAGAGTAAAGAGTCAATCCTTCTGCTTTGGGAGTGTCAATCTAACATACATGTGCTTGATTTGTGCCATGACACTGATCTCTCACGTATTGAGCTGCTAGGGCATGTAATTCCTGAGCACTTTGGATTCTCCCTGGTTAAACCCACAAAATAGTGCTGCAAAAACCTTAACCTCTGTGCAGCCTCTGACAGTTTGTTACTAAGCCACAGGGACAGATGGGTCTCAGAAATTTTTGATAGGCATCGGCCACCCTTATCCTTTGAAAGTGATCCACTTTAAGGGCTCCTTTCTGATTTATTTTTTCTGCACAATTTAGATGGAAAAGCAGTGGAACGTGGCTCTCCTGTTGGATATACACGAAATCGATATTCAGGGACCTGGATTTTTGACCATGCATTGAGATACACGTCTGGTATGTGATGGAAGGGTGTGAAAGTCTAATCAGGGAGCAAGAGAAGGCTCTGAACATACCGGGTGTGTGCCCAGATTCCAGCTGCAAGGCTCAGCAGAAGCCTGGCCAAGCTGAATGCACCAACTAACCCAAATCTTTCCCCATCTCCACTCCTGCAAACAGCTTTAACCTGCATGACACATCTCAAGGCTGGCAGAGCCCACTACAAACAGTAACTGCAGAGGCAGCGTCAAAGGCAACACAGGCATGTTCTCTGTAAGACCTTACCAAGTGACGCCTTTTCCTTTGCTTTACCTTCCCTTCACTCTAACATGTTATTGTGGCAAATTGTCCCTCCTTTCTCTCGTTCTGGGACCTGTGCCTCTGCCCCCGCCTGGGTGGCTGCTGGATTTTCTCCCTGTCCCCACGTGGGTCATCCTGCTGTGCCATCTGCATGCAGGAGGTGGGGAGAGGTCCTCTGGAGGAGCTGACTGCAGCTTCCCCCACACTGCACGTGAGACTTGGGTAGTTTTGGGGGGATGATATGTGGCCGTGAGACATGCTTGGCCACCTCCTGTCCTTCCCAGGCAGAGTCCCTTGTGCATTTTGGTTTGTGTCAGGGAGGGAGAGCACTGCAGTCACTTGTATGGGGGTATATTTTCTTGAAGAACCTCTGCAGAAGCAAATGCGTGTATGTGCTGTAGACTATCTGCAGAGGAAGGGAGGAGTGCAAGAAACGCGGGGAAAAAAGGTGAGCCTAGAGCCCCTCACTGCTTTTTATTTTCTTTTTTTTTTCCCAGTGCTCTGTATGTGCACAATGCTGCTTTAGGGGTGCAGGTGGGCGTCAGTCTCATTTTGCTGTTGGTACAGCTGAACCTCAGCTATTGTGCAGAGCTCAGGATTGGTAGGGCCTAAGTGAGAGGAGTGTGCTCATCTTGTGGCTGCGCTTTCTTTGGGGCTCCAGCTGGAAGAGTTTGCAGAAGAGAACTGTGAAGGTTGGTGATGAACATCATCAGTCCTCAAGCATGGAAGATAGGTCTGGCAGATGCTGTTGACTTGCTGATATCCTGGATTTCACTCAGGAAAACCCTTGCAGAGTAACCACTGTTGATGACTGGCGATGACACCATCCAGGTGTATCTGTATGCATGAAACGCAGCTGGCTGTGATAACTAGGAGGCTGTGGAGCAGTTGAGACATGGTGAGCTGGCTGCAGGAGGGGTGTGGTAGAATATTTTGTCAGATGTGTGCTCCTGTGTATCAGACTGTAGCCAGTTGCCTGTTTGAGCATCACTCCTCGTAAGCTCAAAGGACAGTCTGAAGTGATGCTGGCATGCTGGACAGGGAATTCTGTGCTCTCTGAGTTGGAAGGAGGGTTGTTTTCTTCCCAAGCTGTAAGCAACAGGACATGGGAAAAAAAGAATGTGAGCATAGTGTGTTCAGAAAACACTCTTGATTTAGTTCCTTTGTCTCGAGTGGCACTGGTAAGTACTGCTGTGAGATGGTGCTTGGGAGCGTTTGTTTGCACGTGGGTGTGAATCTGTGGCTCATCTCTGAGTTTTGCTGTTTCCCATGGTCAGGAAAAGGCTGTTCTGAGGTTGCATGCATGTCCATGGAAGGAAGCTGTGCTCGTACTGAGTGGCAGCTCAGCCCTTTGTCCCACCGCCCCTTGCAGGAGGTGCTGCCCTTGCTCTGTGGGTCAGGACATGCAGGATCGGTTTCTCGCCCACTGATGGACAGCTGACAAATGCAACACATTTTGCAAGTGAGGGCTTGAGAGGCTGATTTATAACCTGTTTGCCAAGAAAGGTTGAATTGTCTTAAATGATAAATCTGAGGAAATTTGTGTCTGCCTGTCTGATAAACAGAAGAGGCTGAATTCATTGCGTGATTTCATCATTACAAATGATTCTCCCAGCTCTGTTCCTCTGGTTTCATTTCAAATGACCGTTTGCAGATGTGTGTTTTCTGGAATTAGATACACAAATTGAGAAGAGAGACTGTTGTGGTCATGTGATTTTCCTTAAAAAGGTCAGAAGTTCTATTTGTATCTATTTGGTTTCCTCTGGGTGGATATTTACCAAATCTCCATGGGTTTCCTGAGAAATTTGTGCATTGTACATTTCTTGAGAAATTTTGAAAACTGCTTGCCTGAAGATAACACGCTGCCTTCTTTTTTCAGTCGGAAAGCTCTTTTTCCCATATACTGGGAACTTACTGAAAAGTAATTCAAGGTTATTTCTGTCCATAGGAAATATTAGTCATTATTATAAAATTATAAGTCGTGCTATTTTGGGAGAGGTCCTTTCATGTTAGCAAATTTATAAAGTTGTACTGAAAATGTGAGTTCGGGGTAATGTGCCATGGAATCTTAAATAAGGCTGAAAAAAGCATCGAGTCTGGGATAGTGATTTCCTGCACTTATCTCCATGAACCTTCCAAAAATTACTGTGCTGCAAACTGCGTTCTTTTGTCCCTGGTTTATGGATAAGTAAATTGTGAGGCTTTTTTTCCTGATCTAATGTGGTGACGTATACCTTTCTGTCTTGTTTTTTTTTCAGGGTCTTATGAGTGTGGAATATGTGGGAAGAAATACAAGTATTACAACTGTTTCCAGACCCATGTGCGAGCGCATAGAGGTATCTCTCTCCTGCTCAAATATTTGGGAATCCTGGGGTAACATTTAGGCTCAGAGAGTGTCTCTGAGTAGGCCTTGAAGGTTGCTCTTTGCTTCTCTGTTGGGTGGCCTGTGCACAGGCTGAGCTTGGTGACTGGCTGAACGCTGCAGCTTTACGCTCTGGCAGTGAAATTGTGATCAGCTGCTGTGCTGGGAGCACTGGGGTAGCCACAGCATTTACTGCATGGGGCTCTTTGGGGCAGTGCTGTGTGCTGGCAGAGCTGCAGATCACAAGGCTCTCCCGTGAGACAAACTCCCATGCCAGCCCCAGGGGTGGGCATCTGCCTGAGGTGTTCTGGTCCATCCCTGCAATGCATGAATGGAGGACAGTGACAGTCCAAAGCAAACTTCAGGCCTTCAGGATGTTCATACAGGCTCAGAAGGTTGCTGTTCTTTATAAAAGAGGATTACATGTGGTAAAACACATGAGGTGCTGATTCAATTGCTGTTTCTGGATGCCCATAGCACAGGTTGCTAAGTTGGGTATCTCGCTTTGTTAGGCAATGGTGATGCCCCTGTGTTTTCATGTACACATCAAAATGGTGCTTGAAATCACCCCCGTGCTCTTGCTGAGGTCCAAATGTGTTGTTTGCATGAAATGTCTTATGCTCAGTCAGAAGGGATTTTTATTTTATTTAAATTATCTGTAAGCCTGGCCAATCTCAAGTTATTTAATTGCAGAGGTGGGAAAGTCTTGCTTGACTGTTTCATAGGCTCTTGCAGCTACATGGGTGTTTGTAAATCGGATGTAAATCAGTGAAAAGTGGAACTTGTCAGTGTTTGTATTTTCTTTCACCCGAGTTGAGCAGTGTGTGTGTGTGTCAGATTTGTAGGAGCGTCTGTTGTCACTGGCAATATCAGTGCATTTGGTCTTCCATTAAACGATTGACTGGAATGTCTGGAGGAGTGCAAGGGGATCTCCCAGTGAAAACTGAAAATCCAGGAATAATGAATGCTAAGTATTACTTTCGGTGTGTTTAAACTCTCAGAAGTCAGTAACTGTACAGCTGAAAAGCAAACATGCACCCATGACTTGTCAGTGTTCCGTCACATAATACATCCTTCAATTGCTTGGTTGTGTAGTCCTTGTGTGCTGTTTAACACCATAGAGCTTCTTCTCTGTCCTTAGATACATGCAGAATTGTTTTTTAACTCTGGTTTTTCTTTTTGAATACCAAGAAAATTCCTAGAAGTCCTTTAAATACTGCTGCAAAGGAGCTCAGCAGTTGAAGAAAAAAATCCATAAAATAATAGTGCGCAGCAACTGTTCCACATAGCGTGGGAGAAGATCAGGTTTGATACCATCTAAGGAACCTGAATGTGCAGAAGTCTGTGTGACCCAATGGGATGCATCCTAGGGTCCTGAGGGAACTGCTGGATGAATTGCTATGGCATCTCCATCACCTTTGAAAAGTCGTGGCAGTCAGGTGAAGCCCCCAGTGAATGGAAAAGGAGAACCAGAACCCCCATTTTTAAAAGGGTAAGGAGGAGGACAGAGGGGACTGCAGGCTGGTCAGCCTCACCTCAGTGCCCTGTAAGAGGAGCAGATCCTTCTGGAAAGCATATTAATGCACGTGGAAAACAGGGAGGTTAATGGAGACATCTAACATAGCCTCACTAAGGGCACGTCGTTTTGCCTGACAGAGGTGGTGGCATTCTGTGATGCAGTGGCAGCAGTGATGGACAAGGAAAGTGTAACTGGCATCATCTGCTTGGACTCATCCAAAACCTTTGATACAGTCCCACACACACATCTAAACTGGAGAGATGTGAATTTGATGGATGGACTACTCGATGGACGGGGAATTGGGTTGCCAGAGAGATCAGGACAGGTGGAGAGGAGGGCCTGTGCAAACCACGTGAAGTTCAACAAGGTGAGGTGGAAGCCCTGCAGCCCTAGACGTCAGCACAGGCTGGGCAGTGGCTGGGTTAGACAGCTGCCCTGCAGAGAAGGGCTCGGGGTTTCCGATGAGTGAAAAGCTAAATGTGAGCCAGCAATGTGTGCTCGCAGCTAAGAAAGCCAGCTGTGTGCTGGATGGCATCAAAAGCAGCGCGGGCAGCAGGGCGAGGGAGGAGAGGGTCCCCTCTGCTCTGCTCTCATGTGATCTCACATGCAGTGCTGCATTCAGCTCTGTGGCCCCCAGCACGACAAGGATGTGGACAAGCTGAGGCAGAGGACTCTGCGAAGATGCTCAGAGGTCTGGAGCACTCTGTGGAGACAGGCTGAGGGCTGACTGAGACTAGAGAAGAGAATCTCACCTCATTGCAGCCTTCCAGTACTTACATGGAGCTACAGGAAGGATGGGAGGGACTCTGCCAGGACTTGTAGTGATAGGACAAAGGGCAGCAGTTTCGTATTTAGATAAGATGTTGGGAGGAAATTCTTTCCTCAGAGGGCGGTGAGGCCCCAGCACTGTGCCCAGAGCTGTGCTGCCCCATCCCTGGAGGTGCCCCACGGATGGGCCCTGGGCATCCTGAGCTGGGGGACAGCCAGCCCATGGCAGGGGTGGGGATGGGGGCTGTGAGGGCCCTTCAACCCAACTATCCTGTGAGTCTGTTATTCTGTGATATATTCATACAGAGGACTTCACTGTTGTTCTGCAGCACTGCAGTAATTTTGCAATAACAATTGCAATATTTAGATTTGAGGCAAGAATTGCTTTTATTTCACTTCTTTCCACCAAGTACCGTGGGGTCCTTACTTCAACAGGAGTTTGTAGGAGCTGTATTGCTGTGAGGTCACCTCCTGTTGTGTGGTTCAATTTATTTGGATTTATATGTTTATTTATATTGATTGTGAAATTAGGCTATGCATCATATGGTCTGGGTGCATCAACATGCACTCATCAAATTGATATCCATAGATTTCTCATGAACTCAGAGAAGGCATCATTTTGCTTTCAAAGTCTTTTTAACGTGTAGCTATAGAAGATGGAAATTTTCAAAATTTTCTATGTGGAAATTCATTTGTAATTTTCATGTCAGCAATGGAGAAGCACAAGTTGTATTTCTGAAACTTATAAAGTGTTGTTTTATGCTGCTGTAAATTGATGCATGCAGCAGTAACATTTAAAGTGCATTTAAATTGCCCTAAAACAATGAAAATCAAAATGAGATATTTATTCTTGTACACCAGTCAACAAGAAATCAAATTGAAAGCTTGATGCAACTCTGCAAATGTGATTCTTCCAGAAGCAGAGCCCGAGCTGGCTGGTAAAGCACTGCAGCAGTGTACCTGAATGCAGAGAAACAACACACCACTGAATGTGCACATAATGTGTACTGGGGAAAAAAAAGAGGCTTATATAGAGCAAGGCCCTGTGTCCTGTTACCCAGTGAGAATCAGACACTGAGCTGTACCAGCAACAATGCTGGAAATAGCAGAAGACTGCAGGACTTTTGGTGAAAGGTGCATATCCAAGGTTTTATATGGCTTGTATTGACCACCATAACAAACATGAGATAACCTGGTTGATCATACACTGAGGGTGCTGTGCTTCACTCTGCGTGTTCTCCCTGTGAATCTGCAGTCCATGTCTCGGATGAAGCCCTGAAGCACTGGCAGGGCAGCTCTCTGGGTCTGCTTGTCCCCAAGGCACTGCAGGTTGAGTTGCCTCTTACTTGCAGTTAGCAGCTGCCAGAAGGTTCCTTCCATCATTTCTTCTTGGCTGAATGAGGAAGGACCAAGAGCAGGACCTGGCATTCCCTCTATGTCTGATACTTGCTGTGAGCATCACTGCAGCCACCCATCAGTTACCTGAGGGTATGATGACAGGTCAGCTCACCAGCCCCATGTCAGAGTAGCTGGAGTTACTCTTCCTCTCCTCAGCTGCTTTCTTTCAGGGTTTTTTGGTTCCTCTAGCAAAGTACCTCCTTTAGGTATACCTATTAACTCTTGAAAAGCTTTGCTGCTTTTTGCTTTCTTGCGCTGTTCCTGTGTCGCTGACTGGACTTGGGGAGCTGTGGGTTGCTCCTGCAGATGGGCAGAGATGGTGATCAATGGCTACTTCTTGTCATGGGAGAGGGGAGAGGTCCAGACCTGATCAGTACAATTATTTTGGGGCAGAACAAATGAAAAAGCATTCCAATAGCCAGTCCTCAGTCAGTGGCACAAATTCTGTCCCCAGGAGGGGAAACGTGAAGGTTCCACATTGCCCCTGCTTTGCACTGGGATATTTCTGAGCTCGGTTGGGCACTGCCTGCTGTCCCAGTAGCAGCTGTAGCAGGGGAGCTGGGGGCTTGTGGCTGCTGCAGGCCTGAGGTCTTTCGCCCTTTCCCTTCTTGTCCTGACCCGTCACCTCCTTGCTTTGCAAGACCCGGATTTCATGCCTCCTTTGAGCTCAGTTCCACATTCAGACTGTCACTCTGGTGACAGCTCTAAAGAGCAGAAATCATGTTCTTCATTATAGCAGTCGTTTTCAAGAGAAATTGCCTGGATTTTTTTGTATGTGCACCTGAGTCTCCGTGGCAGAGAAGCTATGCTGGAGGTGACTTCCTTTCCTCAGGCTGATTTGGTTTTTGTTGTCTGTGTTCAGGAACAGGTGGTTTCTTGTTGGATAAGTGGCATTCTGTTGTTCATTGAGCATTCCCCGTGGTGCTCAGCATGGCTGGAGGAACTCAGCCACTTCACAGTGCCCAGGGTGGGGAGAACTCTTGCTGGGGAAGCACTGGCTTGCTGGGGTGAGCTCCCACTCTGCTTTGCTCTCAAAGCCCAGATGCAGGTGTTGGAACCCCCCGTAAAGCTCTCTGCCGAGTCAGAAATGTAGGTAAGAAGCATCCTCACAGTTGGGCTACCTAGAAGGAGATGAAAAGCCTGTGTTCCTTATCCCATGCCTCCCCAAAACTGAAAAACAAACCCAACAAGTTGCGTTCTTGAGCTGAATGGCTCCTTTGTGAGCTGCTCTGCTCCTCTCCTGCTGCAGAGCTGGAGCTGCAGATTCTGCCTGTGCTGGTAGGAACCATCCAGGGCAAACACTGCGGCTTCGCCTACGGGAAGGCCGGCCTTAGACATGTACAGTGCTTTCTGTTGAGCTGCGTGGGGCTTTTCAAGTCATTAGGAGGTTTGGAGTCTCTTCAGGAATTAGTGAGCTCAGAAGTTTCGTTTTGTACAGTTTGGTCAGGTTGGAGCAATGTGAGCAGCAAAACATTGCTGTTTTGAGTCAAGAAAGTTATTTCACTTCTAGGTAACTCAAAAATGGCTGAAATTACTTTATTAGGCTTTAAAAAAAAAAAGGAAAAAAAAGTAAATTTAAGAACGTCTGGGCTGAAGCCAAACAAGTGAAATTTTTACCCAGCAGAGAATTCTTCAGAAAGCAAATGAAAGCAAATGGCCAGGCTGGAGGTTAACCCTTGCAGGATGCATCGCCTCCACTCTGATAAAGGGTGGAAGCTCTCCATTTCCAGATGAACATTTCTGGGCTAAATATTGATTTTGTTGGGTTGTTTCTCCTCATTATTTAGTGATGTAGTCTGGTTGCTGCGTTGCCCTGAGGAGGGGCTGGCCAGGAGAAGCTGTGTGCACCGCAGTACGGTTGGTGTCTTTAGAGGATGTTCATTCCAATGGTCTGAGAACTTCTCAGAGCTTCTGGAGTCTCGCACTGATATTTTATGGGAAGGGTTTCTGCTCAGTTCCCAGAATATGACAAGGAAGATGCCTCATTCCGCTGTGAGTGTGGAAAAGAGTGTTCTTCCTATGTGCCTGTTTGTGGAGTCTGAGTTGGAGCAGTTCCGTGAGATAAGAGTAGAAAATTAGTGAAGAAATGACTGATCTTGAGCAGATGGTGTTTTTGTTCTGAAGAAACCTGGGTTTCACCTGCATGGTTACCTGCTGCTGAAAAGCCATGCCATATCTGGGGAGATATTTGCCCCCTGTGCCCAGCATCCCTAGTTTTAACTGCGTGCTTCCAGCTCTGCAGCAGATTTTAATACGAGATACAGAGTTTCTTGTGACAGAGGAGTTAACATTCTTGCTTTCCAGCTTTCCTGCTGATCTCACAATGTTTCAGCTTTCTCAGAATTTGCTCTTTTGTTTAAAGCTGTAATTACTTGGTCTGAGCCCAAAGGTGATTTAGAATGGGCTGGTAGGGGATTTTTAAGGTTTTTTCTTTATTTTATTTTATTTTATTCATTAAGACTTTATCTTATGACTAAGAGTAACAGCATTTCTTAACACAGTTCAGATCTGCTCCTTAAGCCTTTGCGTGTTGCTTGATGTGTCGCTTGTTACATTTAACTATTTTTAAAAGCTATGTAAATGACAGAAATGGTCTGGTGCATGCATAGCATGTATCTTTCCTGGTTTATTCACGTCGTTGCCTGTGAGCACTGGGACAGTATTTTGCAGAACTCCGTTGTGCCACAGCTATCTGTTCCCTGAAGTGATAGCGGGGAATTCAAACAAGTAGCAGCTGAGGAAAAATGCATGGGTTGGACTTGTGAGGTTTTTAATCTGGCCCCACTGTTTATAAAGTTGTGCCAAATTAATTGCATGGTGTTTAATCTCACTGCCTAGAAAAGTGATCGCATCGGGCAGGTTAACCAGAAGAAATGTACAAATTCACAAACGCGCAGGCATTTATTTTTCTTCTTTTCAAGAAACAAGAAGGAAATTAAACGCAAACTGTTCATTACTTAAAGTTCAAATTTAAAATTTAAAAATGCTGTGCCATTCCGCAGCTTCGGCTTTCAGAGCGATGTGAGCATGATTCCAAGAGACACACGGAATATTTGGAAATGTGGTTCTGTTAGTAGATAACTTGCAGTATCTGCAGCTTAGGATGAATATGACACACTTCAAAATGGCTTGGAAGTCCTCATCATTTACAACCCTTGACTTGTAATACTGGGTTTTGTTTTCCAGCTTGCAGCTTTGCCCGTTGTGTTCATTCAGGACTTGAATGCAGTCTTTGCTGTGTGCTGCTGGCGTTGTTAGAGCAGAGGGAGCGTACTGCCATGCGTTCACAGCAAGCCGGGGTGGAACGGCCCCAGGGAGCTTCCTGTGGCTGTGGCCCATCCCTGGCATAGGCTGTGCTGCTGTTGCAGGAGGGGGCACAGTCCCTGGGGAGGTCGCAGCAGCCTGGGCCGCGTGTCTCCCATGGGAGCTGGGCTGGGCACAGCGCTGCCGTCTTGCTTTCATAGAATCCTAGAATGGCCTGGGTTGAAAAGAACCACAACGACCATCTTGTTTCAACCCCCTGCTGTGTGCAGGGTCGCCAACCACCAGACCGGGCTGCCCGGAAATGCACGAGGATTTCCTTCAGCATTAATTACAACGGCACGCCGTGAGCAGCGCCGTGAGACGAGCCGGTCCCTGCAGCCCGTGCTGTACGGCCCTGCTGTGCCTGGGACGGGCAGGATGACGGAGCACGGGGTGCAGCGGAGCCGCGAGGGCTGTGATGGAGCTGCTGCCCGGCTGGGCGCGGAGGCGGCCGGTCCGAGCCCGCTGGGCTCCGTGCAGCGCATTGCTGGGCGCGGGGATCCCTTGCACGGCCCGGTGCAGGACAGCGATGCAGGCGTCGGACGCGGGGCAGAGTCCGCTGTCAGATCTAAGTGCAGCTCTTTCTCTTTGCAGACACTGAAGCTGCCTCAGGTGAAGGAGCCTCACAAGGCAGTAAGTACTCACGGCGCCGTGCGTGCGGAAGGGGGGAGCGGGGCCTGCCGTGTGCGAGCGCCGCGGGCGTTCTGCCCTCGCGGGAGCCGGGACGGAGGCCGAGGGCCCCGCGGGCCCTTCCCGCAGCTGCGGCGCCGGGTTCGGCCGGCAGGGGGCGCCCCGCGCCGCGGACATGGCGGCGGGCGGGAGAGCAGGCGAGAGGGGGCGGCCGCGCCGCGCGCCTTCGGGGAGCGCTGAGCGGACGGGCCCCGCCGCACCGCCTCGGCCCCCCGACCGTCACGCGGCTTCCAGGCGGCCCGGATCCAGGCTTTGCTGTAGGGTCTTTGAACCTGGACCCCACGGTTTCGCTGAGGAAAGGCGGTGGTGGAGCGGGGACCTGGAGGCGTCGGGAGCGCGGAGCGAAGTGCGGGATGTGGGGGGGAGCGGGCAGGAGAGGGACAGGCGGTGTGAGGGGGAAAACCCTCCCCGAGCGGTGGGCAGCGGCAGAGGTCGTGCCCGCTCCGTCCTGGGAGGCTTTCGGTTAAGGCTCCGGGTGAGCGGCGTGGGCGCAGAGACGGCTGGGTCAGACAGCTCTGTGGTCTGTGGTCCCGCTGGATGAGAGCTGCGGGTTTCGTTGGAAGGTAAGTGAGCAACCTCAGTGGGTACAGAGGCACCAAGCTGAGCCCGGCTGGGTGAGGAAACAAGTTAGCTAATAGTAAAGAGCAGAAATAATGAACGAGAGCAGTCGTGCCACCTTGATCAAACTGCTGCCTGTTTGTCAGGCTGGTCCCGTGAGAAGTGCAGGAGAGATGGGGCGGCCTGCAGGACAGCCGTGCGGCCCAGCAGCCACACAGCCAGCAGCTGCCCACGGAAGGGCTCTGCAGATGGGCTCTCAGCTCACCCAGTGACACGGGTCTGCAGCTCCAGGCACAGACTGGAGGCTGCTTCGCAGGCTGTGCTGTCTGCTCTGGTGTCTCTCGCTCAGTAGCTGCCGTGCTGCCTGCTGGTGTTTCTCTTACCTGAGCCTTTCCAGGCTCATCTCATGCTCACTTGCTTTGGATTTTGGCACGGAGCTGTCTATATCCTGAGCATGTTTGTTTGGGCATTATAAGCATCCTTTCTGTCTGAGCTTTGCATGTTTTGTTTTTTTTCTGTAAGTGAACTTTTTCTCTTCTTGCGTGGCACGGGAGTGCTTTTGGCTGAGAAACAGAGGGCAAGACAAAGGGGAAAAGAGTGAGGGTTTGTGCCCCTGCTATGTGAGTAGACCCCGCACCATTTGAGCCATAGGAGGGCGTCTGTGACCAATATCTGCCTCTTCTGTTGAGGCTGCTGGCTGCAGCTTAGGGAACTGGAAAGAATGGGAAGTCATGGGTGTGAAAAATCCCTGGGAGGGGGCAGCAGCAAGAAGCTGCTCTGTGAGCAGGGTCAGAGCAGCAGCCTTGGTAGCTGCAGAGGTGCAGCAGTGAGGACAGGGGCTGCCTTCCATCCTTCCTCGGGGCAGTACGACCCTTGCTATCCCCAGTGCAGGAGATACGGGGCCCATTGTAAGCAAACACACTCGTTTCCCTCCCAAAATAGTCTCACATAGCTGAAGAGCTGGAGGCAAGAGCCGGCCACCAGAGCAGGGCGTTGGTGAGTGGTGCCATTGCCCACCTCTGCAGAAGAGCCGCTGTGTGTGTCGCCTGTCTTACAGCTTTAATGTGGAACAGCTCAGCCAGCACTGCTGTTCCTAATTGCAGATGGTTTCCTGACGAAGTCACCTTCCCCTTTCCCTCCTTGAAATAATTCAGCTGTCTTCTTTCCTCCCTATGCCCTCTCCTTTGGGGCTGGATTCAGTCCCTGGCCTTGCCTTCTTGCCTCTGCATGGCTCTTCTTTGACTCAATGGTCCTCTTGTTTCCTTGTTCCGTTTGCTCCTCTTATATTTTAGGAATTTTTTATTTATCTTTCCTTTCCTGCTATTTTTGTTTTTCCTGCTGCTCCAGTGCCATTCCTCTGCAACTCGATTTGGCTGTTTACACCCTTTCTATTACAGACATCTGTATTGTTCAAACCTTCCTTTGCTATTTTGATCTTGTTGGGAACTTCTAGATTCTTAGGCTCTGCAAGCGAGGTTTGCTGTCTTTTACCAAAATTTCTTAGTATTTAACAGTTAAGGCAGGATCTTGTTCTCTCCAATGTGCTTCTCCATGGGTCTTTGGGGCATAGAGTGCATCCATTCAAAACTTACTGAAGAGGATCCCCCTTGTCCAGCAGCAGATCCTTGGCAGTGGTTCAGGTAGCTCAAACTGCAGGTTTTTGAGAGATGTTCACGTTTTCCCCATGGTGGCTTTTTTGGAGGCAGCTGTTCCAGCCACAGCGGTCACCTGAGGAATTTGGGGGCAGTGGGGATGCATCTCCAGTCTGCAGAGCACAGTATGTGGTTGTGTCCCACCCAGCCGTGGTGGCAGTCAGCTGTGCTGTGCTGCACTGCTAAACCCCAAGGGCAGGGAGAGCTCTTTGCTCTTGGGAAGCACCATCCCCACCCTGCTGTGCTGGGTTTGTGAGCTCTGCTTGGTCTGTTGGATGGTGGTGGGTTTATGCAAGGGGCTGGAGGGCTGCGGGAGGAGCAGGCTGCTGCAGGCTGGGCTGGCTGCTCTGGGAAGAAGGAAGCTATGGAGTGAGCAGGGCCACGGCTGAGGCCACTTCTTTGTTTGCTGCTTAAAGAGGAGATGCTGGTGTTTAGACTTTCCAGGTGGGAAGGCGCTTAGAAGACTCCCTTGAGGAAAAGCTGTTGGTTATGTGCAGCCGTTGGGGTTTTTAGTCTATAGATTTCCTCTGGGACTCACTTTTCTTATTTGAACCCATTCTTGCCAGAGATCTGTGGTGCTGAGGAGAGAGAGTGCTCTTGGGGACACGGTTGCATGGCATTGGGAGCTGCTTTTTAGCTTTGGCTCAAGGTCCAAGACCAGAATTCCCACATGTAGAGAGAAGAAAACAATACAACCCACAGTGCTAATGTGTTAATAGGGACTTGTCGAGCTGCCACCAAATTTGACTGATAGGGAAGAAGGAAGGAGAGAGGTTTTGTAAAGAAAGCCTTCTTCGATATTTCTTCGTGGACAAGGATGGCCAGTTTGACTGACTGTTCCCATGGAAAGGCCTGGCAGTCATTTCTGAGATGTTTTCACGTCTGTGTTATTTGCTCCAGACTTTTCAAAGTCCTCGGGAAGAAGGTGTTTGTACTAGATGTGCACCATCATTCTCCATGGAAATTCCATTCATGGTTAAGGGAGTTTGAAACTTTGTAAAAACAGTCTCCCTCCTGCTGCTCACATACCATGGGAAATTCTTGGCAACCTAAGAGAGCTAAATAAAACCACTGGCAAGCAGAGGTCCCCAAACCCTTCCCAGCAGGGATAGTGCCAGCAGTGTGGCTCCAGGCAGCATCACCTTGGTGTGAGCAGGTGCTTTGCAGGTTGCCTTCAGTGCACATTTCACATTTTAGGGGCAAGAGTTAGGCTGTGACCGTTGTTGAATCAGTGACTGCTGAGTGCTTGCTTAGTGATTGCTGAGCCACTTCCCATCATTTATCAGCAGTCCCAGGTGAATGGAGACTTGCCAGTGTGACACCCAGCTACAAGAAGAGTTGGAAGTTGGATCCAGGAAAAAGCAGGCTGTCAGCTTGACCTCGGTGTCATAGAAGGTCATGGTGCAGATCATCTTGGGTGTGCTCATGCAGCGTGTGCAGGTCAACCAGGGGATCGGGCAGCATGGGCTCAGAAAGGCAGGCCCTGCCTGACTAACCTGATCTCCTTCTATGACTGGGTGACCCACCTAGTGGGTGTGGGAAGGGCTGTGGATGCAGTCTACCTAGACTTTAGTAAAGCCTTTAACCGTGTCTCCCACAGCATTCTCCTGGAGAAGGTCTTGGGCAGGTCAGTGCTCTTTGCTGGTTGAAGAGCTGCCTGGAATGGCTGGGCCCAGAGAGTGCTTGTGAACGGAGTTACATCCAGCTGGTGACAGGTCAAGCGGTGCACATCAGGAATGGATACTGGGGCTGACCCTGTTTAACTTGTTAACTGGTGATCGGGACGAGGGAACTGAATGCACCCTCAGTGAGGGTGCAGGCGACGTCACATCGGGGTGAACGCTGATCTTCCTGAGGATAGGAAGGCCTGGCAGAGGAAGGCACAGGCTGATCAATGGGCTGAGACCAATGGCTCAGTGTGGGGAAGGGGAGCTCAGATGAGATCTCAGTGCTCTCTGCAACTGCTGACAGGAGGTTGTGGTGAGGTGGGTCAGCCTCTGCTCCCAGGTAACAGCGATAGGACGAGATGATGCCCTCATGTTGTGCCGGGGGAGGTTCAGGTTGGGTATTAGGAAAATTTTCTTCTCATAAAGAGTGGTTGGGCATTGGCCCAGGGAGTGGTGGAGTCACCGTCCCTGGAGGTGTTCAAGCACAGGGTGGATGTGACACTGATGGAGAAGAGTTGCACCTTTCCTGGAATTTTTAATACTGATACTGTGAAAAGTGGGAAAAGTCAGAAAGAAGTGATTTGCAGAGCATGAATTTTATCTGTGGTATGCTGATCAGTGTGGCTGAATCCAGGCAAGCCAGCTGATGACGTGGTGTGATGTGCTTTTTTGAGGGCCATGATCCCCAAGGTGTAGTAATTTAAAAGCAGGCGGCGCTCCCAGGCATGCAGGCTGCTCCGTGATGCAGGCACTGCCCCAGCCATGTACTCTGCAGAGTGCCAGGAAGTAACAGGGAAAGAAGTTCCTCTCAGAACTGTTTGTACAGTTCTGTTCAAATAGTTCCCTTGCTTTCCTTCCTGGCAGTGTCACACTTTGTCACTGTGGCAAATCTGTGGCACTTACTGCAGGTTTGAAGACCGCTAATGGTCATTTCTGGCAAATCCTGTTCTTTCTGTCTCCATCCTCAACTTCTGTTTACATGCAGTGCTGGATAAGAGGCTAAGCCGAATTTTGAACTGTTTCTCAAGAGCAGATGCTTACAGCAGGTGCTTCTGCTGCCTGCAGGTTACTGCTGTGCAGCTCAGTGGACCCCACTATGCAGGAGGTGCAGTGTGCAGATCCTGCCTGCAAACCCAGACCGTTGTGTGCCTGGCAGCTCATTGATTTGTTCTTTAAATGCTAGCAGAAATGGAAGCGGTTTTCTTAACGTGTTCGTGCATCCTGTGAACAGCCCCATAGGCTGAGAAATCATGGTCCAGATCCAATGGGTCCCAGCACTGACCCAGATAACACGACTGCTTTTTTACCTTGCACGTGTCTGTTGTGTTGGAGCCCATTTCTCCTGTTTGCAAAGAATTTTTGAACAGTCTTGCAGGTGATGCTGTTTGCCAAATGTTTCAGACCAAAGTTCCCAACTTAGAGCGACTTTTTGATGTATTATGAATTGCTTTTCTTGTTAACGAGCGCTGCTTTACTGCATTGGGCGTATAAAGCTTTTATAATGGAAGGCTTACTCAGGTGTTCATGTCCTACAGAGAGAAAAACAGATCTCTCCTCCAGGAAAGGGAGCACAGCTGGAAATGAGGGGAGTTGTTTTTTTGATACAGTCCAGGCTTCAGCATCTCTGCAGCTCAGAACTGGCCCTTAATGAGAGACTGAGAAGTGGGTGGGCTGCACTCTTCTTACCTGCAAAGCTAGAAGCTGATGGAAAGCATGCTGCTATGGTGAAATGATGAGGAGTGCTTCAGCTCCAGGGTCACCAGTGCAGCCTGGGGATGGAATGCTGGTCAGCAAGCCTTACATGTGCATTCAGTGGCACACAAGAGGAAACAGCAAGGAGGGCGGTGATGTACAGCATCTGCTGTGGTGTCACAGGGTTAAAAGATGCTGTTAAGGTCAGGTGCCTGTGCAATGCAGGGGGACCAAGGTGGCTGTCAGAAGAGGTGCCCCAGCTGCAGATGGATGCGCGGACAGATGCAGCACTGTGTCCCTTGGATTTGGGGTTGCTGACTGAATGCTGTCACCGCCCCTGGCTCAGAGCTGGGCCCTAGGGAGCACACTGGAGGCACAGCAGAGCTGCCTGCCTTCAAGCCTCGTGCTGCAGCACCTGCATTGCTGCACATCCTGGCAGATGCTGTACCAAGTGCGAGCCATTTCTGATTACTTGATTTCTTCAGTCATCAGGTACTGGTGGTGTAGCAAGATAGCTTTTAGTTTGCGGTGCTCTTGGACTCCTGGAAAGCTGGCTGTGATTCTCACCAGGTCGGTGGTGCTGGGGATTGAGCTGCTTGAGAATGGGCTGTACCTGTGCTGTCACCAGCAGTGTCCCACTGGTGCTGGTGCTCTGGCTGGGTGCTGGGCACAGCACATAGCACTGACTGCAGTGTTGAGAGCAGTGCCAGCTCCCCTCCCTGCCTGTGGGTGCTGCAGGCTGCAAACTCACCTGTGGCTTTCTTTCCAGGGTCTTAGCCAAACGTGTTTGGAGTCATTACTTGTGGGCAGGATGGTGGCTCTGAGCGTGTCTCTGCTGTGTGACATTGTTTAGTTGGAGGAAGAAAAGTAATTTATTTCTTTTTTAAATAGTAAATACTTCACAACCCTATAAATGAAAAAAGAAAAGAAAGATTGGCCTGAGCTTTTAAAAACAGATTTCCCTTTGGGCTCTGACTAAGCATGAGAAAGTTCAGGCGGAAAGGGAATTTGTTCAGAAAAGCAGTGAAAGGTTAGGAGTGAGGATGTGGGCTGGAATGCGCCTTGCAGTCGTTAGCTTGAGAGGCGTGGTGTTAATGCCTCACATGTGCAAAAACATCTTAAAAGTTGTGAATTCAACCCATTAAATTAATGTATTCAGAATGAGGGTTTCCCTGCCCACAGCCCGTACACGTGCAGGATGCGGCGATTTCAGCGTTCTGAACAGTGATGGAAGGACTTGTAAGTAGTTTGCTGCTGTTAATTTCAGGTTAGGGAAGAGCCCTGACCATCTACATGTCTTCATTAGTTTTAAATATTCAAATTTGCAGCCTTAATGTTTCCTTACAGTATATTTTAGCCTTTGTTAGAATTGTTGAGTCATAGAATCCTAGAATGGCCTGGGTTGCAAAGGAGCACAGTGCTCATCCAGTTCCAACCCCTGCTATGTGCAGGTCGCCAACCAGCAGCCCAGGCTGCCCAGAGCCACATCCAGCCTGGCCTTGAATGCCTGCAGGGAAGGGGCATCCACAGCCTCCTTGGGCAACCTGTGCCAGTGCCTCACCACCCTCTGATGAAAAACTTCCTCCTAATATCCAACCTAAACCTCCCCTGTCTCACTTTAAGGCCATTCCCCCTTGCCCTATCACCATCCACCCTCAGCTGTACCACCTTCTGTTTATGTGCTCCCTTCAAGTACTGGAAGGCTGCAGTGAGGTCTCCCTGGATTTCTTTTAACTCTTTAGGGATTAACAGAGTGAAACATGGGCAGTGTCACTGTTGTGGTGAAACCCCCTCGTGCCTTGCACCAGTACAGCCTGATGTCAATGCAGTGTGTGGTTGCGCACCCACGTACACGTGCCACAGCCAGCAGTTACTCATTTACAACTTTGATTAATTTTTCCAGTGTTCTTATTTAATAATACTCCTGCTCCTTGGGGAAAGCTATAAAAATGGATTTTATTTTTTAAGGCGTTTGCATTTTAAGTAGGTAAAGTCTCTTTAGATTCCCATTTGCCTAACGAGTAGATGAATGCATTCATCTCCAAACGGTCTGAGACCAAGAATGATAAATTCCTGTGCAGGAAGAGGATGTCATGGAAGCACTAAGGAACTGAGGCTGTGGTCTGCAGCTCTGTAGCTCTGGGAAGGACCAGTTGCTTTCTGTGTAGTTTTAGTCTGAGTTTTTAGAAAGAAGGTTTCAACTTTTCTGTATATCTGTGAATTTCATGTGATCTTATTAAAAAAAAAAAAAAAAAAGAAAGAAAATTTCTCCCTCTTTCTCAGATTGTGAGCAAATAGACCATGTTTACAGAAATCTGGATTATACCGTGCAGCAAATCTCTTTCACCATTCCTAGGCAACAAACTTGAAGGAAAAATACATTTATTCTAATAGAAAGGGTAAGAGCTGTAGTAATCCCATGTTCCATTCATCCATCAGTTTGTCCTGAAAATGCCAGTAGAGCTTTTCTGAAGATAGAATTACATCCGTCCCTTTCATCAGGAAGCGATACGCTTTCCATGCTCCAACGTGAGCTGAAATTTAGCAGCAGAAAAGGTATACAGACATCAGTGCCATTAATTATTCCAGATTCTTTCAGCCTGCCCCTTCCTCTGCTGAGCATTTCAGCAACATTATAGCAGAATAGCACACAAAACTCTTACTTCAAGTATCTTTGAAATGTATTAAGCACTATCCCAGTCAGTTGTAAGCCAGGAGGTGCAGCAGACTGCACTGCTGTGTGACCCAGCCTGCCTCACCATGGCGCTCAGGATTTTCACTTTTAAGGGTCTCGGTAGCCAGGAAGGGCAGAACAGTGCAGGGATTGTGTTCTTAAGATTTCCTCCTTTCAACTAAGCATAAAGGTTCGACCTCCGGATTATCTTGGACAGCTGTAGAGAGAAGGCTTTCCTGTCTCCTCTGTCATTCCCAGTGTGAAGTTTAAGGTGCCAAGAGCTCTTCCTCAGGGCTGCTCAGTCATTTAACTATCACTTTTCCTTTCCACTTTGGAATCTGTGAATCCCCATCTGGAAATCGCAGTAACAACATTTCTAATCAAGGACAAATGAGTAAGAAAAAAGTCCAGATGAGATTTGTTTTCCTTCATGCAGCCCATCGTGCTACATCATTGAATCTGGGCAGCTGTGAGCAGGTGAGCAGTGTACTTCTCAGCCAAACCTTCCGATTTCAAAGGAGTTGACAATAAAATGGCTCTTACTGTATCTTGTGCATAATTCCGCAGTATGGGCTGAATTGAATTTTTCACTTGTGGTGAGGATTCAGCATCCGTGTTAGTGTGAACAAAAAAGAAATGATATTGCATCAGCAGGTGAGGTGTGTACAGGTGTACTGTTGTTACGCAGAGTGGATGCTGCAGATTGTTGAGTTTCTGGTAGGAGAACATCAGCGCTCTCTTTCCAGCATTCTTTCACTTACACTGAGATGAAATTTAAATGGAAAAGGATCCGGCGCTGCCCCGAATTGACACCAGAATGACATAAGCACAAAACTCGATCTGCTGGCGTTAATTATATTGTCTGGCATGTCTGATTTGTGGCACGGAATCCAAACATCCTGTTCGTAATGCTGATTTGGGGGATAATTGCAAAATGCCATAATATTTTCACTTTAAATTGCTGATACTTGCCGTCTGTTTTGATTAAACTTCAGTGTACTTTTAAGTGTAGAAGGAAACACTGACGTGCAGCAGCCAGGCAGCCCCTGGGAAGAGTTTTCTGTCTGTCCATCCAGTGAGCACAGCCCAGAGCTCCGTCCTCCCTGGAAGGCGAAGGAAAACACCACCCCAGTGTGACCATCACTGTGATGAAGGAGGGCTGGCTGGCTGTCAGCAGTGGATTTGGGATAATTCCGCACTGTGCAGAATTTCCTGCTAGTCTGGTGTTGGGTTCCCAACAGGGAGGATTGCATCCAGCCCTGGATGCACAGTGTAGGAATATCCATCATGCTGACTGCTCAGGTGATGTGTGCTTTGGATAAAGCATCAGGAACTCAGAGAATTCACTGCCCACTGACTTGAAAGCATCCTGTGAAGTGCTGTAAGGTGCAATCAGCTGCTGAGCCCTGTGCCTGCCTGCAGCTCACAGCCTGCCTGGTTGAAGGTGGCCTGGCTGCCTGCAGCTTTGTGCCTGCCTTCTTGGCTTGTCGCTTAGGAGCCCTGCTGAGAGGCATGGGAAGTGCCATGCTAGGCCAGGCCAACGTGTGCCTAAATAAATGTCTGCTGTGACAGAGGCCAAACGTTCATGGGAAGGAAGGAAGTGATCATGAAACGAGTGATCTTGGAATAGCCCACAGGGAAGGATTTTTCCTAACCCCCAACTTAGGAGTGGAGCCGTTGGAGCCTTTGTGTGCAAGGAATTCTCTCCTTTCCAAGTTTCTGGATTTTATGATTATTTAATCTTTACTAACATAACTTGGGATACTTTAATCCCCTTGCGGGACTGCTGCTGACTTCGGGCTTTCCAAGGAATTTTTGCCATTGGACACCTTTGAATCGAGCTCTGTGTAACAGCTTGCCACTGATTTTACTGGCAATTCTCTCCTTGGCTGTAAAATGTCAGGTATAAAGCTCCCAACTGCAGTGCTGGAGTGAGGAGTGGAGGGAGGGCTGCAGGCAGTGAGCATACATTGCTCCCAGTCTCCCCCCAGTCTGGTATCTAGAAGGGAGCTCCTAAAGATGCCGAAGGGCAAGGTCAGAGGAACTGCCTTGAATCTGCCTGGGAAATATCCTGCAAGCTGAGGAAGCCATAAATGTCACCTTGTCTCTCCAGGTGCCCGTCTGGCTTCTGAAAGACAGTAGACAACTCTCTCTGAACTCTTTGTGCCACAGAACTGAGTGAGGGTCCCAGATAGTTTTTCTCTGGCTCTGTTCTAAGGAGACAGTAGCTGTACAGTGAGTCGTCTTCTAGGGATACTGCTCAGGTCATCCATGTTGGACACAGCTCAGAAAGGTGCTCTCCAATGGTGGAAAAGCAGAACGTACCTCAGAAAATTCCTGTATTTCCTGTTGCTTTGTTTGCATCAAGTGGCTTCGTCATGGTGGCTTTGGATCTCAGTGGAGTGTTGGTTCTTGTTCCTTTCAGTGCAGCAGACATCCCAGGAAAGACGATGTTCAGGTGTGTCCTACACAGCCCTCTCACCAGCCCGCTTCATTCACCACCAGCAGGACACTTCAGCACTCCAGCATCTGCCTGCAGCTTTCCAGGGATGTGATACCAAGCAGCGGTGTCTCACAGACTGTCCACAACCCACTGCCCTTGGCTGGAGGGCAGTGCTGTCACTTCGTTGTCATAGAGACCTTGCTCTGAAAGCAGCATCACAACCTCGTAGAGATGACAGCTCAACCCATTGCAGCAGGCTTAGCTGTAAGAAATCCAGCTGCCTCCCCTGGCAGGGATGTGGTTGGGCTTTATGAAGCGCTTGGGCAGCCTGGGTGTTCCTGGGGAATCCTGAGGGATTCCTGAGGATTAGTGCTTTCCTCATCATTCCCAAACCTCCTGCTGGAAAGGAGGAGCAGGGCAGGTAATGCTGTGGTGCTGTGCAGATTGCCCTCTTATACACTGCTGGTTTTCTGCACACCAGGAGCTTGGAGCGCTGCTGGGTTTCAGCAGCAGTTCAGCAGGCTGTTGTAACTTCTGTTCACCGGATTTCCATTTCCACATTTGGAGGCTTTCCCAAACGCACAGCTGTCTGTGCTGTGCTCTCTGAGGGTGGAATCACTTAAGTTTGAGAAGTATCTGCAAAGTGCCTTGTTTGCTGTGAGAGCTCCTGTGGCAGGTCGCTTCTGTGGCTTCTTCCATGCCAAAGGTAGCCGTGATTCTGGGGCAGGCAAAGCTTACTGCTCAGTGTGGGGAAGTCCTTGGGCATCCCACAGCCTGCTGTGCAGAGATCCGTTTGTGCCGCTCAGCGGGCGGTGTGATCTCATCCTTGCAAGGCTGTCATCTGGATCATCTGTGTAACTGTTTCCAGTTTGGGTTCCTGTGATGTTGTGCATAGCTCACAGCCCAGTGGAAATTTGAGTTTGTGTGCTTTGTGTGGTCTCAGACTCCTGCACTGAGGGCAATTTAATTGATCAGTATTTTTAGCTTGCGATACAGAAGTCCTGACCTTTCAACAAGTCTGATTGCTATTGTTCCCTTCTGGGTTTCTACAGCAGCAGAATCCGGAGGTCCTGGGCCAAGTGCCCTGCAGAACAAAGTCTCTTTTGCCTGCCACTGCTAGGCACGTACTCTCTGCCCATGCTATTTCCTGTCAAAATGAAATACGTGTTTTTTTCTCTGCTGGATTTCTGAAGCAAAACAGCTAAAAGATCTCAAACTGTTCAGCGCTGCGTCTGGGAAGAAAGATGGCCTGGCTGCTGCTCCCTGGGGCGGTGTTTCAGGAGCCACGAGTCACTGCTGAGCACAGACCACACGACAGCACTGCCAGCAGCAGCCCTGCAGGCAGGCAGAGAGCAGCGCGTTCCCTGGCTTGTACTGCAAGCAAAGTGGTTGAAAGTGCCTTCTGATCCCAGAGCTGGGGTGCTTGCAAAGCCTGTTGGCTGTGTTCGTATGCCAGCCCTTCACATCCAAAGAGCTGCTTTGTTACATGCCCTTTTTGTGGAGGTGATGCTGTCCTTCGGTGCGTGCATTCCATCTGACTGCGGGTATAGGGCTGTCATGCTGCAGCTCCTCCTGAATCGTGCTCCCTTCTGAAAGACTTATGAGCATGAAGGAGGAATTGTGTTTTGGAGTTTGTTGTGTTTTTTGTTTTGACTGTTAAATGTTTTGAAACTAGGTTTGTGGCAGTGTAATGTAGTGCTTGCTCAGCTTGCAGCAGGGATGCTGGACTGTCACCTAAACAGTAATCAACAAAATCAGCCATAAGCAAAGGCAGTGGACCTGCAAGAGTCCCATGTAGCTCTTCCCACTGCCAGCTGTGCTGCTGTGTATAGCAGGTGTGGTGCCCAGGCTGGATCCTACCCTGCCCGGTGCAGGGTACATGGTATCATTAGAAGCTGTCCAGCAGCACATGCAGGCTGGTTGTGCTCACTGAGCTCCTTGCTAAGGAAGCTGTTGTGCCTGCAAGGAGCACAGGAGGTGTCTTTGAGCTGCCAGCAATGACAGCTCTATTGCGTACAGCTTGGAACTGTGGAGCAGCCCTGCAAGAGTAACTGCTGCTCAGAGAGGGGAAAGCTTCACTTCACACCAGCAGCCTGCTGCTGTGCTCTCCACACTGCTCCTCACATCTGCGACTTGGCACTGCTTGCTGAGTGCTATCACAGAGAGAAACAGCTTTGTACCAACACCAGCTGGAACAAACTCTCACTTCCCGTGATGAAGGTTGTTCTTCCTTAGGGAAAGCAGTCCCCTAACAGAGCGAATCAAACCCTGTTCTCCTGGTCTGCACCTGGTCTGTGCTTTCATTTCCCCATGCTGCCCAGGGAAGGAGGTAGTCACCCAGTCAGGCTCAGCCCTGGCAGTGCCACCCCAAGTTACAGGAGCTGTGCTTTGCTTTGCTTTGCTTGTTGGACCTGTGAGATGCTACCCCAGTGCTGTGATGTGCCCAGCCTTTCCTTTTATTTCCTTCCATTGAGTGTGATTATTGAGCGCTTTGCTTCCAAGCTAAGGCTGTAGCAGTTTTATTCCTCCAAACAGAGATATTGAAAGTGCTCGACATCAGGTACTCCTCTGAAGAATTAGAGTTCAGTTATCTGCTGCATGGCTCATTAGTCTTCAAGAAGGAGGTTGGCTTCTTGTCTTCGGGAACCCAGTGATGTGGGACTGATTACTGATGGCTCGTTATGAATTTTCTCTGCTCATAATTGACTGTATATTTTCACAGCAGGTACACAGGTAGTCACTAGGAATCATTAGATTCCCTTTGTTGTCACGTAGGGCCCTGGGTAGATTAAGACCCTCTGCACCATTGTATGGCCACAGAAGGGGCTTGTGTGAGATTGCTGATGAACAGTAATTAGATGTATCTTTGCAGTGACTCCCTGTGTTTCTGTCACTTGGACACTGTTGTTTTGCTTCTCTCCATCCTCCTGAAGCAGTGTATCCTTTGCATCTTGCTCTGTTCATCTGAGCTCTGTCTGACTTTTTCATCCTGGACTTTATAAAAATCTTTCTGTCTGGCTTACATTGCTCTGCCCTAATTAAGATAAAAAGATTTTCTGGTAGCAGAAGCAAAGTTCCAGTGCCTGCCTGTTGAACACCTGGTGTTTGGTGTTGTCCTCCCATGCATTGCTGTAGCTCTACTTCCATTCTGCCAAGTGAAGAGTGGGAAGTGAAAGTTCATGTAGTGCTGCAACCCCAAGTTGAACCATGAAAACAAGTCCATGGTTAGACTGTATCAATGCATGTGAGCTTTAAATTTGTATCTCTGATGTAGATAAATGATGGACAAGTAAAACAAAAGTGTGCATACTCTGGTGCATTAGAATGCAGTGTGGAGCAGATAAGAGCAAACAATGCTTTGGTTCTCTGATGAGTGCAGACAGTGGGGCTGAGGAGCTGCAGCAGTGAGTGTGCACAGCCCTGGCTCACTCCTGCTTTCAGGTGCAACCCTTTAGTTTTAGGATGCTTTGTAGCTGCCCAGGCTGATGTGCTCTGCTCGTAACAGGCCAGCTGTCAGGGCTGCCAGCTGCTGTGGCCACAGTGGAGACAGCACTGCAGATGGCACACAGTGGCTGCCTGGGGGTGAGGGCATGAGGCTGATACCAGGAGGTGGAAGAACCTCGCCAAACTGACCATCAAAGATGTTCTCGGGGTATGGCACCGCTGCTCTGATGTTCTTCTTCCATAGGCACAGTATCTGGACCAGAGACTTCCACTGTCCCAGTCAGAGCAGAACAGATCCATAAGCATCCCGAGATCTTTGTGTGTCTGGCTTCCCCTCCCCAGCCTGACGTGGCTAGGCCCAAGGGCTCTGACAGAGAGCTGGGCATGTGTTAGGGTTGGTACAGCTCTGCTCAGCGTTATGTTCCCTGTGGAGTCGGAGCCATGCCGGCAGCATCTCCCCAGCGTTTCCAGGGGTCCTGCAGAAGGTCACTGTCCCAACTCAGAGGCACCACAGCCTGCTGCAAATCTTGCTGTAGTGCTCCTCAGAGCAGTGGCAAGGAGAACAAAACTCCCTTTTTGAAGATGTCTTACTCTGATCCATCACAGGGACAGGGTTTGTGCAGGGATGGAACCAGCCCACCTGTGTGAGTGCACACAGGGACACAGGGCAGCACAGGACTGCAGCAGCGTGGGGATGTGGGAGCGGAGTGACGTGAGGGAGCAGACACCAAATAGCAGTGGGGTAACTGTGATGAAGGGGAAGGGAGCTGTTGTTGGGGTGGAGTGAACAAAGAGGATGTAGGTACAGACACAGAACCAGGCTCACTGGGCTTTGAGTTCAGTTCTGCCGGTTCATCTCATCTTGTCTGTGCTGTGACCCAGTTCTTCTAAAGGAGATTTCAGCAGGACCTGCTGTGAGGTCCTGTGGGGCTTCACTGGGGAGCAGAGCTGCCTGACTGTGAAAGAGAAATGCAGAAATGTGAGTGTGGTGCTCACCAGGGTCATTGTGAAGCAGCGGCTGTCTGCGTGCCTGAGGAATTCCACAGGGCACGTGGGATGGATGTAACAGCGTGGGGTGTGTGACTGAGCAGTGTTGTCTGGAGCACTTGCTTTTTAATTGAAGGTTTCTGAAGTGGCCTCTTTTCTTCTTCCTGCAGACAACTTTAGGTACACGTGTGACATTTGTGGGAAAAAATATAAATATTATAGCTGCTTCCAAGAGCACAGAGACCTGCACGCTGTGGATGGTGAGTACTGTTTTAATGCTTAGATACCTAAGCTAGAATGAGACATCGGTGCCATGTGATGAAGGCCAGATGTGGTCCTGCAGGACCTCGCAGCCCTGCCGTGTGATGTGTCGCAGCATCCCTCGCTTGCCTTTGTCAGGGGAGGCACAGTCCTCATGCTCTGCAGGGAGAAGGCTGCTGGGCTCCTTTCTCTGCGTGCATCAAAACAACACCCTCTGCTGGGACCTGTGGTCCTTGCAATCCCCCGTCTGCATTCCTGTTTGTGATTAAGATGGAAATCTTATTGCTGAGTGCTCCAAGGTAAATGGTCAGTTTGGCTGCTGGCTGGGCAAGGGTTGGTTGCCTTTTGGTTTCTTACTTCACAGGTTTGTTCCTAACATGCTCCTCTGTGACAACCAGTGTTTCAGAGTTGAGAAGTATTGTTTCATTCTTGTTAATTACTGTGGTAGTGACCTGATGCTGTTCAGCCCAGTTCTTCCTGTGCAAATTTAGATGTGGTCAAGGCAGTGACACTCCAACAGAAGCAGACGCCCTCCTCCAGAAGCACTGTGTTTCATTTTTCTATACATGATGGAGTAGGAGCAGCAACATACTGTCTTTCATTTGCCTGCCTGTGCTTGCAGGGCACTTAAAACCCTGTGACATGGAGCCCACAGCTGCTGCAAACTGTCATTGCAGGTGCTGGCAGCCTGCTGATGCTGCTCCTCACCTGGCAGAGGAGGGAGGGAGGCTTGGCAGGAGGTTTCAGTTAACTGGAGCATCTCAAAAAAAACAAGTGGTTTTTTTTTATATACAAATAAATGCTATCCAAAAAGTTTCCTGCCTAAATATGCTCAAAGAGCAGCACCTGCTCTCTGCCACATACTTACCAGAATTAAATGCGTTGGGCTAAAAGTTGCTGTGAGACAGATGTGTCTGCTCCTGTCAGAGGTACCTGCAGAGCTGTGGCTTAGGGAGCTCTTGCTAGGCTTAGGAGAGGGCTTTGGACATAGTTTCTGCTTGTTTCTTGTAAAGCCAGTGTCCATCATGGCTCCACCAAGGGACCAGATGTGTGTCAGCAAACACAAGTGTGAAGCTGGAGTGCATCTGAACTTCCCATCGGGCTGTGCCCATGTCAGAACAAAGGCCATGAGAATCTTTGTATTTTAGGGCTGGGCATGCTCAAATAGTTCCTGTGTGGATGCTGATGGGAAGAAGAGGGACTGGGGCACAGAGCCTGGTGTATTCAGTGGGGCTGAAACGTGCTGAAGCAGTGCGTGAGGTAGAGGAGGAAAACACGGCCATTTCAGAGGATTTAATTTCTCTTTTGTTTCTTCCCCTCCTTTTTCTATTCTGTGTTAGTTTTTAGTGTGGAAGGGGCCCCAGAAAACCGGGCAGGTAAGCTGAGATCCTTCGTGTGCTTTATTTCACAAACCTTTTCAAGCATTCAGTAGTTCAAGCGCAGCAGGTCTGCCTCTACACTTGTAAGAGTCCAGGGAGTTTTGTCACTGATTGCAGTGGGAGAAAAGCATCCTCTGTTCCTCCCTGATGTGTTCACCCCATAGGTTAATGCCCAGCCCTAGTAGATCCCAGGCTTTTGTTATAAATACAATTGATCAGGCTTCTGAAAAATCAAAGAAACAGGTATTCCATGTCTCAGGTGATTTAGTGACTCGTTCAAGGCATAAATTAAGTTATTTTATAAAGTGGGTTGGGTACTGATTTGCTTTGAACTGTGCTGTGATATGTTAGAAAGTCACTGATCAGCATCTGGTAGCTGACTTGCTGGCATTCTGCATTACTGTGCCCACTTTCAGACATTAAAACATCATTAGGTGGGAGATGCACTGGAAAAAAATCAGAAAAGGTAACTCAGCCTCTGTTTGTTCAGTGTTTCTTCAAGCAAAATCCAACACATTATTGATCTGTAAGTCAGGATACTGGGCTGGAAGGGGTTTGTTATCTGCTTGGGGCACCCGAGGTGGAGGAAGGACAAGTCAGACAGAGGGATCGTTGGGTCTGTAATTCATGTTTTGAAATCTTGTTACAGATCAAAATATCATTACAGATGCAGGAGCATTGAGTGCCTGTGCAGCTGTAGAAGGAAAACCTGAGGGTGTTGTCAGCTCTCTTTCTGGTTCTGTTCTCTTGCAGACCCCTATGACCAGGCCGTCATAGCAGCAGAAGAAGTGAAGGAGGAGGAGCCAGAACCGTTCCAGAAGATTGGTCCAAGTATGAGTTATTTTAGAGCTTCATACCTGAAAGAGGAAGCACAAGGGTTTCAAATCTGGCATTAGCAAAGGTGTTGGGACCTCATGGATGGTGAAAGATACCTTTAGGTTCAAGTGAACACCAGCCATCACCAGTCCTGGCCCTGAGAAGTGCAGCTTTGTGACGTTTTGTGTTCAAGAGCTCTGTTAAGAGAAGATGGAGGAAGTTTAAAAGAAAAGCAAAGTGGTGGTGATTAAAGAGGATCCTCAGGTGTTTTGGCAGAGCTGGCAGTGTTAACATGCACACTGCCTCTGTGGTGGGCTCACCAAACACATTCAAGAGAAACAAAAAAGGGACCAAATTATGTCCTCCTGATTCATCTCCATTTTGGATACAGTTGATGAACCCTGGGTTTTGCTTCAGCTTGCAGCTCACTATCAATTCTGTACTTCCCAGCACTGGTGGGAGCAGAAAGTACCTGTGTGTGGTTACCCTGCTCCATTTTGTCAAGTACCCCCAAAACACAGATTGGCACAGAAAAACTCATTGCAAGAGAAATCTATTCCAATATAAACATTCTGTAATTAAGACTTGAACTTGACAGCTCTGTTTCCTGATCTGAGTGTCCCTGTTGTCCATGCAGCACATACCATCTGTAAATAGAAGACAAAATTGTCTGTAGTGTAGACTTTAAAAACGGATTCTCTCTTTTGCTTTATGCACTTACCTGCTGAAATTTCAGACAATCTCTTGTACCTTTTTCAGTTCTGCTGGAGTTGGTCCATCACTGGATACTTGCTTCAACTGCTGCCTTTTCTGGGAAAAGAATTTTAGGGCAATTATAGGGCAGTTAAGTTCCCAGTGCAAGAGGAAAAAGCTCTAGTGCTCTTTTTGTCACCTGGCCTAGTTTCTATGTAAAGAGACAAGAAGTCAGTGATTTTGTGAGAGGTTGCTGCACTCCTTTCTGATTTTTTTTAATGTATTTCATCTTCACAGAAACTGGCAATTATACCTGTGAATTCTGTGGCAAGCAGTACAAATACTACACTCCATACCAAGAGCACGTGGCACTGCATGCACCTATTAGTGAGTATCCTGCTGGAAATCTTTCATTACTATGATATACAGTGGTTGCTGATAAAGATGAGGGCTGCCAGGAGGGTATATTAATTTTGTGGATCCTTCCACTGGACCCTGTGGGGTTGCAGCTGTCAGACTGCAGATCATGTGCTGACCAGGGCACTGCAAAGCTGGGCTGGAATCTCCTACAGGAACCCTGTTACTGTTAGGTGTCTGATGTCACTGAGCTTTTACCAAAGCCCATGCCATTCTTCACGTATTCCTTAGGGGTTGATACTTTATTTTGTTGCTTAACTGAAAGCTCCAGTGCCCAAAGTGTTCATTACGAAGAGACCCACGAACTTTTCTGGCCTCCCCTAAGTAATCAACACACATCCTCGTGGGGAAGCATCTTTCTTAGGAGCTTCTGAGAAACTATTGCAGACAGCAAGTTCAAACTGGTTTTCAAAATCATGTGAATTACCTTGGCAGCTTGCTACTAAATCACAGGCAATAAAATATTTATTTCAGGGAGCTCGGGAAAAGGCAGTTCTCAGCATACTGCATGACACTACAGTCTGCACTCCCCAGACAAAGGGCAGATTGTAATGAGCAATTCAGTGTAATTCAGTGCATAAGTCTACTAAAAATAGTTGAGAAGCTCTTCCTACGTGCTGGTTTAGGATGCTTTAAAAGTATGCGGAGAAGTTCTTTGCCCCTAAACTTTATGCTTTTTTCATAGCATTGTGCTGTGCTGTGTTGCAGTTCATGTGCTGTGAGCCAGCATAGTTGCTCTTTTGCCCATGTTTGCCAGGCTGCCAGCTGTTTGGCTGATGATGGGGATGGATGAACTTGAGCTCGTTAGATTAAGTCAATTTTGTTAGCTGCTCATCTGCAGCCAGCAGAGGGAGTGCACACTCCTTCCTCGCCAAAATGAGTTTCAGTTGAGCTCTAAAGTAATTGTAATAAGGCAGGTTTAGTTTTAGACTTCTGTAGAAATAAATTGGGAACATAATCCACCAGACCATTACTTTGATGGTAGGTCTAGGCCTGGTGGCTCTTGACAGCACCCATGTAGGTTCTCTGGAGAATGGAGATAGACCAGCTCAATGGTGGAAGATATGGGGCACAGAAAACCTCTGCCAGCAGTTGACCTGCTTACCTCCATGAGAGTTAACTCAGTGCTTATGTTTGTACATCCCTGCACCCTCCACTTCCCAGGGTAGACAGTAGTCTTAACCTGGGTGTCATCAGGTGCTCAGACAAGCTGCTGGGGGTGAAGAGCAGTAGCTCAATCTCATAGAATAGGTGGTCCCACTGACACCAACGTTTGGTGTCAGTGCACATGCAGACCACTCACGTGCAGACAATCAAAGAAACATGGTGGTTGTATAGCTAAGGAGCTGTGTGCTGTGAGTAGTGTATGTTGAATCTCTGTTCCACAAGAACAGATCTCTGTCTTCCCAGTACATCCCATTTCAAGGGGATTTATCACTGAGGATCTGTCTCCCTCCTCCCAGCCATCTGTAATAATAGGCTGCAGCTGCTGGTTCCAGTCCAGGCTATCCTATAAAAGGAAAACACAGCCATTCCTCTTTGAGAGGAATTTGCCTGAGGCAGGCTGTGCAGGTCTGACTGCAGATACAAATGGTCCATGGAGGTACTTCTTCCTGTGCAGAGTGCAGTCATGGGGTCACCTGCCCAACATAAGGCTGAGGGCTTGTGCTGTGAGCTCAGTGTGTGTTATTTGGCTGCTGTAAGTCAGGTCAGTCTGAAACTGTAATTTGGGTGAAGTCAGAAAACCAGGTGTTAGGAGAGCTGCTGAGTGAAAACCTGAGCTCTGAAGTGTCAGGATCTCAACTGTCTAGGGGAGGGATTTGTCAAGCAGGAAGGTGTGGCTTTCCCAGTTGTCATGAGTATTGGAGGAGGTGGCACACTGTTTTGAATGCTGAGGTTGGAGCCATTCTTGGACCGTAGTTCATGTAGTAGCCTTTGCAAAGAAGAAAAAGCCTGTCCCTACTTCAGATTAGGCAGTAGTCACAGGGAGAACATGTCCAGTCCTTACAGCAAGTAACTTTCACTAAGTGGTCACTTAAGAACAGATCAGGATAATACTACCACAAGGTTTAAAACCTCCTTATAAACTTTTTCCCTTTTTTTTTACATTTTTTTTTTTCCTCTCTTAGTTGCCATGACCAGTAAGATTTATGATTTACAGTGACAAACCACTAACCCTGATGAGCATACAGGAGAGGGTGTGATTAGCTCCCAGGCAGGCTGGCCCATACATCCTCCCACCTTGCTCTTCCTGTCAACCAAAGTCCTGTGATGTAGCTGTGAACACCTGGTTTCTGATGCAGTGCATAACTGGCTTTTCTCAGCCCCCAGCAGTCATGGGAAGTAAAGCTGAGACTCTGTCTTTACCATGGCTGTGGTATTATATGGCAAATGCTGCAAAATTAGCCTGATAGAATAAAGAATGCAATTCAGTATCACCAATCCAGCTTTTTAGGTCTCTCTGCTGGAGTACAAACTTCCCTTCCGGAGCCTGTCTTTCTGTGATGATGGATTTAAAGTTATTGCAAAGAGGCTAAAACAAAGACTTGTATCCTGCAGAGTCTATGGAGCCTTCCAGGATAATTTTTGGTCATTGCTGCTCGATATCTGCTGTCTGGCAAAGCGCTCTGCTGTAGGGGTCACTGGAATTGTTAATGCCAAATGTCTCCTTCAGAAGTCCTCTTTTGGTAGTCAGGAGATAGTTCTAGCTTTAGGAAAAAGCCCTGAGTTGTTACTCTTTTGGAATATTGATACTCACAGTGTTTTTATTGGCCAACAGATCTGTTCAGTTTGGGAAGGGGGTCAGATGCTGTTTCCAAAAAAAATGAATTGTAGGATTGGAGGCATGTTTGTTGTCCCACATTTGAAGGTAACTGTGCTACTTCAAATGTTCTTAGATGTTGTGCTTACAGAGAAAACCTGGTGTGTTAGGGATGTGGACAGGCTGGAAAAGCCTCTGAGTTAGGTTTTATCTTCCTAAGTCCAGGATTTCCTGGTAACTGCTGTATGGCACCAGACTCCACAGAATGAGAGCGTGTGGTGAGAGCTGTGGTGTCTGCACAGCTATCCACAGCCATTGGGATGAAAATCTGATGTGATGTCAGGTCCTCAGAGTGCTAATAAGTCTTGACGGCGCTGAGCAGCCTCACGTGAGGCCTCCACTCACACACCAAACCCCAGTGACAACTCAGCTGTGTCAGTCTCTCTGCCTGTGCTACCCTATGGGATATCAGTCTCTTGGTTGCAGACGTGCCTCTGCCTGTCAGTGGGTCTTGTTGATCAGACCCCGACTTCCTCGCTTCACCGCACTCCTGTCACAGAATCACAGAATGGCCAGGGTTGGAAGGGACCTCAAGGATCATGAATCTCCACCCCCCCTGCCACATGCAGGGCCACCAACCTCCACGTTTAATGCTAAACCAGCCCCATTGCTCTGGACCTCCTGAAGGATTGCTGAGCTGTGTCTGACCTTGCTGATCCTCGTGAGACCAGATCTTGCCTCTGACCTCTGAATTGACATGTCAGCTTGACCAAGGTGTGCTTCATCACCGAGAACGTTCCTGATGACCCAGACTCCTGGCTGACCTGGCTGCCATCTCTGTGCCTGCCGGAGGCTGTGGGATGGAATCTGTCTCATGAGACCACTGCCCTGCCAGCCCTTTGGTCAGACTGAGCTTCTGAGGAGACGGTCAGACCTCCTGCATGCTGATGCCTGAGGTGCTCATGGAAATTCATCAAGCCTGACCACTCAGTTACTTTTCTTATTGTAAAGAGCACTGGATACAATTTGTTTGTCAAGAGATGTTCAAATACTTGCAGTGTTTCTTAAAGATAGGTGACATCAGGGCTTTTTCTCTTAAGGAAAGCAGTTCTTTGTGGTGGTATGTCTGGTATCCCCTCAGGTCCTGCCTGACCAAGAAAATAAAAAGTAGATTCCAGTTGTTTGTCTTTCCTTCCTCCATGTCATTGAGTGAAACTTGAGAGTTCAGATTTTTTTTCCCACTCCAAACCTGAAGTGCCTTAATTTCTTATACAACAGAAATGTTTGTAAAAAGAAGCACATGAAGAATCTGATAGATTTCAGGACTGTTTTTTTCCCTTGGAAAGTTCCAATAGCAGAGGTTTCCACTTAACGTACGGAATTTCAGGCCATTGCTAAGGAATCCCTTTCCATCATGTCCATTAAAGAGAGATCTTTCTCCAGCAGCAGTGGTATAATACCATCCAAACCATCTGAATGACATTTTTAGCCATATTTCCCATCCATCCTGGCAAGATCTTTCTGAAGAAATATGGTGCACAAATCAGTGAAAACTTCTACCTGCAGTCTGGTAAGCTGCTCAGAGACTCTGATAACCTGTTCTGTTATGGTGATGCATTGTGGCAGTGTGGATTTGTCTGTCTTCCAGGGAGACATGTTGAAATGCCTGCTAGACTTTCTCCTTCACTGTTGCAGCATCCTCCAGACTGCTAGTACTAATATTCTTTTCTCTATCTTGCCTCACCGATTCAAACTCTGTGCTGTGTGTCAGATGGAGTAGCCTTATGTAGGGTGTGAATTTGAAATGTACAGCTGGAGAGTGAAAGGACTAAAGCTGGGTCTCCTGCTGCATCACGGATTGCTGATGGATGCTACCAGGCAGTCAGTCTGTTCATTCCTGATACAAGCCACCACATCCTATCTGACGAAGATAGGAAGAGAAGGAAGTCATTTTGGAGGCTTTCATATCGCTCAGACTTCTTCCTTCAGATCTCACAAAGGGAGCAGAATCTGAGCTGCTGAGGATCTGTGAGGACTGTTTGTTCTGATGCTGTATACGTGGCTGATTGCTTCTTCTGTCAGTTGGTATAAATTGGGAGATAAATCAACAATTTGTGAGGCTGGGCCTCACTGGAAACTAGACGACACATAAGCAGGACATTTTCATATCTGACTACATACTTGCTGGCAGTTTGTCAGTAAATGGAGAAGAAATTAAGTCCAGAAAGCAAAAGCAAGTGTCCTGCCTATACAGCTGGCAAGAGAACAAGCAGAGAAGAAGTGTCTTGACCCAAACTATGGGAAAACCTAGTGCAGACTCTCCTGCTGAAGTACGCTAAAACACACATAGGGAATGTCATCTTGGAGCTCTGTAACATATAAAATGAAGCAAAAAAATGTTTCCTTTGAGTATCTGTTTGCAAGTTGCTTTGACACCATCGCTCTGCCATGCTGCTGATCACTGGCAGGGACAGGTGAGATTTGTAATGTCTCATGTGATCTTGGAAATGTGTGTGGTCCCAGGCTGTGACTTCTCTCCTTACCCAGGCTGTTGTGCTGCTGTGGCAGCGCATGGCTTACAGCTGCTCAATTACTGAGTTACAGTAGAGGATTAGCAGGTGCTGGTGTTATCCATTCCAGCTGTAGGCACCCCAAATTATCACGTATAGAAATTGCTGCTAATGAATTTTGGCTGTGGGTAATGTGAACCCTGTTCCTTAGAGCTTCTTGGCAGATGGTTGCAGTGGCACTTGGTTTCAGGAGCCATATTCAGAGTTGAGTGGAAAAAATCCCTGAGGAATGAAGGCAGTTGTTAGGTTGTTTCCCCATTTTTGTAATTTTTTATTAACCCCTGGAGCCTAGAGAGAGGGCCGTCCTCCCAAAGGTTTTTTGTGTCACTTCTGGCATTAAAAATTCCCGGTGATCCTCACTGTGCATTGCAGAGACTAAAATGTAGGTCGGATCAATTCAAAGAGCATATCCCAGTAATACTTGGGATTTCTCCATATGCCACCAGCATTTGTGTGGAGATGGGGACCAAAAGGCCTTTTCTGACTTGCAAGATGAGAACTCTGCCTCGTAATTCATTCCTTTGTATTATGTTAGACAGACAAGGAGTGTAGCTGTGAAACTGTGCTGTGAAGGATATGTGTAAGGCTCAAGGAACAAAGGTTTAAGCTTCTCCCTGTGCAGAGCTCTGACTGGCACATGAAAAACCTGCACTTGGGGTTCAGTCTCTTCCTGATAAAGAAATGGAGCACAAAGATGCAGGTACACCCAGCCAGGCCATGGAAGTCAAGTAGGACTCCGAGGTGGATGGGGTGATTCCTACTGCAGGAAGAAGGGGTTGGTCACATAGCAGTTAAAGGTGTGGAAGGGAACTAACTCAACTTCAAGAATTGTCCCCTCCGGTGAGTAGGGAAAACAATTTTGTTACATGGGATCAGTGAATCCACAGATGCTGCAGGTCCCCATGCAAGGGATTCGTGAGCATGGCTGTTAGAAAGAACCCTCCCAGCAGGCACACAAGCTGGGAGCTGACTGACTGTCCACGCACTAGTTCTGAGTGTTCATATCCAGAGTTCTCTCGATCTCCACTCTTCGTGGCAGTGAAGACACAGGGGAGCCAATCCAGCAAAAAAACACCGACTTCAATAAACCGATGTTCCACCCTCCTGCACCGCACCCCTCCCGGCGTCCCACCGACGTCCCAATCCCAGATGTTCCGCGCTCCAAATTCCGGATCCCCAGGAAGCAAGGCCATCACAGGTACCAATTGCCTTTCTACCGTCCACTTTCTTAACTGCTTAGATCCAGCCCTGTCCTGGGTTGGCTTTGGACCCTTGCTGGGCTCAGTCTGCTCCATCTATGACTGTCCCTGAAAAGTTACTCCAAGAAGCAGCTGAGGGGTTTAGATCCTTTAGCACAATATAAGTAAAAATTAGATCAGCAAGGTCTTTATAACCCAGTGACAAGTTTTTGTTCTTTAAAGCATCGCACTAACTACAAGGTGCAGAGAACCCTGTTTCAAATCCTGGTGTCACAAACAGGAGAGCTTTCTGACAAGGATTGGCTTTATTAGCTTGTCAGGTACAGGGATTTGGGTTGGGTCGTTTGGGATTTTTTTCAGCTTTGTTTGGCTTTTAGTTTTCATTTCTCTCAAGCTGATATTTGCAGGGTTAGGCCTGTGCCTCAGCAAGTGAGATGGAGTACAGGTGTTTTCTCAGTGCTCCGCTCCCCACAGGAACCACTGGGAGATAGGCTGGGCACCAGCAGAGATGGAACCACCGTAGAAGTGTCAGGAAACTCAAGGTAGATTCTCCTGTAGTCCCTGTTCCATCCTTCCAAACAAGATCAAATGTAAAAAAGAAAATAGATAGGATACGAGACATAGCATTCACGTGTCCAGGCAGCAGGGAATTGCTCGGGTACGTCTGTGGGGTCAGTTGATGAACACTCTGTCTTAGTGCAGAAGAAGGGATGATTAATTAGCTCCTTAAAAACCCCTGAAATGTTTGGCATGGACAGATGCAGGGAGGCAGAGATGGGAGAGGCCACCAGATGCTGTACAAGGTAGTTTTTGTTTGATTACACACATCCACAGCTGCCAGATGTTGTAGTGAGCAACCTATCTTACAACTTGTGGGTCCCAAATTTCCGTACTGTTGCTGCACCTCTTAAGAATGTATTTGATTCGAGCCCTGATTTGGGGTCTGCCTGGTTCAACCAATTTAGTTGTTCAAGCTGAGGAACCGCTTTCATTTTTATGTAAACCTGCGATGACTTCTTCCAGTCTTGTGTCTCTTTCAGAAGCAGAAAGAGCATAACTGGGTGTTACCGTGGGTCCAGATTTATCTAATAACTAAAAGGTGATTTATACACGCAGACATCTTTTTCCCCCGCTTCTCTAACCAAAAAGTATATCAGTACATTGGGTAAAAAACGAGCTGTTCTCTTCCTGTACGTGGGAAGGAATCTCACAACGCTTGAGTCTGGTACATCGATCTTCAAGAAACAAATACCTGCCTGGGGGTCCGACCATATCTGTCTGGTAGTGTGTTTTCCATGGTGTGTTTCAGGGCAGCTTCTTATACACATGCAATCTGAGCGGCAGATGGATTTCTGGTACAAATGCATTGACCATTACACTTATCAGGAAGACAGCCTCCAGAAGGGATGCCTTCCAAGTGCAGCAGTTAAAGGCACTCCATGTGGGCCTGGGTAGTGCCAGGGATGGAGGACTGCCATTCCACTGACGGTATATCTGCAGCCCCTTGGTGGACTGGCACTCTGCCTTTACAGAGAGTTTTGCTTCACATGCAGACAGTTCAGGTGCAGAGAGGAGAGAGAACTGGTGTCCGCTGCCCTCTTCTGTGCAGGGGGGGATACACTAAGATGCATTAAACCTGTTTTTTTTCTTACACCAGACATGGTTGGGGATGAGGACAAAATCACCGTGCAAGTTTTTTACAAACAGTTTTGGAAACCTCCACCTCAATTTCACTTGTGACATAAGCCAGGATTTGAATCTAGGTCTCTTTAGGGATAGGTTGGCCAAGTCCCATCTTGTCATGGTTTTGTGCTCCCACTGTGCCATCTGGTTTGCTGGTTACATATGGCCTCTCCTTTCTGTTACTTATCTGTCAAAGGGGACAGACTGGATAATGTCTCTGGTTCCTTCTCAGCCCTGTTTAATGTGACTGTTTAATTGATTTGATTACCAAGTTGCCCTGTTCTGCATTTTAGAAAGAATCAGTGCCCACTCAGCACTGGAAAAGTCCATTAAAGATTCAGGAGCCAAAATTCATGGGCAGATATTTTGCAGCCACATGAGGCAGAAAGGCTCTGTGTGAGAGCCTCGCTACAGCCCAGAGCTGCCTGGGGTCTCAGTGTGAGGGAAGCACCACAGGGCTGATGGCTCCAGCTGTCTGCAGAAATACCAAATGACACAGTTACCCCAAATCAATTGGCAGCAGCCCCCGTCAGTCTTGAATTAAATATTTCTTTTCCCACATGCCCTCCCTTGTGCAGTTTGCCCAGCAGGGCTTTGCTCAGCCACATTCAGCTGAACCTGCTGGGTGACATATGAGAAGAGTCTATGCAGCACGGGCCACACACATTAGTTTGGCAGATTTGCCATTCATGTTGCTGATTTCCCATTGATCCTTCGAGTCACCTTCCCAGATACTGCAAACCCAGTTGAAGTGAGGCAATAATGCATGCTACTTGTATTGAAGTTGTGCTAAGGCACACTGGGCTAAGAGGAATGGCTGGCAACTCTAACCCTAACTGTCACCGTGCAGTGACATTTCAGGACACTGCACCCCTGCCCACTCGAGGAATCCTTATATTGCAGTTACTGGGAGCAGCCCAGCCTTGTGTGTCAGCAGGGTGCCACAACAGGTCCTGCCTGCATGGCCTTAGCAGGGCAAGGCAGTGATGTTACTGTTGGCCGGCAAAGCAGGGCAGAGGATCCACAAAAGCTTTTCCAGACAGCCCGTGGGTCCTTGCAATTTGAGCATTTCAGGATGTTTAGCAAAGCTGATGACTAGGAAGTATGGGGAGAGCTGACATGGGGGTTCAGTAGGAGACACTCTCAACATCGTGGTGAGGACGAGAGTACCATCTGCAGATCTGGACACTTATGCCAGAAGCTTTGAGGGCTGCATGTTGTCTTCAGGAAGGGTGAGATAACAATTGCTTTTTTCTGCAGGCAGGAAAGCCATGATGTTTCTGGTTCAGCTAGGACTGGTTTTATAGTCTCCTTAACAGCCACTGCAGGCCACCTCAGCAACAAGGCAATGAAAGAAACCATCTTATCTGTTATCTCTTCAGTGAATCTAGCCCATTTTCATCCAAAATGAGATGATACTGGACTTCTTGGCTATATTCAGGGAATGCAGTTATGTGGCACAGAGGGAATGTTGTGTGCCTCCTTTCTGTGTAGTCCTACGTCCAGTGTTGGTCAGTCACCATCCCTGCTTTGTTCTCCACCCAGCAGAAAGTGCTTTCAGCAGGAGAGTGGAAGGCAAAGCGCAGAACAACTTTGAAGAAACAAACAGCAACTCGCAGAACTCCAGCGGTAAGTGTGCTCACTGCCTCCTGCCATAGCTTCCCACATCCCTCTCCAGAACAGGAATCAGCTGCAATCGGTGATCATATATGTGGGGAAACTACTTTAAGCTTGCCAACAGCTGTACTTCCTGGGGTATCGTCCTCTTGTCGCTCCTCTCCAGGTTCATGATGATATGGAGATTCTGCTCCCAGGTAGAGTACTAAAGTACCTGGGTGGTTTTTTCAGTGGGGATCAAAGAGGTAGAAAAGGGGAATGTGGATGAAGATAAAGGAGTATTCATTCTTTGTGCATCAGAGAAGTATTCGTGAAGTAAATCCGTTTGCAACAAACAAGAGAGCTCTGAGGACCATCAGTAGAACAGCGGTTTGCATATTACAGTGATGCTAACTGTGACACTATATTTACACATCAGTGTAATTTGTGTCCAGCTGTTTGTGAGTTTGCTATACGGAGGTCACAAGAGATGTGGAGATGTGGGAGCAGAATTTACCCCATTTCTACAACTCTCTTTGAATTTTAAGACCAAGTAGTGGTAACTAAACATAACCACTGGCCTGGACAATCTCTAAGACAGCACCATTTCTAGTCTTTACAAGATTTTCGTACTGTCTGTGTATTCCTTTGACCTCAAGTGGAACACTGCCTCTCCCACACGCTCCCTAAATGGAGCTTAACAGACAGACCAGAAGTAATATAATTTCAGCATCTTGATGCAGAGATAAATAAATTGCCATTAGAAAATTCTGGCCTCCTTCCATTCCCCATGCAAGGGCACCAAAACACGTGGTGTACACAGTGCTGCTGCCTGCAATGGACAGGTAAGGGATTTCTCCTTGGGGTGTGTTGCACCATGTCTGCCGTGGGGGTTTATGTCTGCTCTGAACCAAATGAGGGGGCTCTACAACTGCATAAAAAGGGAGCGGAGGGGTGTTGGATAACCTGCTTACAGTAGCAGAGTGGGTGATATTGAATGGGCAAAAAAAACCAAAAAATCGTTTCTGAAATATTGAGTGTTGTTTTGGGAACCATCCTGTACTAACCCAAGCCTTCACCACAATTACAGCTGTTCATTCGGGGACAGAAAAACCTAAAGAAAAGAGATGTAAGCAGAACCCATCAGGTGAGCTCGTCTCTGTGTTTCAGGTACTTGTACTTTCCAGCCCTATCCCACTTGGGAAGCAGCAGTCAGGAGAGCTTGGCTGGCCAGGTCTGTGTGCAGTCAGCCAGGGCAGGCTGTTAGATGTGACAGAAGGCAGATGTAGTTCAATGAGTGTCAGGAGTTGTTAGCCTGACTTGCTGCTCTGAAAGTGGCCGCTTGCCTCAGCAAGCCTGCTCCCCCATGCCGTGTCTTCTGTAGGCAATATGAGTGCTTTGTTTGGAGGGTTTCAAAGCCTTTACATGCACATCTTTAAAAGCCAGTGTGCTTTTTGGGCTTCTCACTTCTGTGGAGCCATCTGAAAACAGCAGCCTTTGTTTTTTTTCTGTCAAGTAGAGTCTATGTCATTATGGAAGAAGGAAAGAGTTACCTTCCTTCCTATCAAATAACTTGTACCTGAATTCAAGAAGGGTGTATTGTAAAACCTCCTGTCTGCAGACGAGCTCATGATAAGATGTTCAGGAGGAGAAAAGAATTTATAGCATGGGAAGAGGTCCAGGAACTGCTGACAAGAAGTACGCACAAAACTACTGAATGGCTGCACTGAATTGCTGAAGAAATCAGTTCTGGCTGAACTGGTATCAAATACTGACCCACTGTTGCTATGACATCTCACAGACTCTCCTCGCCATCTCCTTGTACCACCATGCTCATCCTTCTGAATCTGTTTACTGCAACTCTTAGTGGGAAAAAAAAACAACAAAGGCTTGAAATTCTTAAAAGTTGTGCGGTTGATTTAATACGATTTGCTCATCTTCTTTCATTGTAAGAATTGTTTCTGCCTGCACCACAGGTATGGTCAGTTTATTTTGGTGGCTCAGTGAGAGAGCTGCTTAGGACTGGTTTGAGGAGATTTGAGCTCTGGTTGGAAGCTCTTCTTTTCTGATTTAGATAGCTGACATGCTTCCTACAAGCAGACTGGTGCATGGCGATGTATAAACTTCCCTTTCCCTCCTTCCTATGTCTTTCCCACATCTTCTTCCCTAGCCCTGCTTTCCCTGTGATTCCATCTTTGTGCTCTGTCCTTTGTGTCTCATTCTCTTTTCCAGCTCTTCCACCAAACCGTCTCCTCTCTTTTATTTCTTGTGTTCTCAGGAGTTAATCTGAATGTTCTCACTGCTGCTACGCACTGGTGAATGGAGGCTGTGGAAAGCTCTGTGGACATATATGTGCTTGGGTGTCCAAGCAGAGCTCTCCATAACTTTGTTTTTGAAGAGCTGTCATTATATCCCCATTTGCTTCTTTCCATGGCTGTGTTTCGGTGGCTGGAACAAATCCCATGTGGCTCAGTGTTCATGTGTATGATGGGAACTGTTGGAATAGCTCTGGCAAGGTTGACTTGTCTTCTCTTATGCTCCAGCCAGCAGATTTCACACAGGCAGGGTAGCAGCTGGAGATAATGTGCGGAGAATGACAGGATGGACCCTCCCCTCTCCTTCCATCTGCTGCTTATCACTAGCTCTACTGCTGCAAAGAACAATCCCCAGGTTTGGGAGGTGAATCCATGTCCCAGTTGAGCAGCCCAAGAGCTGCATGGTTTGGCCTGTTAAACGCTTGATTCTCTGTAACGTTTGCTTGTTGTGGATGTTAATTTTGTGGTGTGTTACCAGAGAAGGTGAGCAGGTTCTTCTGTGGTCACTGAGCCAAATTATGCTGTGTCACCATCCCAGCTGCAGTACCACACGTCTAGGAGAGAAAGACAGTGATGGGGAGGACGAGCAGAGCAGAGTCAGCAGCTAACACTACTTAACATAGACTTGGAAGCAGTGCTTTGGAGAGCAGTAAGTGGGAATAAGGCAGCTAAAATGGAAAGTGTTGAAATCAAGATGTCTCTTCCCTGGACACAGCCCCACTCCTTGTCATAGGGAATTCAGGTACTGGTGTCCTTATCTGAGAAACCTGGCATCTTACTGCCCATAAAAAAGCAGCAGGACCAGATCTGCTTGGCAAAGCCAAACTTTGAGGCTGCATGTGAGCCTGTTAACATAGAAGGGGACCTTTTCCCATCAGGGCATGGTGATGCCACAGGGTGGATAGAGGACTGTTCATCTGCTGCCCACCTCCTGCAGGGGAGGGTTGGAAAGAGGCTGTACAGCTTCTTGATTTTTGGTGAAATCTGGGAGTTCTGAAGTGCTTTGAAAGTGCTGTCTGCTGAAATGTGTTTCCTTGGGCTGCCTCCGCAGTGGTCTCCAGTCACACAGAGCTTGTTGTTACTCACTGCTGAACCAGGCAAGGTCCAGAAGCAATGGCGTGGCCTAATTGTGAAAGATGGAACTGGCTTGTTGCAGTGTTGTTAATCATCCAAGGCAGTGCAAGGTCGCTTTCAGGAAAACACTCTTTGGTGGAGTGTCATTTTGCTGAGTCTTGACGTACGCAGGGCTTTTCTGTACTAAATTCTCAAGAGGCAAAAAAAAATATTTGAAGGCCATCTTTTGTGAAATATTCCAGTGATTGTCATCCTGAGTCTGGTATGGAAAAAGCCCCAGAAAAGGATGAACATACATGTCGTGCTCAGTAAGCAAGGCTGCTGCCTTCCTCTCTCCCCTCTCCCAGCAGAGCAGCAGAGCATTTGGCTGCAGCTGTGCAGCCTGCTCCAGCAGAGGCATGGAGTAACCATGGGTGTGTTATGGCCCAGACTTCTGCGTCCCTATGTCTCACTTCTTGTCTGGCTTCAGAAAGCCTCAAGGGCAATGATTTGGGGTTTACAGCACAATCCAGCTTTAAACCACTGACTTGGACTTTATAGACAATTGTATGGTAAAATTAGAATTTGTATGGTAAAACAAGAATTTGTGGTAGCACCACCTTTAAGCTAAGAAGGATGAATGAAACTACAAGGCGTCAAGAAGAAATGAAAAAAAATGAGGCAAAAAGGAGAAAGTTCTTTAGTTCAGATAGCTTAAAAAACAGCCTTTGGAAGAAATAAAAATCTACTGGAAAATGACAGCATTTGTTGATATCTAAACTTGCTAAATAAGATTTTTAGGGTATGTTCAATGAGGAAATCGAACAGAAATAGTGTGGTAGAGAGCAACGGTGTCTCTCCAGCTTAGCAGCTTTAGTTTAATGGAAAGTAGCAAAAATGCTCAGTGTAAATGAGCTTTAAACTCACAATCCGAATCTCTTCTGAAGGTTTGTTTGGTGGTGATGGGATCCCACGTGATGTTGGCTTGGTTTCTCTCTTGTTGGCCATACATCCTTTTCTATTCTTGATAGCGCTGCCATCACATCACCATCTAGTTGTGTTTCCTTTGGTTGTGTCTGTGCTGAGGAGTCCACGCCAGCCCCACAGCCCTGAGTTTCTGTCCCGTGCTGTGGGACAGCCCTGAGTGTGGTGGCAGGGCCACAGTTGCACTGGACACTTCTTTCTCCATTTGCAAATCTGAGAAAGAAATGGGAGTTTTATTGAGAACATGGGAGTTCATAATGGAAGAGAAGTCAAAGTAATACCAATACAGGGATTCCCTTCTTAGAGCATACTTGGTAGCACCTCTTTATGTAGCTCTTCTTTCGCTGTCAGAAGTGGGTGGTGGTGACAGAAGTTGCTTTGGAGAAATTCCCATCTGTTGTTGTGTGTGATAGCATTTCCCTACGAGATTAATGCCTTTTGCATCGGTCTGTGACCAGTGTGTGCAAAGATGTGGCTCTGCTCTGCTCCCTGGCTTAGAAGTGGCATTGAGAGTTAGCGTGGGAAACAGTGCTTTGTTTAAGCTGAGCACAAATGGTGCTGTTGCTTTCTCTTGGCCTGCAGGGCTTACTGTCTTGCTCCAGACCCCTGTTCACTGGAGATACATATTTAAAGCAGTAATAAACACACCTAATGATAGCCCTGGGGAGGGATGTTTGAAACTGAACTGCCAGCACTGACCATTCCATGTAGCTAAAGAGGCTGAGGAGATTTCAGCAGCTGCTGGTGCTTTGGGGTTTCTGCAAAAGTATTTGCAGGCAGCACCAGCTGTGCCACGTGATGTACCAGTGTGATGGAGCTCCTCATCCGGAGGTGGGGAGGGGAATGCCAGCAGCCTGGCATCACTTCTCCTCGGCCCTCTGGAGATGTGTGAGAGTGCTGTGCTGCATACCATGAGTTGAGGGTTGCGTGATGCTTCTGGTTCATTGGTCAGGGCAAAGTTTTTTGCAGGATGCGCTGGTGGCAGTCAGTAGCTTGGAGACCTGCGAGTACTCCAGCACATCAGGGTGTGGGGTGGTATGCTCTGGGGGTAGCAGTACGTGTCCCCAAGCTCTCCTTACATTCAGCAGCAGTTTTTTGCCTGTACCCAGCTCCTGTACCCCCAGGGGGCTCTGGGAGCTGTGATAGAGGTGTGAGCTGGAGCTGCAGGCATCAGGACCAGCAGTCAGTGTGTGTGCCAGCAGCTGCTCAGCAGTGCCAGCAGAGGAGGCTGGAGGGAGAAGAGCCCATGCCAAGGGAACAAAGCACATAAGTTTACAGTGCCCAGCACTGCTAAGAGCCAGATGGCCCAGGAGAGAGCCAGGAGACTGTCTGAGGGACTGCCTGGATGTCCCTCCTTGGATGTCCCTGCCTGGATGTCCCTCCAAAAGCCACCTGGATGAGGTCCTGCACAGCCTTCTGTCATTGGCCCTGCCTGAGCAGAGAGTTTGAACCAGATGGACTCCAGAGGTCTCCTTTCCAACCTCAGCTGTGCTGTGGTTCTCATCAGAAGGGGCTCCTGTTGCTCCTACCATGACTCCTGGGCCCCTCAGCTACAGAATAGCAGGAGTTGGTTCCTGAGAAGCAACAAAGGGCTCAGGGAGACCAGAGATGTTTCCAGCAGTGTGGTTTGGGCTTCCTGGGCTGTCCTGCTGCGGATTGGAGGTCTCTGAGCCCTTTCTCAGCTAACTGCATGGCTATTCCTTGTTTATACACGAGGCCTGTTTTGGCCACCCAGCATGATCTGGGCTGCTGGGGAGCACAGATGTTCCCTGGGCCTTAAAGCAACAGCACAGAGGGGTCAGAGCTTTCACTGTACCATCACTGACCAAGCTGAGAGAGAAGGGAAAGATTCACTTTTGGGAGCAGACTGGGCATGGACTGCTCCCATAGGAGGACCTGTGGGTCCCCTGTTCAGCTTAGAGCACCAGTGGGGGACAGATTCCCAGCCAGGTGCTGGAAACCTCAGTGTGAGCTGGGATGGTTTCTGCCTGCTTTCAGACACAGGCTGTCCCTTTCTACTCCCCACCTTCCAGCACCAAGGCAGCCCACTGCCAGCTCTGATTGCTCCCTGTGCTGTGAGCAGGGCGTTTGCAAGCTGACATCTCAAAAGGGCAGGGATCAGGAAAGCCCTGGGTTCATTACCGTGTGAATGCTGGGCGTCCCTCCCTCCATCCTGGGAAGAACTTCTGATTTGTGTGATGAATTTATATTCTATCTCCTGTTCTAACATCACATTTCTTTGTCTGTGGCAAACTGTGGACTCCAATGAATCTTTGTCGTAGAAAATGTTTCAGCATTTTGAGAACAGTAAATGAGTTTTCAAAAGCAGGCAATGGCTTTGTTACCAGAGCTGGCTGTTTCTGTAGGAGGAGGCTTTTGGAAATAAGATCAAAAGCATGATTCCAGGAATCAAAACGAGAGACCTTTTGGAGTGCACTAAGGATACAGTGTGTTGTAGTCCTCTAGTCCACTCAGCTGCCACGTTTCTCCCTTTTCTTCAAAAGCAGTTTCTGAAGGAGGAAGGTATGGCTCACTGCAGCAAAACCCAGCAGCTGCAGCACCGGAAAATGCAGGAAGTTAAATAAAGCATTGAGCACAACTCGACAGCTGGGGCTGTTCCTTCATTTCAGGGGGCTGTGTGTTCTGGGGGGAAGACATGGCAGTGTGTAACATTACAGCATATAAGTGCAGCTTGTATTGTGCTTCCTTTTGTGTTTTCCCCCTCAGCTCTCTGTTGCCATCTGATAAATTCAGTGTTCTGCTACCTGAGATAGACATCTCACAGACAGAGCCCAGGCAGGCTTGTACTTTCCAGTATTCTGGCTCTTCCACTCCGGATGCCAGTGCTTATACTTACATGCAGTAGATTTTGTTTCATTGATACAAACATGTTTTTCCTTTCGGAAGTTGATACAGGCTTATGGTATATTGTCATAGACTCTGTATGCGAAGATGCTCATGTGCTGAACGCTGCTTTGTCCACTCACCTGTTCCAAAATAGATTGGTGGCAGCGTGCTGATTTATCCAGAGGTTTCTAACAGGCTTCAGTGCTAACATAGCTCAGCTCCATGGTTTGGTGTTACATTTGTCAACTAACGCACTCAGCTAATTACTATTTAAACCAAGCAACTGCAAACATGTGCTGCTAGGTCAATTCAGCTGAAGAAATGCCTTTTCCCCACACTTGTTAGAACAGAACTAACCGTATCTCTCGGCACATGATGGAGCTCTGCCCCCAGCTCTCCCCTGGCTCCAGCTCCTGCCCACAGCTCTGGAACACGGCTCTGCTCTGCTCTGCCTGCACAGCTCTGGGTTCTGTTCTTCCTGCCCCCGGCTCCGCTCACCCCACCTTTGTGCAGCCTGCCAGCACTCGCTGTGCCCCAATCTCACTGCGCTTCTCAGCAGCCACCAAAAAGAAAAGAAGCCACATCCTCAGGTGGCAGTTCTCTGTTCCAACTTCCTGAGCTACAAGATTCTTACATCCCAGTGCTCCTTGCCTTACTTAGGGAAGACAGCAGAGCCTGGTATTGCACATAAACAGATGTAGAATGCACTCACTGTGCTCTGAGGCTTAAAAAGAGCAAGGATGAGCTCCTGCAGATGTGAGCTAGCGAAGCCCAGTTGGAGCACAGCTTCTCAGGGCTTTGTGCAACCCGACACTTATGTGCCCAGCCCTGGAGAGCCCTGTGGCCATGCCCCAGCCCTCTGGAGCTGCTGTGACAAACACACAGCTGCAGTGATACTCATCTCAGGCTGTCCCACTGCTGCACAGACTGAAGTACACACGGGTGCTGATTCCCCACATACTCTGTGTAATTCTTCTGAACTGATTTTTCCCAAACAGAGCCTTACACCTGTGGAGCTTGTGGAATCCAGTTCCAGTTTTATAACAATCTCCTGGAGCACATGCAGTCCCATGCAGGTAAGCTGGGCACCTCAACTCTCTTAAAGCAGAGAATGACATTCTGCTCTGATGCCTGGTGTTGGCCCTGCTGTATGTCAGTGGAGCTTCATAGCATCATAGAATGTGAGCTTCCCATGCTCACAGTTTCCAAAGCCCCAGGAGCGTCACCTTCAGCAAAAAGATCCTGACTGGCTGAAACAGCAGTTGCAGCAGTGTGAGGTGTGTGTGCTCCCTTCCCTAGGAAGAGAGGAATTCTGCCATTCCAGCACATCCCACAGCTCTTCCCTTTGCTCAGAGACACCCGGGGAATGCTGCTTTATAAGCACTGCTCCCACAGCAGAGGAAACCTCTCCTCCCACAAGCAGGGCAGTTCTCATTCAGGCAAAGCAGAATGCTCTCAGGGCAGCAGAGCCTTGGCCCACGCGAGTCCCTTTCTCTGCTTATGCCTCCTGCAGTTCTGCAAAGGGCTGAGATGTGCTCTCAGAAGTGTTTGTCATTTTAGCAGTTGTGTTTATTTCCTTCTCTACAAAAGAGAATTCTGAGGAGTAGTAATTCTCCTACTTTATTTCTAAGCCACCTTTTTTGTTTCTATCTCAGTACATAAAAGAAGATTTTAGCATTTCAAAGCCAAAGCTGTATCAGACAGCATTCAGAATATTCAAAAACATAGAAAAAAGGATATTTTTGATATACACAGACTTTTTTCTCTATCTTGATTGAAAATTGAAGTGAATTATGCGGGTTTACAAAGAAATTCACCTCTGGCAGACCTGTGCTCTCCAACAGAGCTGCTCTGTTGCAGTGCACATTCAGTGCTTCATTTGTGCTCACATTGCAGGTAAGCCCTGAGCAATGACAGGGTAGGATAGGTTGCTCGAGGAAAAGTGTGTATTCCATTCTGTACCAGCAATCTTAATCAAAGCTCTTATTTTGTTGTATTTTAGTTTTAGTCTTCATTTTAATGGCACTGTTCCCAGGGTTCTCCCTATGTGCAGTTCCTCAGGTTCTGCTCCTTTGGCAAATCATAGTGCAGGCTCTGTGTGTTATTCAGCAGCTACTTTATTTACTATCTTTGCAATGCTACGGGTAGGCTTTCAGGGTGGTTTGTTGTAAGACAGCAGAAGCTGAGCTTTTTGGATGTTGCTTTCTATTAGAGGATGAACTGATTGGTGTGCAGTGCCTAGGCATTGTGCTGCTGAGCAGCACTGCTGTGCTCAGGGCTGGTGCTGCTCTGTGGTGCTGGGGTCTGTTCTTGCCCTTCATCAGTGGTGATTCCTGCTTGCCTCCTGTGCCCTGGCTGTCCTTGTTCTGGTCCCTGCTGAATTATGGTGTTAAGTGACACCAAGGAGCAGCAAAGCACGGGCTGAGCTTGGTTATGAGGGTGAAAAGGGCAATCTACTGGCAAGCGGGGAGCTTCCAGAATGTTGAGCTAAGCTTTCTGCAGCTTCTTCCTCCTCACTTCCTTACAGATGATCAGTGGCTCATCTGGGTTGCAAAGGGATCAGGTGTCTGTGATCTGAGTCCCACACAGTGTTACCTATACCAGTGGGTAACCCCCTCTCTCCAGCTCAGTGTTACTGCCATTAAACTTCATTTTCCCCCCTTTTCTCTGTCTTTTTGTAAGACGTTGTTCTGCTTGTTTGCTTCCCCCCAAACATTCCTCACTTACTGAAGCACTTTCTCCATACTGTGCCCTGGGAAGCAGCCATCCCCGCGTGGTGCAGTGTGTGCTTGTGCCTCGTCCTCGTGGGGAAGCAGCAGCCTTTCCTGCAGCTCTGTGTGTCTGTACCATTGGGTGTTTGCTACTGTGGGAGAGGGCAAAATAAAGTGAACAAAGTGAGAGCTACGGCCAGCTTTAGTGGCTGTCTGGTTCTGGAAACTGAATTCAAGCAGAGCAGCAGTGAAGGCGACACAGTGGAGTTATTGGTCCTAGTTTTGTTGCCTTGTGGTCTGTTAGAACTTGGAGATTGGCAAATCCAAGAAGCACATCAGCACAACATCTCTGCAACCTGGGGAGGCAGAAACCTTACTGGTTAGCAGAACTGGTGGCATAGGATCCCCTTACTGGGAACACTGGCATAGTAACCATTTGTATGCCTGTGTTCATAATATATTTCATGATGGGTTTGGAGATCCAGTGAGCCCATAGGTGTCAAATGCTCCCTCAACTGAAGTGTTTGGGTCCTGCTTGTCTTCCTGTGTCTGATCTGAAGGGCTCGTCTCCTCCAGCTGAATGCAGCAGTCCACTGAGCCCCTATTGCAACTGGTCAAAGGACAGGGAATGTGTTGCTGGCTGTGAGGAGCCAGTGCAGGGACCTGTTGGCTCCTGAGTCATTCAGAGAGCTGAGCCTGGAGGCTAAAAGGTAATAAGGAGAGATTATAGCTCCATAAAGCATCTACACAATGAAAAGAGATAATTAGAATGCAAATTGGAGGCTGAAAGGCAGAAATAGAACAGTAGAACATCAGGAGAAGGAATTTGTTCTGTAATTACTGTACAATATACAGCTTTAACTCCCTTTAGGGTACTTTGTTCAGGTTGAGTGCTACGGTATAATGCCCCTCCTACTGTCTAGAGCTAAAAGAATAAAAAGACAACTAGGCAGAATCTGGATTAAAGGATTGGAGGCGTGAAGAAACATTAAAGACCCATGATCTGTGTAGTTCACTGACTGCCCGATAAGGAAGATGAGACCAAAATGTACAAATCTCATTAATGCCACACTGAATGCCAGTGGATATTTACACACCATAAACCCATTATTACTGTAAAATAGATAAAGAGTTGGGGAGAATAAATTCAGAGGTTTTCTCTCCCCCCTCAAGCCCAAGATAAGGAAACCTTCATGTTGGTACCTGAACAGTGAACAAAGTTAATAGCCAGCATTCCTCATTTTCCTTTGTCTACCCCTCAATGCGTGGAGTTGCAGCCACTTGTGATATTGGATCAGGAGCCATAAGGGTCAGCAAACACTGCAAGAAGAGCAGTGTGTTGTACCTGATTGCTGGCATTCACCTCCTGCTCACTGTGTCTCTACCACACATGCGAAGACCACCTGTGGCTGCAGTGCTGAGCTCAGTGATGCTCCCCAGCAGCATCCCCAGCAGCTGCCACAGCACCCTGAGTGCCCTGGGCACGTGCATTCCTTGGGACAGCCCCGCGTTCTGCCCTGGTTGGGCTCTGGTTCTGCCGTGCTCTGGATTACTGTTAGGTCTGTTCAGGGCTCGTAATAACTGACCATCAGCAAGGTTTGTGCATGCCTCAGTGACTGTCATGCAGAGCTGCTCAGATTTGACAGGACTTGCTTGCAAAGAAGAGGGCAGTGAAGTTTCACTGTCTGATTGCTGGTCTCAAGATTCTTGCCAGACTCCCTTCTCTGCTGGCCCATTGCCACACATAAGGAGAGCACCTTGGCTCTCTCCTGCTTGTTGTGGTGGAAGCCCCACTGCCCTGCCAGCAGCAGGTGAACCTGGTGGCAGAGCAAAGCCCACATCCCTGTGCGTGCCGTAATAAAGCATCCTTCTAATTCATATGCTGCTGTCTGGAGCACTGGGGCTTCAGTTCAGTGCATTCTGGTTTATGTAGATGGCAGGTGTTGCCATCTGAGCTGGTCTTCTTGAGTTTGCTTTAAAATCAGTGGAGAAGTCATTGACTCCAGGTGAGTTCAGAGCTGTTGGATCTCCTCCTGCAGGAGGAACCTTGTTCTGAGGGAATGAATCACGCTATTAGCCTGTGTCACACTATTGAGAGTAAAAAAAGCTTCAAAGGGGTCACCTTGAGTAGAAGCATTGTAATAGAGGTGTGCAAAATTAGACAAGGTGCGTCAGCTGTGATAAATAAAGCATCGGTTTTGGCTTCTTTGTTCTTTTAATTCCATCTTTCTGTTCAGCTTGGTCATCAGTCTCTCCACCTTCCTCCTTCCTTTTCCATCTCTTTTCATTATGCACTTTAGTGTAGCATCAGAGGCTGTTTCAGAGCACAGCTTCATAGTGGAGCATACTAACAACAGGACGACTCCTTGGGGAGGGCAGTTCTTGGTGCACAGGAAAGGACATGGATATGATGTGGAACTTAATGATCTTGTCTGCATTTCCTGGAAGAATCTCTTCAAACTGGCAGTCAAATTGTTTATCCAGCCATATAAGAAAATGGGAATGTAACACACAGACCCCCAGGAGATCGTCTCTGCAGCCATGGGGAGGCATGATCACACTCCACAAACTTTTTATTCCTTTTTGTTTCCAGTCTCAGGCAGCAGTGAGCAGCCCAAGAGAGTTTGGCATCTCTCTACAGTGACAAAACAAGCATCTATGACTATTATAGTAAGATTATTAGATACAAAGGGATTGAACATAGCTTAAGAAACAAAGTAGTTCAGTAGAGAAAGGGGAAGCTCTGGATCTGCAGAAAGACAGACAATAGGATGGAAAGGTAAATGTCTGCTAATCCTGCTTTCATTTGAAAGAAGCATATTGCACAGGTCGGGCTGCACAAGGAACATCTATTCTTTCTGATGTGCAGCTTGATTGAGAGACAGTTCTAAAGTTGTGCTGGTGCACGGGAAAAACTATTGTCATTACAGCCACAGATGGAGCTGATGGAGTTCAAGTCCAAAGTTTTCAAGGTTACTGACAGTACTGTGCCATCTCTGAAAAACGCTTACTGGCTACAGACAAACAGTAGATTGGTGTCACCTTAGTGAGGGACCCAGCAGATGGGTATTGTTTCCCCTTTGTGTTTTAAGCATCAGTACCTTGTACTTCTAATACCTCCCTGTTTCTCACTCCACAGCTGACAACGAGAACAATATTGCCTCTAGCCAGCCCAGATCACCTCTACCTGTTGTTGAAGAGAAGTGGAAACCGCAGCTCCAAAGAAATAATGCTAACAACAGTACGTAGCAGTGTTTGCTCTTCCATCTTGGGCTTACCTGTCGGCTTTAAGAGTGGCTGTCAGGTGTGCAGCAGTGACTTGGACACGCACAAGGCTCTTGTTTTCCCCTGCCTGCACTTGATTCCATCTGCAATTGATGTACCACCCTGCAGAGCAGAGACTGCTTCCATTAGAAGAGCAGTAGTATGCAGAAAGTATTGGGAACTCCAGGGAGGCTGTTTGTAGGGGAGGTGCATTTGAGAAAAAAATGTGACTGATCCTTGGTCAGGCTTCCCATTCCGGTGTTAAGAGATTGCTTCATTTCACCTGGTATGCCATAGGCATAGCCTGCCGCTCCCTGCCAGTGTCTGTCTTTGTCCCCAGCTTGTCCTGCAAGGTTGCACTTCTTGGGAAATGGTAAAAGACAGTTTTTTGGGAAAGCATCCTCAGCACTTGAGCTGAGCATCCTAGGGGAAGGGTGATGGGAAAACACAGAGCCTTTGTGTTCTGCTGTGGCCGGAAATGGCACTAATGTTGTCCAAAATGAGCCACAGAAGATGGGAGCTGCTGGAGACGAGAGGAAAAAACTTCAGCGCTTTATGAGTTAGTGAAGGAGGTTGTATGCCTCGGTCCTAAAACAAGTGGCTCAAAGAAAAGATTTAAATCACAAAAATGGTAAGAAAGCTATCTTTCCAGCTGTACCAAGGCAAATAAGCAGAGCTGTTAACAGAAACGTGTAGCACATTGCATGCAAGATTGTGATAGCTAAATGAATGTCACAGAGGTGGCATTCGGGTAGGATTTGTTTGTGAATAGCTGTTGTGGAAGGTGTGCAGATAAGCTCTTAGCTGCTCTAAGCAAGCTGCTGCATGTTCTCTGCAGGTCCAGAAGACCTTTGGGGAACAAGTCCAGGGTTGAAAATGTCTCTGCTACCATCTGTGCATGTTCTGTTTCCTTATGTCAGTCTCAGGATTGTTTATTGACCCCCGCACTGTTGCAGAGGAGCAGCTCTCACCCGGTGCTTTCTTTCTCTCCTTGTATTTCACTGCAGCCTCTGCGAGCGGCTCCGTAGGGAACAGCGCGATCCCGGAGAAGGAGCGGCAGAACATTGCCGAGAGGCTCCTGAGGGTGATGTGCACTGACCTCGGGGCGCTGAGCGTGGTGAGCGGGAAGGAGTTCATCAAGCTAGCACAGACCCTGGTGGATAGCGGGGCTCGCTACGGTGCCTTCTCCGTCACCGAAATCCTTGGTAATTTCAACACACTGGCTCTGAAGCATTTGCCTCGGATGTACAACCAAGTGAAGGTGAAAGTCACCTGCGCCCTGGGCAGCAACGCCTGCCTGGGCATCGGGGTCACTTGTCACTCGCAGAGCATTGGCCCCGATTCTTGCTACATCCTCACAGCTTATCAGGTGGAAGGCAACCACATCAAGAGTTATGTCCTGGGAATTAAGGGCGTAGATATTCGAGATAATGGTGATTTTATCCACCACTGGGTACAGAACGTGCTCTCAGAGTTTGTGATGTCAGAGATCAGGACGGTGTACGTCACAGACTGCAAAGTCAATTCCTCTGCGTTCTCCAAGGCAGGCATGTGCTTGCGTTGTTCGGCCTGTGCCTTGAACTCAGTAGTGCAGAGCGTGCTGAATAAGCGAACTCTACAGGCTCGCAATATGCACGAAGTGATCGAGCTCCTGAATGTCTGTGAAGATCTGGCGGGATCCACAGGCCTCTCAAAGGAGACCTTTGGCTCCCTGGAGGAGACTTCTCCCCCGCCCTGCTGGAACTCGGTCACCGACTCCCTCCTACTCGTGCACGAGCGCTACGAGCAGATCTGCGAGTTCTACAGCAGGGCCAAGAAGATGAACCTCATCCAAAACCTGAACAAGCACCTGCTCAGCAACCTGGCGGCTATTTTGGCACCGGTGAAGCAGGCTGTGATTGAGTTGAGCAACGAGAGCCGGCCCACCTTGCAGCTGGTACTGCCCACCTACGTCAAACTGGAGAAACTGTTCACTTCCAAAGCTAACGATGCTGGCGTGGTCAGCAAACTCTGCCACCTCTTCTTGGAGGCGCTGAAGGAGAACTTCAAGGTTCATTCGGCGCACAAGGTAGCCATGATCTTAGACCCCCAGCAGAAGCTGCGGCCTGTCCCGCCGTACCAGCACGAAGAGATCATTGGCAAGGTCTGCGAGTTGATTAACGAGGTGAAAGAGTCCTGGGCAGAAGAAACAGAATTTGAACCTTCGACCAAGAAGGCCCGGGCAGCAGGGGAAGCCGCAGCAGCTCAGGAAGAAGATTGGTTCGGGAAAAATGAAGTCTACGATTATTTGCAAGAACCTCTCTTCCAGGCCACTCCTGACCTCTTTCAGTACTGGTCGTGTGTTACCCAAAAGCATACAAAACTAGCCAAGCTAGCCTTTTGGCTCTTAGCAGTGCCTGCTGTTGGTGCCAGAAGCGAATGTGTAAATATGTGTGAGCAGGCGCTCTTAATCAAAAGGAGGCGGCTGCTCAGTCCAGAAGACATGAACAAACTCATGTTTTTGAAGTCCAACATGCTTTAAGACTGTCTTTTAATTAAAACAAAACTTTAAAACACTGTTCCAAACAAAGAAAAAGAATTTAAGTTCTAAACACTGTGGACCTCATTATGAATGCCCCTGAAAACCAAGTGCTTTTTTATATATATATAAAAATATAAATATATATAAAATTAAGTTTGAGAGGAAAGCTGAGCACGTGAGAGAGACAGCCCTCTGCCAGGAACGTGCTCCTTTCCATAGATAGTGTGTGGACTTGACAGACTTTCTAATGTTTTCAAGTGGGCAGACCAATGGGAGGCTGATGTTCTAAAGTCTTCAGGCAGCTGAGATCTAAAGTGACTTGAAGTTTCTTTTGTTTCTCCTCCACCCCACCTTTCCTCTTGTCCCCTGGGCCATCTTGCCATGGATAATCAGACTACACTGAACAGAGCAGTTCTGCACTGGACTTTGCTCCTTTGAATAACTGTACACCTTGAGGGCATTTGTCTACAGCCTTCTTGACATACGGTGCACGTTATCAGGGCAGCTGTGTTTTATGAACACCAATATCTTTAGAAATCAGGAAGGGAGACTTCAATTTTTTTATTATTATTTCACTTCTTCATGTAGGGTTTTTCAAAACAAAAAACAAAAAACACACAAAACCAAAAGTTAGTCTTTTGTCTCCCAGTTTTAACGTGTTAGCTAGCGCTTATAAGTTTGATTTAAAACTAAGAGAAGTGATTCAAGGCAGAAAATGTACGTTTCTTGGATTTGCTTTTTCTCACAGCACACCATCTTTTCTGAATTCCCAGTGTAAATTAGCTTCTTGGTGAATTCTGTGCATCAGGGGTTCTCAAGCTTGTTGGTAGAGCAGCCCATTTGTGATTAAATGACGCCCTTATGGGAGCCACAGCAGTTGCTTATATGGAAGAGCTGGAGACCAGGACAGGCGAGCGGTGCCCACGCAGCGTCTGTGGGCTCTGCTATCTGCCATTGAGAACCCTCGTACCTAAAATCTTTGCAAACCTTCCCAGTCCTCACACTCAAAATAGCCTTCGCAAGGCCAAGGACAAACCAAGGTGTATGATTTTTCAGGGGAACAAAGATCATCAGTGTTGTCAAAGTAGGGTTTGAAGGAAGCTTAGAGAAGCGCATGGGCTCAAAGATCCTTCTGAATGTAAGTGCTCCTGATTGAGTGCAAAGAATATCTTTCCCTTTTATTTGGAATGGTTTCCTCTAGTAGCACGAATGTCTTTTTTAATACCTACAGTGCATTACACTACTTGTTATGTTGTTTAATTGTTCTGGCTAGGAAGGCTGCGGGCCCTTAAACGTTCACACTCACTGGCTCACCCCATATGCAATTAGAGATCATTGTTACACAAAAACATCTCCACTCTGCGTTCACTAAGGCCAGTGCTCTGCTGTGTCCGGTGCTGTGGGTGCAGCACTGCGTGCTGCTGGATGGGATCTCTGCAGGCTGTCGCATTTGGTGCCTCTTGGACAATTCCTGACTTCTGGTGCCAAATTATAGATTTCCCATCGCTTGGACTTGCATCCCCAGAGGCCAGTTGAAACCAGTTCTGATTTTTGAAGCAGGGCCTCCAGCTTCCAACAGCATGCTCCAAAGCTGCTGTTGGAGGTGTGGGAGCACAGCTGGGGCTCCCAGTGGGAGGCTGGGGCCCTCAGACAGCGCAGGGCTATCTCTGGTGGCTGAGTGTGGTGGTAGGGCCCATCAAAGGTGCTGGGGCACTCTGAAGTGCATGCTTGAGACCTTCCCTAGATCAAGGGGTGTTTGTACCCGAGTGTCTTGCCCCAGAACGACTTGCTCCTTTTGGCTTGCATCATGCAATACTTACTGTAGCCTGAGCACAGACCTCAGGCTGGCAGCACCTCTCAGCGTTGCAAATGGCCTCTGGGCAAAACCAGTTTTCACCTAAATTGAGTTTTGCATATGGGTAACTTCAAAGGTAGAGTCCACAACCCCACAGGTAGCTGCAGCGTGAGCGGTGCATGAAGGTGAGCAGCCGAAGCGAAGCTACTGGAGGTCCAGTCTCTGGCAGTGGTTTTTGCAGATGGCAGTGCAGGTTGCAGGCCAGCTCAGCTCTTTGCTGGTTGTACTTATTTTCTCCCATACAGCTCCTGCTCGCCCGGCAACACATCACAAAAGAAGCCTGTAGTAAGCAAAACCCAAGCCTCAGACTGAAACAAACAAAAAATCAGCAGGTAGAGGTGGGAGGTGTGCTAATTATCCAGCATTTGTGCTGCAGGGCCTGCTGAAAAGCAGGAGGAGAACGGGGCTGAAGGACATGTCAAAAACGGGATGGGCTGCTGAGCCTACAGAGCTCAGCGGAGGGCAGAGCTGAGGCAGGATTTGCAGCTCTTTCTCCAGATGGCATCTTTTACCTTTGCACTTGGTTTGCCTTTGGCTGCAAGAGCCACTCGCAGTCTCTGTGACACCCAGGGCAATGCCTGACATCTCTGTGTTCCTTTGAGACAGAGTTCCAAGCACTTCTTTCCTAAGGGTGAGGGCACTCAGAGCTCCCCTTCCCCTTCCTCTTCTCTTCTTGAGGGTTGGACACAATGATCTCCAGAGGTCTCTTCCAACTCCTACAATTCTCTGATTCTCATACTCTGAGGCAGAGATCTGAAGCTTTCTTGCTGCAGTGACCAAATGCTGGGATCTCCTGGCCCTCCATCCCACTGCCTTCTCCAGGGCACCTTTGGTTATCATTGCACTGATGCGAACATGGATCTGGGCAAGCATGGAGTGATGTCTGGCAGATGAGGTTCTCCCAAAGACTTAAAAACTCAACTAGCAGCTAAAAGAGCAAAGCAAAACCAAAAGGCTGTGAAACGGAGCAGTCTGGAGGGTCTTGGTAAGAAAACAAGCTGGCCAGAACCTTTTTCCAGTGTGTCAGCCACAGCTCTTTGTGAGTCTTAAGGGATGGGCTCTGCTCAGTGGGGCTGTTGGTGCTGTGCCTGCTCATTGCTTGTGTCTGAAGTACCTCATTGAAAGCAGAGAAGCATGTCTGGAGCACACCTATGTATTCTGAATGCCAAGTGCTTCTCTTGCTTCTCCTTCCCTCCTTTAGGACTCAGATTTGTATTCTAGGGAGTGTAGATAACTTTACCAAGGTCTGAATTTTGGAAACTCTTCATTCAGCAGGTTATTGGGGTCAGCTCATTGGGAGCTCTGCTTGGAGCAACGCTTGTTTTGTACGGAGTGCTGCCTGTCCTGCAGTGGGTGACAGCAGGGGAGAGGCTCTCCTGGGATTGGCCATTAAATGTTATGTCAGTGCCATGAAGTTCTGCTTCCTTTGAGCTAGGAAATGTCCTCAGAGTTGGTGCATCAATCTATGGTAGATCATGCTGGGAGTTTTGTCTTCTGCTGGTTTGGTTCTGTTCTGTTCACTTGCACTTAAGAAGGATGTTTGGAGGAAAAACTGGAGTGTGCATCCTCCAGGCATTCTCTTGTTTGTGCTTCTTGCTCTGTGCCTGCAGACTTCGCTTTCCAACTTAGGGTTTGCTGTGGGGATGGCTGTGATCTGCAGGAGGAGCAGGCACCAATAGGAGAGGGGGGGGGGGGGGGGGGAATGAAGGGGTCCTGGTGCTGTCCAAAGTTCTCTGCAGAACTGAGGAGCTCAGAAGGGTGTTGTGTGAGGATGGCAGTCAGGTGACGTTGGTCTCTTTGTTCATCTCTCCTCATGTCTCAGGCAATAGGCAGCAGTTTTTCTGGCTTGCAGGATGGGCTGCTGTGCTGTATTGCTTCTGGGTCCTTTCAGATGGAAGGAAATGTTTCTTTTACCAAAGTTTTGTCTGTTGTGAGAAAACTGATTTGGTTGGATTTGAACTGGTGCAATCTGCAAGAGATTTTCAGGCTCAGGTTTTGCCCAGCGTGGAGGTCTGTTGGTTGCTGACTGAAGCAGTCTCACTGAGATGAAGCATCAGTTTTAGCATCGCTGTGACCTGGTAGCATTGTTTGGCTGTGCGTGGTGCTGCTCTCCTCTACAGACAGAATGTGCCCAGAGGCAGCTCAGGAGCCACGATCCTGCAGTGAAGTTGGGGCAGACACACTCATAAGAGTTGTGAGTCACTGAAATCAGAGGGGAAACACTTCTGGAGACTGCTGAGCTCGGCATTGAGGTTCCTGTGTTGTTACAGCTTGCAGCAAGACATCTCTGATCAGTTGGTATTCCTCCAAATGCTTGCAGAAACACAAGAGGCATAGTGTGAGAAGAAATTCCTGCATGTGCTGCTGTGGGTGGACCCACTCAGCCCCACACAGAGTACTGCATGGAAGCAGAATCCAAGACACTCCCTGCTAGGACTAATCAGCGCTGCATCTGCAGGTACTGCACTGCATCACCGTGGAGCTGGGAGGTGGCTTAAGAGCAGCCACAAAGTTCCCCAGCAGCTGGGAGCACTGCCTTGTGCCGAGCAGGGCTCAGCATTTCTGCTTATGGGAGGGGAGGGACTCCGAGCTGTCAGAGGAGGTGGGTCATTCCTTGCGGAGTCATTAGGAGTAGTGAGGTGAGAGTGAACAACCAGCAAAGACACTAAAAGCAGTTTCTGGGAATCATTTGTTTGTTTTTTTAATGGAGGAGAAATCTGCTACCTGGGAGGAAACTGGCACAGGGATGGGTTTTTATGGATCATGGCCCTGCTGGAAAGGACCTGAGTGTAGTGGTGGATGGCAGCTGGACACGGGCCAACACTGTGCCCTCACAGCCCAGAGAGCCAGCCGTACCCTGGGCTGCATCCAAAGCCACGTGCCAGCAGGGCAGGGAGGGGATCTGCCCCTCTGCTCTGTGCTGTGACACCTCACCTGGAGCACTGCGTCCCGGTGGGGAGTGCTCAGTGCAGGAGAGACGCAGAGCTGTTGGAGGGCCACAAAAATGATGGCAGGGATGGAACACCTCCCTGTGAGGACAAGCTGAGAGTTGGGGCTGCGCAGCCTGGAGAAGAGAAAGCTGTGGGGAGAGCTGAGGGCAACCTATCAGTACCTACAGGGCTGTGAGAAGGGAGGGGACAGACTCTTCAGCAGGGGCTGTTATGATAGGACAAGGGGAAATGGCTTCAAACTAAAGGAGGGGAAATGTAGATTAGATATAAGGAAGAAATTCTTGACAGTAAGGGCAGTGAGGCGCTGCACAGGTTGCACAGAGAGCTGGTGATGCCCCATCCCTGCAAACATCCAAAGTCAGGCTGTTGGAGCTCTGAGCACTGCTGGAGCTGTGGGTGTCCCTGTGCATTGCAGGGAGTGGGACCTGATGGCCTTTAATGATCCCTTCCAACTCAGAAGTTTCTGTGGTTCTATGGTTTTGAACCTAACAAGAACAGAGCCTAGACTAGATGGTTTGGAAGCAGAATGCTCCACATAAAGTGCCACATGGATAGAATTGGGGCTGGGCGAGCATTAGGTGGTGTTCTGCTGTGCGTTTTCTGTGATCTTGAGTCCATGGGATCCTTTGGGAATGCCCAGAACACCTGTGCTGGGACATGGGGTGCTGTCAGATCCCTCTGGAGAAGTGTCTGCCAGCAGTATGGTCCAGCGCACGGTGTGTGTGACCCTGCGCGCAGTGTCCCCTTCCTGGGCCTTTTGGGAGGCACCACTGGGCAAAGCCACAGCATGGGGAGGTAAAGCCAAGCACAGCCCCAGGCTGCAGACCTCTCTGGTGCTGGGGCAGTTTGCGTCTGCTAGGCCAGAAATGGTAAACCAGTGAAGAGTGTATTGCCCTGGGGTTTAATTTTCTGTATGGAATGTGTGGGGGGTGTCTGTTTGGCTGTTGGTTGGGTGGTTTTGCTGCTCCTGGTAGAGCCTTTTGTTTTATGACCTGGCAGAAGAGTTTGGCTCATGTTGTACAGCAGTATGTCCAGAAGCCCCCATAGGGTTTAATGATCTGTAGGCAGCCAAGCTGGAGTGTTTGAGGATAGCTGGGAGGTGAGGCACACCAACGTCCTGCCCAGCACCCACTGCTGGTTGAAAGACTCCCTTCCCTCCCGTCATCTCAGTGTCACCAACAGTGTACTTGCGTCCCAGTGCCGCAAGCACCACAGCCTTAAGGACTGAACATTTGGCAGTGCAGATGAGTGCAGGCGTGCCCAACCCTTGCATTTTACAACCAAAGTTCCTCAATAAGACCCTTCTGTTCTCACCAGCCCCGAATGCTCGTGCTCCATCTTCTGGGGCTCTCGTGGCACTCTGGTGGGTGGGTGGCGGCTCCCACCAGGCTGGGCTGGGAGGAGGGATGTTCTTTCTTTCCACGTGTCCCAGCAGGAGAGCTGCTTTCCATGGTCCCTTTACTCTTCCAGGGACCTTTTTTTCTTTATTTTTTATTTGTTAACTAAATTATTTAAAAGGAAAACTGATAGGGACGAAGCAGGCTGCGGGCCCAGAGGGTTCTGCTCTGCGCCGTGGCTGGAGCGTCACGCCGACAGCGCTGCCTTGTGCAGCCTGCTGGGCAGAGCAGCTGCCCTCCTGCCCGCCTCGGGTTCTGCAAACTGCTGGGAGCTGCGGTCGTGTGTCACCAAGAAAAAGATCGGTTTTCTCCTTCCCCTCCTCACCCCCTCCCTCGGTAACTCGTGTGCGTTTCCTTTCTGTAGATGCAGATGTTCTAGGCAATACCACAGATGCACCTGCGTGTGTCTCTACCTGCGAGTGCAAGAATCTCATGTCATCTTAAAAAAAAAATACAAAAAAAAAAAAAAATACAAAAAATATACAAAAAAAAATATCTTTTTTAGGCCAGAGTTTTCTACAGGTATTAATGAATATTTTTCTTAATCCTTATAAGTTTTATGTGTTTAATATTTCTTAATACCGGTAGCATTAATTTATACTTTTGTAGCAACACAATATTTTTATAAACCGCCACCGCTGGCTTTGTCTTCATAACGGGGAAACGTGCGGGCAGCCGGCCCTGCACTGTACCATGTACTGTATTTAAAAGGTTATCTAATGTCACACTTGCTGTGTTAATAAACAAAACAAAACCTGTTTGAAGTCTCATGTATTGTTGGTGTGGATCGAATGACTCAATAGAGAGCAATATTGCACGGGGTTGAGTTGCTGATTTTCATTGTGAAATATGAACGCTTGAGGCCAACTCAAGTTCTTCTGATTTTGTTTTTTTTTTTCTTTTTAGGATTTTGTTTTCTTTCATTTTGTTTTGGTTTTTTTTTTTTTTTTTTTTTTTTTTTTTTTTTACAGCTGAATTAATCAGTGCTGTTTGAAACTTAGACTGACGTCAAATGAAAAGGATTATTAAAGAAAAAAAAAATCAAGGTGTTTAAATGTTGCTGTTTTTACAAGTCTGTTGCTGTCTGAATGGAAATATTCCCCAAGAGAGGAGTAGTTCCACTTCACTTCCAAAGGAGCCGAGCGCTCCGGGCAGAGCTCGGTTATTTGGAGACCTCTTAGAGACATGTTCTGCAACATTCTTTTCAGAGTTGATGCCAAGGCAGAAGACAAACTGTAACTGTAAGAAAGCATCCGTTGCTTGAGGATTTTCATGTCAGTGTTGTATTTATGGTTTTACAATAAAACAACCTTTAGGAAAAAGAAGAAGTGTCTGGGATTTTCTATTTCTTCAAGCACGTGTGGGACCTCATTCCGTGCTGAGCGCCTCTGCGAAGAGGAAAAGGAAAACCTGCTCTGAGGAGACCAACGTCTCAGCAGCGTCTCTATGGTGCTCCTCTCTGGGGCTCCTTGCTGCTGGACAGGGTGCGCAGTGCTGTTTGTATGGAGGGTCAGAATGCCACAGGGCACAGAAGTCTGCGTGGAGGCGATGTCAGTCGTGATGTGATTCAGGGTTCTCAGATGAGGAAAATGGGGATCAGGCAGTTCTGGATGGAGCCCCAAGGTGCAGCACAAACAGCACAACGCAGGGAATTGTCCTGTATGGAAGTAGTGCATGGGCCGGGGTCAGAGGAGGAAGAGCCCAACCTACAAAAATTAAAGAGCTGCTTGATAGAAAATATAGTAAATAATCTGTTAATTCAGAACCCAAAGTTGCGGTATGGCAACAGGCCTAACAGCAGGACTGTTCCAGTTAGCATTTGAATGTGAAGATAATAGCAGCAATCAGAATGGAGACTCATAGAATCATAGAATCGTTTCAGTTGGAAGGGACCACTTAAGGCCATCTGATCCAACTCCCTGCAACAAACAGGGGCACCCACAGCTCAGAGTGCTCAGAGCCCCTCCAGCATGACCCTGAGTGTAACAGTAAGAACGGCTGTAGCTTTGCAGTACATTAGGTATAAATGAACAATTTTAGGAAACAATAAGCTTAGATGCTCTTGCATCTTGTGAGTTTGGATTTGTTTGGAAATCGGCATGACAGAGCGCTGGAACTGGCTGCCCAGAGAGGTGTGGAGTCTCCTTCCGTGGAGATACTCAAGATCTGCCTGACGTCCACCTGTGTGACCTGCTGGCAGGGGGTTGGGCAGGGGTTTGGTTGATAGTTTCTGGAGGTCCCTTCCAATCCCTGCAGTTCTGTGATTTTTGAAGAGGTAAATGCAAAGCCAGAAGGCAGAGCAGGCTGGAGAGCAGTGCTCCTCGGCTTGCTGGTGGCTTCCAGCACTGAGTTGTCCTTTTTCGTTGGACCCTTTGGAAAGGATAAATAAAAGTGCAAATGGAAATGTAAGAGGCTTTAGCTGATCTGCCTTATTTCCCTATTCTCTAGTTTCTGCTGTAACAGGAAAGAACTATTTTAGTCACTGTAAAGAAAGAACTCAGAGTTCAGGTTCTGTTGGTGGGATCCCATCATTTTCTTTAATGTCAGAGCTGACAAACCCAACAAAGCTGATTGAACTCACCCTCTCCACTCCTATCCTCAACACCTTGCTTTCCTTGGAGTTTTGCTCATCCCGAGATCCTCTGTGTGGGAGCAACGTGAGGAATGGAGACCAACAGCCCGGGTGTGTGGCACAAGCATCCCAGCCATGTGCTGTGCACGTGTCCACATGAAGGTGAGCAGAGACCCTCCAGCCCTGTAATGTCCCTTAGGCCTCTCAGCGTCCCCATCTCCCACCCCCCCATCCATGCCAGAGGGTAAGGGGTTCCCACAACCCCCATGCAAGGACACACAAACAGGGAAGTGGCTGCATGTGTGAGCCCCAGCTGAGAACCAGCGTGTCCTTGGTGTGTGCCGTGGGTGAGAAATGACGCACAGTGAACACGGGGTCAGATTTTTAAAGTATTTAATAGCAAAATCAGTCAGTGCAATAGCGTGGTAGGAAGGGCAAAGGCACCGCCTGCACAGTGTTAGCTGCTAGCCAAGTGGGCAGTGGGCTGCTCCTGGTCTGTGGACTACTGGTAAAGGAGGAACCAGAAACCTCAGCACAGTGCAGAGTTCTGAAGGCACAAAGAATTGCACAGCATACGAGCAGAACAGCCACCAACTTGGAAAGGTGCTCACACTGGGCGATGGCTCTTGCTGGATTGTGGCACTGAGTAGCTGCCAGAATCCGGCAGGCTCTTTCTATAGAGAATACGTCTATCTCTATGCTGTGCAGCAAGGCAGAATTTAACCCTTTAATATGAAACACATAGGCATAAAGCAAAAGGGAGTGTAGATCAGTTTCAGCCAGATTTGCAGCCTGGTTTCCATGTATCAGCTTCATTTCTGATCACTGTGACAGTGACATCTGTGATCTTGCCATGAATAACAGATTTTTACAGCCAACTGTGCATCCATGGCATTGCTGGCATGCAGGGGTTTCCAAAGCACATCCTTGACCTGCAGAGATGTTCACAACGTGAATCACTCATTGGGACAGTCCCCCTGCTGCCTGAATGGGGAGATCCCTCCTGCAGAGCTCAGTGGGACCAAGGAAGCCCACCCAAGGAGCATGGTGGGCTGCTGAAACCCTGCTGCTCTGCTCTGCCTCTGTCAGAGGAAGGGAGGATGGCAGACGCCTGCCGGCTTTGCAGTCACACCTCTGGGGCCACACAAACGTTGGCCAAGGCTTCCCCAGGGTGCTGGAACCCGCCCAAGGTGAGGAGATGGGTACAGAAGCAGCAGCAAGCACAGCTGGGAAACGCGGTGCAAGAAGGGGGTCACACGGAAAGCATTTTCCCTACCCAGAGAGAGGCACAAAGAGGGAGTTTTGTCAGTCTTAATTTTGTGCTCCGCTCACAGATGACAGCAGAGGTACAACAGCAAGCATGGAACGCCATCAGGGCTTCGGTGCCTTGAGCACAGCGGGTGCACAGAGGAGTGCCGGGGCTCCTTGTGCCTACACGACACTCCTTGTTCTGCTCAGTGCTCTGCAGGGCACCACAGCCCTCACCAGTCCAGGTCCCCTTTGGGCACTGACGGCCGCGTGCTCCTCTCGCTGTAGAACTGTGCAAACCAGCGCCGGTGCTTCTGGATGCCAGCATCCTCGCAGACCAGCAGTGGCTTGGACAGGTACTGCTTGTTGTTCCAGATGGTCACATCTCGCTCAAACTGCAGGGAGAAAGCAGAACCTGCAGCCTCATGCATGCTGCCCACACAGCAGGATTAGTGGCTGTGTTCCTCCTGAATGGCTGTGGGAGTGCTCTGACTCTTTTAAATGCCAAGAATTAAGAAATCACAATTGTTCAGCGCATTGCAGCTCCCAAGCAAGAAATTACTTCCAGCTCAGAGTGCCTCTGCCACTGGAACAGAAGTGGACATTGTGAAGGCAGGAGCTGATCCACCTGAGGCTGTTGATTCGTGGGATGCCTCCAGCAATCAGGCATCATAGAATCATAGAGTTGCTCAGGTTGGAAAAGACCTTAAAGATCATCAAATCCAAGCACGACCTAACCATACTGCCCTAACAACCCTGCACTAAATCGTGTCCCTGAGCACCACATCTAAACAGTTTTTAAGTGCATCCAGGGATGGTGATTCAACCACCTCCCTAGGGAGCCTATTCCACTGCTTGGAATCATCGTACATTAAGCACCCCTGTCTTAAATTCCACTCAGGCACACGTGCAGTGAGATTTATGGAGTTTTGGTGTTGTTTATATTTTTTGCAAAGAAGTCTGCAGAAATAAGTGCTGCTCATCTGTATTTGTAAGATATATTAAGCCAACATTTAAACAATATGAGCTAGCACAGCTAAGTTTGGTTTGGGATAGGGTCTTGGCATTGTAAAGCCATCTTTTGACATTGAGAAGGTCAAAATGGACATTAAAAACAAAAATCAACAGTGTGAGTGGAGCAATAATGGAAGGGGTCACCTACAGAGCTGTATGGGAGCAGCCTTCCAAGGAGCTTCCAAGGCTCACCCAGACAACTCATGAACTGGGCCGTAGTCTGGCCCCAGCTGGAGCAGAGACCTCCAGAAGGGTCTTTCCTCCACTGCTGTGAGTCCCGTCTGAAGGGACTTCTCTATCAGGAAGAGCAAGAGTTGCCAAACCTCATGGTAGTTTAACAGTGGGAGTATTTCGTGGCAAGGTCCTAAAGCACCATCCTGGGATGCTGGAGATCTGGATGCAGCCATTAGTCCTCCTAAAAACTCCTTGCAATCTGGGAGAGGTCACCTAACCCTTATACCCCAGTTTCCCATTTGCAGGACAGGGACAGCATCTCACTGCCACCCTCAGCAGATGAGGGAATCCTCATGACTAAACCTTGGGCTTCCTTCTTTGGGCTCCTAGATCTGAAAGATTGTGTCCAAGAGTGCTCAGCTCCCAAATATGTGAGCCCACAGGGGCAGCTGCTCCACACAGCATCCCACACTGCAGGACACCACCTCCTCAGAGCCCCACCTGAATGCATTCTGCCCTCAGGATGAACTTGGGGATGATGGCTGGCACGTTCTTCTGGTAATAGATTTTGTGGACCACGTTCTGCAGGAGAGGCTCCAGGGGCGTCACTGTCTGCAGGATGATCCCATGGCCCAGGAACGCATGTTTGAAGATGAGGAAGACCAGCCCTGGCCCAACCTGCAGAGAACAGAGCACCCTGAGGGATGGAGCCCCGTGGTCCTGACTGGAACCTCATCCTCTGGGCCAAACAAAGCCGTCTGTCAGCTCAGGGGGTGATGGCCCTCCCCACACGAGGCTCTGTGGGGCACAGGACGTACCTGCCTGGCTGACACCGACAGGTCCAGCAAGGGGAAGCGCTTCCCAAAGATGGTGGCTGTGTGCTGGAGCTGCATGCGGGAGCAGTGCCTGTGGGGCTCCGGCTCTGGCTGCCACTCAGCCTGCAGGAGAGGTAGCAGTGAGATGGGGCTGAGAAGGGCAGAGCACGAGGAGAGGGAAGGCTCAGAGATACAGAAGAGACGCGACCTGAAGAGAGGGGACGTGGCAGGAATCAGGAAGAGAGGCAGAAAAGGGATCTGGCCTGGGGGGCTTTGAACAGTGCCACAAGGGGAGCCGGGGCGCTACCTTCCAGACGTGCTTCATGAAGTCCCACAGCCTGGACTTGGTGTATCTCAGGTCGGATCCGCTCAGAATGGCTGGGCCGTGCAGGAAGGCCAGGTGAGCTGTGTCAGCTGCGTTCTCAGGGATTTCCTGCATGGGGGACAATTTATGTCAAGGGCTGAATTCTTAGGATCATAGAATCAGAGCTCACCAAGTCCAACCATCTTCCCACCTCCACCAGCACCTCCCACTGACCGTGTCCCCCAGCACCATACCCTGGAGCACCCCCAGGGATGGTGAACCCACCACTCCCTGGGCAGCCCATGCCAATACACTGCCACTCTTTCTGACAAGAAATGTTTTCTAATGCCCATCCCAAACGTTTTGAGGTTTAACTGCTTTACTTCTTAAGTCCACCAGCGTCCCACCAAGATGGCACACACCCACCAAGATGGCACACTGGACTGACCCCAGCACAGCTCTGCTCATGCCACTCCCTCCTCCAGCCTCCACAGTTCCACCAAGAGATGACAGAAGCAGCATTCCGTTCCGCTTGCCAGCAAATGAACATGGTTATGAAGATTAACAGCAAAATAACCACGCGTTTTCCCATTCTGTGATCAATGAGTTGGGGAGCCCGCTGACACTGAGCGCTGCAATTTTTGGATAATCTTTTTTTAAATTACATCGGTTATAAGTCAAAGCAAATGAACAGATTCCCTTTAAGCACCCAGCACATCTGCTCCCTCTCAAGCAGCCCGTGGTTCACGTCTGGGGAACATCTGCCACGTTTGGCACATAGCACAGTGATGCATTTCCAGGGCCATGCGGCCCCACTGGGTTTAGTGGAGGAGGTGTCTGGAGATGGGTGAGCACTGAAGGAAGGGGCCCCAGCCCTGCCATGCTCCCACCTGGATGTGTGCGTCCACAAAATGCTCTGTCTGCCCCTGGAACACCCAGTCCCCCGTGATGATCTCAGGCTGCTCAGGCACATCCCAAGTGGGGCCGGTCCCGTCGCAGTGGTACCAGAGCAGCAGCATCCCATTCACCTCACAGCACGGCCAGCTCCGCACCTTGGCAAAATCCGGCACTGAGGAAAAGAAAAGGATTGGATAAAAGTGGCGTTTCCAGCATGCTCAGTGTCACTTCACCCCGGGCGACAGCTCAGAGCTTGGGCAGCATTAGCTTGGCACAAGCTCTCCCTGCTGCCATTTGCCACCCCTCCAGATGCTGAAGGAGAAAAGCAGCTCCTGAAGTTTGCTTTGTTTTCTTTAATGTAATTTCAGTGTGCATGAGTCCCTCAGGAGTGGCAAGCCCTGCAGCCTGCTCTCACTGCTCAGAACCATGCACAATGCACACGTCCAATGAACCCACTTCCAGTTCCATTGGGCTACAAGCAATGGCTTCAGCTGTAGATGGGCAGGAAGCAAAGCCAGCTGTAACTCCTGAGCTTGAGTCATCCCGCTTTGGTACAGCAGTGCCATGGGTTGCATTTGGAATAGGCCTCCACTCTTTCCAGCCTTCTCAGTGAAATTGATTTGGGTGTTTATGTGTAACTGACTGTCAGAAAACTTTTCTTCTACTCAATGGGCAGCTTTCACTTTCATTACATTTTTTTTTTCTAGCTGGCAAACAAGCCCAGAGGACATACTTTCCTTATTACTTAGGTTTGCACATCCACCCGGGAGGCTGAAGGATGCAAGAAATTAGGTTTCGATTTCCTAGAACCATAGAATGACTTTGGTTGGAAGGGACCTAAAAAGATCATGTTCCAAACCAATGACTGACAGAGGGGGCTGGACAAGATCACAGGTGCAACGTAGGGTTGCAAAACCCATCTTTTTGGTGGGATCCATTGCATTGCAGGAGATTCCTCACCCCATGCACATACTGGGTGCACTGTGAGCCCAGTGCCAAAGGGGCTGTGCACCAAAATCCCCCACCATGCCCTCCATGCACACAGATGGCTCCTTAATCTGTTTATATCAACCTGACCCACTTGGGAGCAGCGCAGCTGTGTGCAGTTCTGTTCCACCAGTAACCATGGCTGTGAATAGAGCAATCTCACAGGAACAATGCATTTTGGCAAGAGTTTGTCCATGGCCAGAATACTCGTTCTCATTTTGCAATGAGGCACATCTTTCTTCATTACTTGGAATCAAATTTTCATTCAAATGCAGCTCCTGAGTGCGTGCGTATGCAAAAATGAATGCCGTATTAACCTGCATGGTGCAATCCATAAACTGCTCATCTCATCTCATATGGATGGAACGATTTCTCCACTTTGGGAAAAAAAAAAAGTCTGTTTAGTAGAGTTTTGCTGTTAATTAATGTTATCATCACTATCTGAATCATCTCCAAATTGAGCTTCTCTGGAAAATAATTAGGAAGAACAATCCAGAGGAGAGCTCAAGGTAAATTCTCTCCATGTTTTCAGCCTTGTTTAGAATCAGTGCAAGCCCACAAGTAATTATTACAGGGGAAGTTAAGGATTTCTCTCTGCATGGTTGCCACAAACCGTATCAAAGGATGGGAGTGAAAGCCTTAGAAAAAAAAGGGTCACATAGAGATTATTTTATCTGTTATTTAAGCATTGAATTGGTATAAACCATCACTGTGGAGTGCAGAGTAATTTCTGAAACCCAGTGGGTGAAAGTCCCAGGTGTGATTTAGCACGTGACAGGCCATCAGAATGCTGTGTCCCAGGGAAGGTGGTGAGTCGGTGTGCTGCAGGAAATGAGGGAGCAGCGTGGGGGTGAGCTCTGACTGCTTTTCCTTTCCTAATCAGATTTTTAGGCACTGCCATCACTCCGGCTGCTCTCTGGGGGAGGTTCACCTTTTCCAGAATATGGGATGTGGGTGCATTTCCCATCTTCTCCTCTGAAGCGCCAGCCGTGGAAGGGGCACTCGATGCAGCTGCCCACGACGCGCCCGCCAGCAGCCAGGTCAGCCCCCAGGTGTGGGCAGTACGAATCCACCACGTGCGCCTGGCCGTCCTGCGTGCGGAACGCGGCCAGCCGTTCTCCTGTGGGAACAGGAGGTCATGAGAGCATCTGCAAAAACGGAGTGAGGGGTGGGGATGGAGGGGTGGCTCAGCCCCATCTGAGTGGGAAGCAGGAAGAATTGCGGGATCGTTAAGGTTGGAAAGGGTCACTAAGATGATGAAGTCCAACCGCCAACCCGCCCCCTCCATGCCACTGACCGTGCCCACAAGTGCCACATCTCCGTGGTCCTTGAACACCTCCAGAGGTGGTGACTCCACCGCTCTCCGGGCAGCCTATGCCAACGCATTACCACTCTTTATGAGAATGTTTCCTAATACTCAAGCTGAACCTCCCATGGCACAACATGAGGCCATCATCTCATCCCATTGCTGTTACCTGGGAGCAGACACCAACTCCACCTCACCACAACCTTTCAGCAGTAGCAGAGCACTGCCATGTCCCCTGAGCTCCCCTTCCCCATGCTGACCCATCCCAGCTCCCTCAGCTGCTCCCCATCACACCTGTGCTCCAGACCCCTCTCAGCTCCATCCCATCTCTGGACACCCTCAGGGCCTCCGTGTCTGCACTGCAGTGAGGGCTCAGCACCGAGCACAGCACTGAGCTGCGGCCCCACCAGTGCCGTACAGAGGGACGATGCCCTCCTGCTCCTGCTGGCTGCACTGCTGCTGACACAAGGCAGGCTGCCGTGGGCCTTCTTGGCCACCTGGGCACACTGCTGGCTCGTGCTCATTAACAGATTAATTACAACACCGCCAGGTCCGTTTCCTCTATACAGTCTTCCAACCACTCTGCCCCAGTCCTGTAGCGCTTCACGGGGTTGTGGTGCCCAAAGCGCAGCACCCGGCACTCGCTCTCGAAGCTCAGCCCGCGGATCAGCCTGTCCACACCTCACCGCCAGGTGGCAGCCCGCATCTGTCTCCCGCATCCTCCGCTCCGTCCCTACGCCCGCACGGCCCCGCGCCGCTCCCCAGCATCCCTCGGCCGTACCCTGGTTATCGGGTGCTGGTCATCCAGGTGCAGACAGCGAGCTGAAGCCCAGGGAGCTCCTCGGTCCCTGTCGTGTTACACGTGTTAACCCATCACTTGTGAAAGCTTTGTTACAGATGCTGTGACTTGGAGCTCACACAGAAGGAAATGAGACAAAACTGGAGATCAAAACCCAACTGAGCTGCAGGATCCAAGTTCTGTCTGCGTTTACCCAGAAAGCTGTGTTTGATGACAGGTGACAGGCAGTGAGCTATTATCACAAATCTGCTTCTCTTTGTCTCGTGGTCTGGGCAAAGAAAACTCCCAACCTTCAAAGCTGGGAAGGATTCTCTGCTATCTGGCAGAACAATGTGGTGCCCCCCATCCCAGCACTGCTGGGCACTGGAAGGCAATGGTGGCTGTGCTGGCAGCAGGCACAGGGAGGGGAGGTGCTCGGGGTGCGGGTCCTTCCCCTGCCCCGGGTCGCAGGCAGCCCTTTTCCTAGCACCAGCTCTCCTCTTTGCCTGACTGAGTCTCAGAGCAAATGGGGCAAGCAGGGAGAGGTTTCAGCCCATGCAGCCGTGTTTTGGGACGTGCTTGGTCCCCAAGGCTGGCTCTTAAAAGGACCAAGTCAAAAGATTCTCTTTCTTCCTGTTCTCTTGCTCACTTGTTTTGGAGTAGGGCCACATTTCCAGGCTGTGCTCAGAGGCGCTCTCCAAAGCAATTAAACATTCACAAACCTGGAAGCTATGGGCTGTTTAACTCCCTTAATTACTGGTAGTCCTCTTGGCAGCAGTATCCTGCCATCATGCTGCAACGTGAAGTGATGTTACCTGTAATTTATCCAGACCAGGTGGAAAGGGTGCCAGGGGCAGGGATTTGGTTGGGCAATGCAAGGAGCCTCAGTGTAACAGCAGGTTGGTAGGGGATCACCAGGGTGTGTATATGAATTGAATAATTCCCATCATAAAACAAAGAAACAAACGGAAAAAAAAAAAAAAAAAAAAAAAAAAAAAAAAAAAAAAAAAAAAAACCAGCAAAACATGACAGGAGAAGATGGCTCTGTAAAACAGATCTGGGAAAGAAAAAAAACCACACCTTCACCACTGAATCTGAGGGATTTCAATGCAGAAACTTCCCTTCTGATGAGGAAGGCACCTGGACATGTCCCAAATCATCTTCAAGATAGAAGGACCACGGACAACCCAGCACCCCTCTGGATGTGGCTGTGAGATCTGATCTGCCCTGGGAAAGGCAGAGCTGTGGGCAGCAGTGCTGGGAGGGCAGCAAAGTGACCTGGAGTCCCAGGAAGAAGCCCGGGGGTGCCCTGCATGCTCACAGAGACACTGTGCCATAACGTCTCCAGTACCCCAGCTGGGATACCTGATACCTGAGTTGTGCCACCCCTCCTGCCCACATGCACACGTTGGCTGGGCTGCCCCAGGAGAGGGGCATGCAGAGGTGTCCCAGTGTCACAGCAGAGACCTCATGCAGGGGCTTGGGGTGCCCCAGCAGGGATGCTCAGGGAGGGATGTCCTGCACACTGATAAGGAGCCCAGGCAGACACCCGGCATGGGTGCAGGATGCCCAGTGCCATAGTGAGGATGTCCCACACGGAGATACTGGGGCAGGGATAACGCTGTGCCTGGGCAGGAATGTCCTCATTCCCCCAATGGAGTTCCCATCTGGGATCTCCCACGTCCCGGTGAGGATTCCCAGGCAGTGGAACCAGCGTGATGGGGCTGTTCCAGGGGAGGTGCCCGGGGAAGGGGTGGCCCGGATGGCCGGCAGGGCTCCCCATTCCCGGGCGGGGATGCCCTCGCAGCAACACCCCGGGGATCCGTCGGGGCCGCTCCGCACCCCACCCGGCAGCCCGGACCTCTCCTCCCTCGAGTCTCGGCGGGGATCCCGCACTCACCGAGCAGAGCGAGGCTGCGGACGGCACCGCGGGGCAGCTGCTCGGAGTCGAGGACGCGGTACCAGCCGTTGGGGTAGGGCGGCGGCAGCGCTCCGGACCGACGGGAGCGGCGGGCTGAGATCCCACGGCTCGGACCCACAACCGGCAGGTAGCCCACACGGCCCGGGCCGCGCCGCAGCTCCAGCGGCCGCCAGCTGCCGGGCAGCAGGACGAATAGGAGGAAGAGGATGAGGAGGAGGAAGAATGGCGTCCCGTCTCCCAGCCCCGCGGCCAGCAGCTCCGTGCCGCACCACCCCATAGCGCGCACGGCCCCAGCGCAGCCGCCTCTTGTTATAGAGCGGGCGGCCCCGGGCGGGGTGATGCTGGGCGGGCAGGGCTGGGTCCAACTCACACCCCCCGCGCCCAACCGCCATCCCCGGGACGAGCGAGGAGCCGGGAGACGGTGGAAACGCCCGACCGAGGAGCAGTGAGCGCAAGCTGAGACCGCTTGAATGTAAGGAATAACGTGTCTCCAGGCTGTGGCCCCCGCACCAGGTCGATGCGTTAATTAGATCATCGCGTACCACATCGCCTCCTGAGCCACTGTCTCAGTCTTAAAAAGCGGTGTTGGGGCCGGCGGGTCACTGGCTGTGTGACAGCACTCTGAGGTGTTCAGGAGCAGAAAACAGAGATGCTCTCTGTGCAGGGAGGACAAATGGGCGCCAAGGAAAGGCTGCGCAGCTTGAGGTTGTTGTAGAGTGGGGCCGGGAAGTAAAGTTAGATTTGGTCCTAAGAATTGCACAGCTCAAGAGGTAACTGTCAAAAGTCCACTTGTTGCCCATAATATAGATAGACTCAGAGATTTGCAAGTGTCAAAAAGACCCAAAGTACCCACCATGGTACTGAATAACAGAAATGGGAGAAGCACACAGAGATGGATCCTCTGGCTGAAGGAAAATCAGCAAAAAGGTGGATTCAGAAAGGCTGAATATCTTAAGGAACTCGTATTAGAGGCTCAGGCAAAGATGGACAACCTATTGGAAATGTTTTCTAGAAGTCAGTGCCTCTGTTGCTCTGCAGGAGATTGAACACAGCAGCTGGAAGTAAACAGGCAGTCCTAAAGAGAGGGGCAGTGTGAGCCCTGCCTGGGTGAGGAAGAGGAATAATGATGATTTCTGGGTGAAAAACCAAGCTGAAGGAGGGCTGATCAAAAAGAGATTCTCAGTAGCAGCTTTCCAAGGGCAGAAACGCACATAACAAATATACAGACTGCGCTGAAACAGACCTGGGTGGTTTGGGGAGTGGAAGATCAATGAGTCTTTGCACTGCGCTGAGCAAATCCATCAGACACTGCAGCAAAGGCTTCTCCGACACAGGGCTGAGTGTGACTCAGTGAGAAAGAGTCAGCAGCATGTTTGTGAGAATTTATGCCTCACCACTAGAAATGGGAGCTCAACAAACAGCTGAATAAGTTCATGCTTTGTTCTCTTGGACTTTCAAGGCACTTCCTCTAAGGCCGAATACAAAAAGCTCCTAAATAAGCCTGAAATAACAGCAGGGGAATCCTCTTTGCTTATGTAATTGGTGAGAAGATAGGAAGCCAGGAAAGGGAATAAATGCTCAGCTGGAGAATGAGGACTGGCGTTTGTATCTGCCTGCTCACGAGGAAACTGGGAAAGGGGATAAACAGACATCTAAGTCTCCTGATGAAAATGGTTCTAAATTATTCACTACAGTAAAGTTGACCGTGAAGTACGGCAGAAGAAGCCTTGCAAATTTCTCAGTGACTGACAGGCAAGCAGCAGTGCCTGCTAGTGAAATGCAATGCACATGGCCAAGGCCCACAGAGGGGGTTAGCTGCTAATTGGCACTTAGCAAGAGAGCTGAGCATTGCTTGACGTGGTCTCTGTATCTGTTCACTGCTCCAAACCACTCAAAAAGATAAATGTGATGCTAGGAATAATGAGTATTAATGCTTTTGTAGACAGGATGATCTAAGCATATAAGAGAGACAGGGTCCGTAGAGGACAATAATATTTTCTATTAGATGAGCTGATAGAGATGGAAAAATAGTTGACAAGCTTCCAGGCATAATAGCCCTCCTTCCAGAACTGTTAGGAATGTAACTGGGAGCAGAGCAAAAAATATCTGCACGTCTGGTGAACTGCAAGGTGTGTGTAATGGTGGGCACCTCACCTGGTGTGGGGGGAACCCAGAGGAACTACAGAGAATGCGAGCAGAAGCAGGGAATGGCAGCCAAGGGAGGCATGGGGAGAAGCTACAGACCTGAGGTCTTGAAAATCAGTAGAACTGCAGGAGGAGGATAAAGCCTTGGAGGACTGGGCTGTTGGCCACAAAGTCTCTCAATGACATTTTCCACCAGATAATCCTACCTGCGTGTCCATCTTCCCAGGAAGCCCCCCCGACCACATGTGCCTGCTCTGTGTGAGTGCACCTCAGTGGGAAAAGATGGGGAAAAAAGAATTTTCTTCAAAGCCAGTGTTCTTCATCCTTGTCTCATCATGTTTTTCTTTATTTTTAGGCTGGTTTCATAACCAAACAAAATGTGCAATCAATCTTTCTGTTCTCAACAACAAGGTTTTGATCTCCTTGCATATATCAATCACAGATGACAGGAGGGCACAGCTCCCAAGAGGGGCATGTCTGCTGTCACGTTCTTGTGCTCTGAGCCCTACACACTTATTATCTGTTCTGGCCTGAAGAGGAGTACACCCAGGCTCCATGCTCCAGCCTGCCAGCTGGCTCTGGGGTGAGGTACATCCAGTGCAGCATCAAGCCTGGTGCCATCAGCTTCTGCCCCCACATGCCATATTGACACAACTGGGCCAACTCTGGCTTCGTCTGGTTTGCTCAGCATCTTCCAAAGCTATTCCTGAGGCTGGGTGCCTCACATTTATGATGTCTGATGTATTAAATGTCATATATAGCAGATTGGAAAGCAACCCCCTAATTTTTCTGTTCCCCCTAGGTAAGGAGCACATGGGAATTGCACGAGTGGGGAAGTCCCTGGAACTACTTCACACAGATGTGAAAATATCCCAGCAGTAGTATGAAGCCAGGAGTGATGAGATGTGCTAGGCAGATCCATGTCATAGGATCACAGAATCATAGAAAGTTTTGGGACCTTTGAAGGTGACCTGGCCCAAGCTCCCTCCCACAGCCAGGGACATCTTTCTCTAAATTGAATGCTCAAAGCCCTGTCTGTCCTGACTTTGAACACTTCCAATGGCACGGCTTCCACTGTCTCTGAGCAAACTGTTCCAGTGTCACTGCTCTCATTAAACTATTTCTTCTTTGTGTCTATCTAAGCCTCCCTTCTTTCAGTTTATAACAATTGCCCTTGTCCTGTCACTACAGACCCTGGTAAAAAGTCTCTCCACCTTTCTTACAAGCTGTCTTTATGCCTTAAATATTGCAGTGATGCCTTCTCAGAGCCTTCCATTCCCCAGGCCAAACGAGCCCAGCCTTTCTCCATAGCAGAGCTGTAGGGGCACTGCAGAACGGAGGGAGCGGGAGGTCAACTGGTCAGACTGGGAGGGTCTTGGGGGCCAACTAGAGAACGCTGGGAGGGATTGGGAAGTCAACTGATGGCACTGGAGATCACTGAGAGGTCAACAAATGTCAACAGGTCATTGAAAGGAGCTAGGAGGATGTTGGGAGCCAACCGGAGGTCAATGGAAGGAAAGTCAACTGGTGGGACTGGAAAGTCAACTGCAGAGCTGGGCCCCATGATGTGAGGAGAGCTCTGAGCACTGGCACAAGCTACTTGGAGCGGGTCTGAAGGCTCAGGAGTGCAGCTAAAGGGGCTCTGAGGAGATGGGTGTTGCTATCTCTCCAGGGAGTGGCATGAAGATGTGCAGGAAGTCCCCAGCACTGACCATTTGGCTTAACTCCTTCCAGGCCTCTGTTATACAGCAGCCTTGGGGGGCTGGAAGTCACCAAGCATGCTTGTTGTGTCTCCTGGGACTTGGTGTGCAGTCATCTCTTTTTTCATTTTGAAGAAGGAAATCAGTATTTTGTCAAAAATAATATTTCCCTACAGAATATTTCAAATGTATCTATGTTGTTTTCCTTTAGAAAATTATTCCAGTGAAAGTTCCCACTAGCTATGGGAACTTTCATATTAATATTAAGCTATGCATACCTGTGCATGTAAGTCCCTTCTTATTCCAAACTGTTGTTATTTTTCATACCGTCTTTTCCTCTGGCCACTGGTGTTTTGTGTCCCACTCTCCCCCAGCCACACTGTGCTCACAAGGGTGGCAAAAGTCTATGAATATCCTGCAGGGAGAATTGAGAAGAGCCAACAAGGAGGTGAGATGTGCCAAGAGCTGTGCTGCCTGGTGGCTCCACTGGCCACATCTGAGAAGGACCTGGGTGTCCTGATGGCCATCAAGTTGACCATGAGACACCAATGTGCCCTCATGGCCAAGAAGGCCAATAATGCACTCGGGTGCATTACGAAGAGCATGGCCAGTATGGTGAGGGGGGTTCTCCTCATCCTCTACTCTGCCCTGGGAAGGGCACATCTGGATTATTTATTATTGTGTCCAGTTCTGGGCTCCCCATCTGAAGGCAAACAGAATTATGTGGGAGAGACCAACAGGGTTCCTCTGCTTACAGGGTACCTAGGGCTTCGGATTCACCACTGAGCAGCAGCATCCAGCATCTCCTGTATGTGATGTCCAACCAACATTTCCTAGTTGTGATGAAGGCTCCGGCCATGGAATCTTGACTGTGCAAGAAGGGGAAGGTTGGACATCAGAAAGTCTTATTTCCGACTCACCGTCTCACCTGCTCCAGGTGTGTTGAAGTGTCGAGGAAATGGCCGCTCCAGTGCTGAGAGCCCTGGCCTTGCTCCCACTGTGCAGCATCCACAGGCAACATGCTTCCATTCCATCCACTTCATACTCTCTGTAGCACACACAGTTTTTCTCCAAATAACTTCTGTGGACTTTTAACCAGTATTCCAGCCCCTTTGTAAAGAATACAATCTACACAGTGGCAACAGTTTTTCCACTTACAGCTCTTCACTGACAGCAGCTCGCAGAGCTCTGCAATAGGCAGCACTCAGTAGGTGCTCTGCTTGGTTTCATGCATTAACTTTATCACTCCTCTGTCTTGTAGATGTACACAAAAGGCATTACTGAAGCCTATATTAGAGCCACACATTTTCTGATTTCAATTAAATTTTAACTTTCTCAGAAGAGGAATTCAGCTTGTTTAGTAGCTCCATGATGACTAGCAAGGCTCATCTATTCCTAACACTTGATTTCCTCATTTATGAAGTCTCATATCGTCTTTTCCCCACCGGGGCTGACGCCTTGCCCCAAGGCAGATGAAACACTTATCTGGATTCAGTGCTGATCCCCTGAAGCCTCTCAGTTCTGTGTGGCTTTTCTCTGCCCAGGAAAGGCTCACAGCATTTCCAAGCAATGGGACACCACACAAGCATTGACCCCATCTTGCAGCTCGACTCTCCTGCATCCAGAAGGTGCCAGACGTAAAAAGCAGCATCATATTATGCATGTGCTAATTGCTAACAGGCAACTGTTAATTGCTTGCAGCAAACCATGATTAAGAAGGCTGCCATAACATGCCAGGGGGAAGCCACAGGAAAAGCAAAGACTCTCTGCTTGCTGCAGAGTCTTCACACAGATCAGCTGGTGGATGCAGTTGTACCCGCCATTTACACAGCTCTTACCTTGCGAAAACTCTGCGTGCACCCATTGCCTTCAGATGATCAAAGAGCCTGAGGACACAGCATGAGTGGAAGCCGTGCAGTGAGAGCGTCTGTGCAGGCTGAGCCTTGCTGCAGGAGTTTGTGATCTGGGCTGTTCCTGGTGCCAGGAACAACTGCCTCTGGAGGGAAAAATGAACGGAGGTGACACAGTGCTTAGACCTGGTTTCCTAATGGCATGGAGCTGTTAGGGAAGGGTCAGCCTGGGCGTGAGGATAAAGATCTGCCCTTGAGGGCAGTGGGAACAGCTCTGAGCTGACAGAGCTCAGGGAGTGCAGAGACATTGCTCTCAGCTGTAGGGTTGGGGTTTGGGTGGTGCTGTGTGGGGTCGGGTTGGGCTCCATGATCCCCATGGGTCCTTTCCAGCTCAGGATGTTCTGTGGTTCTGTGATTTCAGCTGGTGAGGAGGAGGAAATAAAGTCAAATGTATGCAGTCCATCAATATGGATGCACCTCTAGTTATCCATACGCTTCACCCCTCCAAGAGAGCCTGCAGGGTGAGCAAAGCCACATGTGAGCAATACAAGTCCGTCAGCTCCATGCATGGAGGAGAGAAAACAGTGCAGTGGCACTGAGCAGGGTGACATGTGCATGGATGTCTGTGCGGAGAGCACAGCTGGATCGCTGTGGAGCTGCATGCAGAGCACTGCAAGAGTTAAGGCGAGGTGGGGCCGTGATCCTTCTCTCACCCGGTGCATCATGACTGCAATGGGCTCCATTGCTCTCCCAGCAGTTGTAGGCTCTCTGCTGGGTCTCCTTGCTGGCACAGAGCTGTGAAACGCGGCAGCCCCTCAAGACTGCAACCCTGAGGCATTGCACAACGGCCATTTTGCTTCTGCAGCTTCATGCGAGCGCATGTGGGCAATGTGGGACCCAGGCAAAATGGTTTCCATGGCAACTTGCACTTCAGAGATGCCAGTGAGAAAATTTGCGTTGGGGGAGAAAATTCTGCTTCCACTCACGTTGCAAAACAAGCACAGAGGTGGGCTGCGGCAATACCCTCAAAATGGCTGATATAAAAATATCTCTGGTGATTTTTCTTCTGCAGTGCTCAGCCTGCTTTCTTGGCTGGCATACAGCCGATGGCATTTGTCCCATGCAGCTACAAAGCAACACGCTGTGGCTACCCACAGCCCCTTTGTTTTTTGTTTCCAAAAGGGCCAAAGCAACAGCTCTGGTGTGCAATGTTCATGCAACTGGAGAGAGGTGGTGCAAGAGGGAAACCCAGCAGCTTTCACCATGGAGCTCCAGATGTTGGCCACCAGCTGCTATGATCCCATGCCCTCTGGAGAAGGCAAGTGGTAGCTGAGGGTCAGAAAGATTGAGAGAACCACAAGAAGAATCTCTAGGTCATAGCCCAGAATTAATGGACAGAACTGAATGGTGAAAACCTGCCCCAGTTGCTCCATGAGGTACTCCTGCAAGAATGGTGGAGGGATGAAATAAAGACAGGAATCAGGTGTGTGCTGCTTAACCACTGTTCCCCAGAGATGTGCTGGCCAAGATCCCCCAGCTCTGAGGTGAAAATTCATGGTGACATTCATGTCATGGGCAGTTCATCCCAGTTGGGGCTGGGGATGTGTGTCAGAGGTGTTGTGTAGTTAGGAATCTTTGCGGGGGAAAACAAACCCAGGAGACCTCGTTTTACCCCACATGGGGTGTGATCGTGCTTCTCAGAGTAATGGGAACGCTCAAACCCCGAGTGGACAGTGCAAGAGAAAAGACGAGAAAGGAGTCGGACCCCTGGAGACGCTTTCCTGGCAGCTGGATGCTCAGCCCCACCTGGACCGCCCCCTGCACCAGCGGTGCTCCCATGTGGTGCAGGAGCCAGACCCCAGCCCTGCGCTCCTCGGGGCTCCCGCAGCCTCCTCAGGGTCGGCTCAGTCCCTCCCTCCGTCCTTCCTCGGGCTCCCGGGCGGCCGGCACGGGAGGGAGCGGCACTCGGGGCTGCTCCTATTGAACCCATACTGAGGGAGCGGGAGTCGAGGCGGGTCGGAGAGCAGCGGCCGGGGTCTCACACCGACTCCACCCGGAGCGGCGCTGCCGCAGAGCCCGGGGCCGACCCGGGGTCCCCCCCGCTGCCGCGGGGGCCGGGGGCGGGCCGTGGGAGGGCGCTGCGGCAGCGCGGGGCCGCGGAGCGGGAGGAGCCGCCGGCGGGCGGTGCGGCGCGGAGCGGAGCGGGCGGTTCAGCACCAAGGAGAGCTCCCCGCGCCGCGCCGGGCCGCATGGGGCCGAGCTGAGCGGCGGGCGGCGGGCGGCGGGCGCGGACCCGGCGGGCTCCGGGCCGCCCGTGGATGAGCGCCATGCGGCTGCTGCTGCTCGCCCTGCTCTTCTCCTCCTCTTTTGCCCGCGCCGGCTGTGACCCCAAGATCGTCAATATCGGCGCGGTGCTGAGCACCAAGAAGCACGAGCAGATCTTCCGCGAGGCGGTGAACCAGGCCAACAAGAGGCACGGCACCTGGAAGCTGCAGCTCAACGCCACCTCGGTCACGCACAAACCCAACGCCATTCAGATGGCTCTCTCCGTCTGCGAGGACCTCATCTCCAGCCAGGTACCCCGGGCCGGCGACCCCATCGTCGGAGCCCCGCGCCCCGTCCCCGGAGGGCTCCGAGCCTCCCCCACCTCGCGGTGCCCTCCCCCCCCCCGCCCCGGGGCTCGGGGAAGGCAGAGCCGCGGACTGGGGTCCTGCCCCGCCGCCTCGGGGTACCGCTGCCCGCATTGCAGCCTTTATGTAAGCGAGCGGCGGTGCGGGCACGCACCCACTGCACGCGGGCACACGCGTGGTGACACACATGCACACCGTGGGTGTGAGCAGAGGTGGGTGCATGCGTGGGCATGAACGCGCTGCGTGTGGACACGGGAGCACCACGCATGGACACCCACTGTGCTCTCGTGGAGCGCTGCAGGAGCGCCCGCGGGATGTGTTGTGTGCACACATGTCATGTGCATGCGTGCATCATTCAAACACGGGCACACATTCAGAATGCTGCATATGAAGACAGCATGCAGCACTGCTTTGCACACGCTACGTATGCCACATCCGTGTGCGCACGCTGCACCAGTGCACAGATACGCATGCTGCCACACAAGCATGTCCTGCTGTGCACTGCAAGCACGGGCACACATAAAACACTGCATGCACGCACCCAGTGCAGGGCACACATCTGAACAGCTGCACCACAGCTCACACACCCCCATCATCCACACAGCATCACTGCTCCCCCAGTGCCACAAATGCACAGGACACATGGGCACAAACTTGGAGCACACACACACAAGCATACATACACACATGTGCACACACTGCCATGCATGTGCTTTGACCCCACTTAGGCTCTGAGTGTGCAGGCGGATGCATGGACACCCGATCCACCTTGCACACATGCAGAAGGTTCCCGCAGAGCTGTGCATGGGTGCACAGGGATGCACACAAAGCATGCAAACCTGCACCATGGGGACACATGCACACAGTCATGATGGGTGCATGCACGCCCAGCACGCAGCCAGCCAGTGAGGGGGCAGGGAGCTGGAGGTGGCAGCTGACTGGGACACGGTTTCCTTAGCCAGAGGTGGGGGTGGCTGGAGGCGTCCCCAGGGACACCATCGGCTGCTCGGGATCCTTGCTGCTCGGTTGGATCCCTTGCAGGGCTGAGATTCATTTTGTAACCCAGCTGATGGATGCCCATGTCCAGGCCACCTCTAAGCCTCGTCCCCAGAGCAAACCCCATGGGCTGAGTGGATGCTGGGGCTGCTGCTCCATTGCAATGCAGAGAGGGCTTCAGTGCTGGGGATCCAGGTGCTGGGGTTGCTGTGCCATCCCAACGGCCAAAATCCTGGCTCCTTGGAGCTGTGGGGCTCAGCTGTTCCTACCCCAGCTCACTGGCACTGTGCCGGCCCCGCAAAATGGCTCCTCTCGGTCAGCTGCTGTGCCGCCTGTGCAGCCCTCGCCTCCCGCCTCTCCCATTGCTACCCAGCAATCTGTCCCCAAGTCACGTCCCAGCCCTTCTGACACAGCCCCTCACACACTCCTTGTGTCAGCTGGGCACCAGGCACCCCTTCCTGCTTCCCCACACCCCCACGTGCTGCCCTCAGTAATGTCCCCCTTCTCCCACGGTAGGGGCTTCAGACCCTGCCCCTCATCCCACCCTGTCCCCAGTCCCTGTCCCCAGCCATCCCTCCTCCTCCTCATCCATCCTGCCCTGCAGCAGGGTGCACAGCACATCCCAGTGCTGGGGCAGATGCTTGGAGGAGGGAAGAAGTGCTGTCTCCTCCTAGGCATTGAAGTCCTTGTACAGATTCACCCCTATCAGGAGACCTGATGCCAGCAGAGGACATTCCTCAAACAAAGGGTCCCGCGGGGTTTACCCAGCTCCTTCCCACCCCATTTGACAGAAACCAGGATCCTGCTGGATCCCAGCCCTCTCATCACAGCAGGATCTCGCTGCCATCATCTTTCCCCAGTTTGGTACAGTCCAGCACCCAGCACCCAGCATGCTGTTCCTGCCTTAGCACTGCTCTCCCTGCCCCCCCGGCTTTCCCATGTGCCCGGAGCCAGATGGCCGATGTGCACTGTGGCTTGCTGCTCTTCCTCCCACTCCAATTCCCAGCTGACCACTTTGTATGTAATAGTCCTCAGAGGGGAATTACAACCCAGTATTAAGTGCGTGGTTAAAGAAATCGCATTACACAGTGCGACTGTAAGGGAGATGCTTCCCTTCAATCTGTAATCCATGGAAGTTGTTAGTTTAGCTGAGCAGCTCGGCGTGGCACCTCCGTGAATGTCCAAACCTTTGCAGCCCCATCCCCTTCAAGCACTGGGCTCACACCACCCTCCCCCAGTGCATTCGTTGTTTTGCTGCTGATGATTTGATTGCTGTTACTGTGCTAACGTGGGGCTCTTTAACGTTGCAGAAAAGGAAAATCACACTCGATGGCTGATGTGCTCCTGTGAAATAATGTTTGTGTCATGTATCCTGTCCTGCAGGTCTATGCAATATTAGTTAGTCACCCACCTGCTCCCAACGATCACCTAACACCAACACCTGTATCATACACAGCTGGCTTCTACAGGATTCCTGTCATTGGTCTGACAACACGCATGTCTATATATTCTGATAAGGTAACTGATGCATGTTTCTAGTCTAGTACCTCATACATGTGATGTAAAGCGAGAGTGCCCATCAGGAGGGTTGATGATAAACGCTATCTATGTGTCTGTCTGTCCGTACACCCTTTCCAGTTCAAACTGCATCTCCCTCCCTCTCTCACATTCCCAGAACATCCTTTTTTCGCAGCTGCCAGTGTTGACCTACATAGTGCAGGATGATTTCTGCAGCATTTCCCTGCCAGGCTGTTGGGCTCGCTGCTCTCCAGCCAAGCCAAGAGCTCTCACTAACTCCTCCCCCCATGGCTGGGGGAGGTCCTGGGTGCTGCCCAGGTGTGGGGCACCTGTGGAGGGGAAGAGGTTCACATGATGTTACTAGGAGAGCAAAGAGAATCGGCTAATCTGTTGCCCTATGGCTGATGCCCCATCCCTGGGGCTGCTAAAGTCTGGGTTGGGTGGGGCTTTAGGCACCCTGGGCTACTGCGTGTATCTCTGCCTGTGGCAGGGGTTGGAACTGGATGGGCTTTATGGTCACTTCCTACTCATCCATTCCATGAGCACTCAAGAAGGATTGAGATTCCAGAGTCTCAAACCATCCTCCTCAGCTCTCTGGCTGCATGCCCTCAGCTCCCAGCCCCACATCACTGAGATCAAGATCACTGAGAGCAAAAGCAGCAGGGCCGGGTTGCCCAGTGTGCTGTCACAGCCCTGCTGAGAGGTTTTGTTCAGGTGCACGAGCTCAGTGCGTGACATCAGGCCTGCTGCAGAGCACGAGTCAGAGCACGAGTCATTGGCCTTTACTTGGGAAATGTGAATATTCACAAATGCAAATGTTCAGTGCAAAAATAGTCACTCCACCCACATGCTAAGTGAAGTCAAATTTCAGGAGGGGAGGAGCAGAGGCACACAGAAAGCCAAACCAGCAAGGCTGCTGTGCAGGAGCAGCTGCAGGGCTTGGTGAAACCATGGCAGGACAGCCAGCAATCCCTTACCACAACAATGACAGGAGCTGTGGATGTGCACATCCCACGGGGTCACAGCACTGTGGGAGGGGGACAGACACTGTGGGAGGGCTGAGTGGCAGACCAGGGGAGCAGGGGGCCAGGGCAGCAGAGATGGGGCTGGTGCTGCTGCAGGATGGAGCTGGGTTTGATCAGCAATGCCAGCAGGAGAGATGTGCAAGGAGCTGGGACCCACATGCTGCTGGTCCCGTTTGTTCTCAGCAAAGCCCTGATTGCCCTTTCCAGATGATGACCTTGAGCTGAGCGGATGAGAACCTCATCCACGTTTTCCTATTTAAAAGGTGTTTTCTGACTCATAGCTGGAGGGGAACACATGGCAGCGGTATGGAGATGCTCCCCACCAGGCAGTGGGGCAGCTGAAGGGCTGCAGAGGGAACATCTCACCCCCTGAGCCTCAGTGCACTTCCTGCAGAGAGCTGTGGTGCCAGTAGGAATGTGGGCACAGGGAAGGGCTGGGTGGAGAGAGGAGCGAGGAGGTTGAATAATGGACTGGAGGGAACACCAAAGTGGAAGAGGGAAGAGGAGAGCAAAAGGGCATGGGATGAAGTGGTGTGCAGCTCTGCAGGATGGGCTGATGCAGCGCTGGGACACTCAGCTGCTTCCCTTTTGGCTTTGCAGTCATCAACATGCTGATATTTTATTTTTTTTTAATTCAGGAAATTATAGCTTTCGGCTTCGTTTCTATGGAAACACACTTGTACGATCACTTTGTGTGCATGCCCGATTGGTTTTGAAGGCGTCAGCCAATTTTAGCTAAATTTCACAGGGGTTTGAAGACTCAGAGTTAATTATGGTCCTCGCAAGGTTAAACTGATTGAGAGGGGAGGCATGGGCCTCGCAAAACAGGTTTCCCAGAGCCTTCTGATGCTCTCCTAGCATCTGCAGTCAAGCATGGCACTCAGTCTTCCTGTGGAGATACCTGAGGGGAGCAAGTGTTCTTGCTCCCAATATTCAAAGAAGTGTTTGTTTCAGAAATGGGCTTGCAGCCAGCTCAGCAGCCTTTGTTTGGTCTCCTCGGTGCATCTTATGAAACCATTCCCTGTTCCTTCACCAATGCTCCATATGGGCTGAGAGCTGTGAATGGAGCCCAGCTGAACTCCTCGTGCATCAGCCCCCACTGAACCACCTCCCAGCACACGACTGAGCTACTGCAGCTCTTTCAGCTTCCTCCCATACCTGCAGTGCCTCTGAGGGGTGGGCAGGCTGAGCAGAGCAGGCAGCACAGCAACACAGGGTCCTTTCACAGAGCTTTTTTTGCACCCAGCTGATGGGTTTTGAGTAATTATTAGGAACTTCCTGTGTTGGGATTTCTATCAAGTCTCCTTGAGATTTCCCACACAGCTCAACTTTGGGGCATGTTTCTGAGAGGGGCACTGGTGATGATTCCCACTAGAGTATAATATTGTTGCATGAATCCTGTAGGAAGAATCACAGTACCAGCCATGGACAGGGAGCTGTGGTGAGCCCTTAGGCAGAAAGATATAGAGGACACCACTCCTACTCATGGACCTGCACGCAGTCCCTTTGTGAGCACACTTGTAGTACCTAGTGGTCCCACAGCCTCATCTACAGACAAATCCACGTGTCTTCTCAACCTCAGCTCTCTTCGCACATTCTCACGCCAACAAAGCCACCAGCACTGTGCAGCTCCCAGCACATCCCCAGCTTTGTGACCATCATCGCTCCCAGTGCACTTGGGATTCAGCTGGATTGAACCCACTTAGGAGGTTGGATCCAGGCCCAACCATCATATTTTACCCCGGAAGCATGGCTCAGTGAAGAAGCACAGGGCTGTGCACCCAGGTTTTGATTGGAGACAGGAAGGTGCTGCAGGAAGCTGAAGAGCTGAAGTACGTAATAATAGTCATTAAAAAAAAAAAAGGGCTAAATAAATGCAGTGATTAACGCATCCCATACCTTGCAGGACAGCCCCACATGCTCCATTCCAAGGGTCAGGAAAACTATGCTGAGTTTGAGAGGGCTTTGCAAGAGAACTGTGGAAAGCCAGGGTGTCTGCTGTGATATTTGTTATCAAATCAAACAAAACCTGATCCTCAACATCTCCTGCACATCATCAGCTGGACTTATTAACCTTTAAGGGCATTTACTGCCATTTCTCTGATGAGCTCTGGGCTCTGCAGGGAAGCTCAGAAGTCCTACATGCTTCCAAACACAGAATGGGATTGCTCATCCTGAAATCCCAACTCAGAGTTTACAATCTGTTTTTTTTCAGTACCCCACAGAAAAGTTATAACTTTCTAACCCAAGAGCTGAGATACTGTCATAATGAGCCCAATACCCTTCTGACCCCACCTCAGAACATTTGTGGAACTGTTACTGGTTTCTGGTTAAAATCTCAGTGGTAAAATTTGTTCATCCAAACCTTGATGTATGTATTTACAGCACTTAAGAAAGACAGGATCAGTTCAAACAGCATTTTTGCAGCTCCTGGGCTGCAAGATGGTTGAGGCACTAGAAAAGAGCCACGGATCTTCCCTGCTTCCCATAATCAGGGGATGTTTGCAGTGCTCTGGCATTTTGCTGCTTGCCACTGCATTTCTTTGCAGTGGGTCAGCTGCCCACTGTCCTTCACGTGTCCCTGTGCATGGAGACATGGCCAGCATGAAAGCTGTGCCTGTTACCTGTGTGCTGCTTGGTTTGATTGGGCCTTGTCTCTGTGCTGCGCATGTGGAAGAGGCAGTGGCTGCTCTGGCTGCTCCTCCTATGGAGATCTATGGCAGTACAACACCTTTCTCCTTCCAGCCTGAGCTGGATACTTGTGACCCATGCTGGGTGAGCAGCTCTGGACAAGATCTGGTTGGCCCTGGGGATTTTTCAGCCCTTAAAAGCAAACATTACTGTGCTATTCTTTCTGTCCTCTGCCTCCCTCCTGCGCAGGGCTGCTTTGTTGAGCAGCATCCATGCTGAGTATAAGCACTGCCATTTTCTAATAGCTGACTCCAGGGCCTTTTGGAGAAGCTGCATTTTTTGAAACCTCTCTGCTAGCTACAGCTTTTGGTCCAATTGCTCCCCAAAGAGCTCTGAACTTAATTAAGCTGGAATCGCTATTGCTCAATCAGCCAACCATAATGATGTCTTTAACCAAATCAGATTGGCTCGCTGGGGCAGGAGTCCAGCACTGCCTCCTCCTGCATGCTGCCGCAGAACAAGCTGACCTAGAAACAGCCCAACAGCACATTATAAAACTGCTTCTCTGAGCTTTCCTCCTGACAAATGGCCGCTGTATACCTGCATGTACCTGCAGCTGCTCCTTACAATGCTCTGAAGGCAAAGTTTTCCCTTCAGTGCCCACAGCTCTGTAATATTTTTGGATAAGCAAAAGGAGAGGCTGTATTTGCACTGAATGTTTCTGACAGTTTGTTCATGGGTAGATTGTTCTTCACCACGCATTTGTGGGCAACAAAGCAAAAAACCCTCTCTCTCATGCAATGGATTGACCACAGAAAAGCATGAGATCATAGCCAAGGTTTGCTTCTCAGCTGAAAGAAAGGAATGTAGGAACCACATCTTTTTTTTAGGAAACAATTCTTCTCTGAGAGCGTGGCTGGGCACGGGAACAGGCTGCACAGGAGGCAGGGCAGTCACTGTCCCTGGAAGTGTTCAGGAATTGTGGAGATGCAGTGCTAAGGGACATGGTTTACTGAGCAAAGCTGGTGATAGGTGGACGCTTGGGCCAGATGATCTTAGAGACTTTTCCAACCTTAATGATTCTGTGGTTCCATGATTCTATCTGAAGGTGTGCAACCCAGAGGATTACACAGAGCTTCGTCTCCTTGCCCTTGTGTTCACAGCCCTGTCCGTGCAAACCCGGGTGCACACCGGCAGCTGACCCACACCAGTCTATGTTGAGCTCTTGTTCTTCCTTGCAGAGCATCCACCTGTCCTTTTTGCGCACGGTCCCACCATACTCTCACCAGGCCAACGTCTGGTTTGAGATGATGAGAGTCTTCAACTGGAATCACGTCATTCTGATAGTCAGTGACGACCACGAAGGTCGTGCTGCACAAAAGAAGCTGGAGACCCTCTTGGAGGAGAGAGAGTCCAAGGTCAGTTCCTGAACATTGTCTTGTAGCTTTGTTTAAGCAACAACAACAAAACTAGAAGTCTCGGGCTGTTGTATGTATGTAGATTTCTGTATGTAAAACACCTTTTCTTTCCATTGTAACATGGCTAACATGCTTAAAGCATCAACAGTGTCTGACTAGTACCTGACAGAACTTTGTACTTTATTCATTTCACTTGCTTTGCCATGGTCAAAATCTCCTACATGTAAATCGACTACAAAATGAAGGGAAGGATAACCTGGAGCTCTGCAAATGCCTTGCCCAAGAGTCCCACCTAAGGAGAGGACCAGTCGCTCAGCTTAGGGAAGCACCTGCCCCACTTACAGCCCATCCAGCAGTGCCAAACCAGCCCAGAAAGCAGCTTCTGAATTGGCAAACTGGTGCTCACCTTAGTGGTAGGAGGGGTGAGGGCGGCTGGCGCATTGACGTGCGGAGGTGTCACGCACCCTCTCTATAAAGCTGTCGGCTCCCAGGCATTAGGCTGGTGCCCGTTCCCATCTCCATTGAAGCACACACTAAACGCTGCTTTCCTGACACCCCATACTGTCACCAGGGTGTGGTTGAGGCTCACGGGTGCAGCTTTATCGAGGAGGTGTGTGGCACCTGCACCCAGGGCATACAGGGAGCAGGGAGGAAGGCAGGGGAGACCCCAAGCCTGCTAGAAATCTGGCAGGGACGACCACCGACCTGAGTGATGGGACCAAGCAAGCATTCAAGACGAGCAGGAAAGGACAACGCAGAGAGCTGGTTGGCTGCAGTTGTTCAAAAGCAGCCACATACCTGGAAAGCAAGGAGCAGCCTGCCCCGATGGGTGAATCTCAGCATGTCATCTGGCTTGAAGCAGTGCTAGGTCCTCTTTGGGCCACCTCCAGTATCCTCAGGGTTGGCACCATTCCTTCCATCTCCCTCCTGGCTCACAGGCAGGGACCCAGTCCGCTCTCTGCCAGTCCCACCAGTGACTGCTGGATGTTTGGCAGCCAGATGCTAAGGAGATGTGGTTGTACATGCATCTTGTTCTTGGAGCTGGCATCTGAGTTGAGAGCAGTCACCTCTTGTCAAAACACTGAACGAACCATTGGTGCAGAGGTCCATGCTGACCAACAGGCTTTTGGTTTTGGTGCTTGACTCCAAGAAGTTTCACCTTTGCTGCAGTCCAAGGAATCATGAGCCACTGGTGTGCCACTGAGCACGGCATCCTCCTGCCTTCAAAGGCACCTTTCTGTTGGGTCACAGCAGGCCCATGTTCCTCCCCAACACCTCTTTCAGTGTCCAAGAGATATCTGTAGAAGCGCTGTACCTATTGTAAGTCTGCTCTCCCTTATCTTGCATCTTTTGGTTTCCACCTGCTATTTTCCTGCAGCTCCCATGCGTTGTTTTCTGTTCCCTCTGATGCCTGCACTCTTCTCACCAAGTTCCATGCTTCCAGGCACGAGGTGAATTTCTTCTTTGCTTGCCCATCAAACAGGAAAGCCTTCGAGATCTTGGTTTGAAAGGCAGGGCAGACCTGCCCTGCATCTGAATCTATGACATGTTGGTGTCTCGTGGAAGCCATGGAGCTGCTCCAGATGTCCTGGCCATCCACCAGACTGGGACTTGTGCTCTGTGGTGGTAGGTCACCACACCTTCCCTTTGGGGTCTGCCACAAACTCTCATTTCTCTTTCCCTTAGAGAACTCGCTGTGACCAACTGGCTGGCCTGGCTGCTCTCAAAGGTGGTAGCTATTCCCATCAGAGTGTTCCCTTCTTCCTCAGTCTCTTCTGCTGCCCCATTTCTCTCCTAATCACTGGTGTGCTCAGTTTATGCTGTGAGGTGATGTCATAGATCTCTCTCTAACCTCTTCTGGATCAGGCTGGACCCTGGGAGGAGCAGGCAGGAGAGCAGCTCTGACTTCTTCAAAGCATGAATCACAGCTCCCAAGGACCTGAGAGATCTGCTGTGCCTCACCTGGATCCTACCATGACTTGTATCATGGAGTCAGCGTCAGGACGTGGTGTTCCTCAGGCATGGATAAATGCTTCAAACAGGTGCTTGGAGCCCAGCATTGGCCAGCCCTGGTACTCCACATATGCTAAACTTGCCTGAGATGTCTGCAGAAACTTCCCCAGGGTTTGCTGCTTCATCCTGAGTTGTACAGCTCAGAACTCACTGATCTCCACTGCTGCTTGCGTTCAGTTTGGGTACAAGATGCTGTGAACATCAGAGTCTGTCCAGGTCAGATATGGCAAGTCCCTGATGTGGCAGCTCTCTTCCTCTGAGACTGTGATGTCCGTGCAACAGTAATTTTTAAGTTAATGTTGGAGAATGTGGAGAGTGAATTTTGATATTGCAGGTCCCTGTGTGAAACGTGGGCTGAGGAGTAGGGAAGTGCTGTGGAACAACACCAAAAATTGGAAAGAGAAGAGACATTGCCATTGCTGGTCACTACATTAGAGATGGGGACAGCGGGAGGTAGAAGTGATCAGATGCCATTAGGTCCAATTGTGTTGGGCCCAAGACTCTGCTTCACTTTGCTGACCGGCTCCAGTTGAGATGCCAGCACACCCCAGACACATGAACTCAATCACATCTGGAGGCTGAAGAATGGATGACCAGGTTTCCAGTCAAACTGATGGCACCTGAAGGAAAACAGCCGATGTCTCTCCTCCGGAGAGTGTTCATGCTGTCCTGCTGCAGCCCTGCTCTCCCCAAAGGCAATGTTCCTCCAAGTCTCACTGCGATCTGAGAAGACTCAAAGAAGCACTTGCAGAAATTCCCACCATGAACAGCACCTAGAATGAAGGAGGAGCTGGGCTTGGAACACAATTTTCCTTCTCAGATTCTTTTCCTTGCAAGATCCTGACTTCTTCGAATGGTGAAAAGTATCTGAGGAGAGGAACGGAAAACTCACAAAACTGCACAGACAGGAGAGCTGGCAAAGCTGAAGACTGGCCAGAGAGCTCAGGAAGAAGCAAGGTGTTTAGTGTGGAAAGCAAGATGCAGAAGCAGACGCTGACTGCCTCAGGATCAACCTGGGAAATGGAACCGTGGTGTTACAGGGGCGCAAAGGGTCAGGTTCCTGGCAGAAATCAGTTGGCGTAAGATGCTGCAAAGTGGAGATTGGAGTAGAACTGTGTCCCGTACATGCAGGTTAGGGATGCCCAGATGGGTGGGAAGGGGCTGAGAAGAAGGGGTCAGACTGTCCCACCAAAAACTGCCAAGAGCTGTTCTGCAGGTGCTCTCAGGTTGTCACGGACAGGACGACAAGATGATGCATGGGACAGGTCCCCAGTCCCCAGCACCTCCCGAGGCCACTCATGTGCTGCAAAGCCACCCGGTGCCCCCAGAGCACCAAATAACAGCCACAGTGTCATCCCATGGTCACCATTGCTTCATACTGCCATGCTTTGAGCCAACACAGGACCTAGCGAGCTTTTTTTCCTCTCTCTTTTGGATGGCAACTGAGCTCCAAAACGCTGCTCCCTCCTTGCAGGAGGTGAAGCTCAGCTCCTCACTTGCTGTGAACTCTCTTAGGGCGAACAGGATTGTAATGGTAATAGTAACGGTAGCAATGCTAATGCTATTGATTGTAACAGCTTGTGTTTATCCAGCACTTTCCGTACACAACATTTTGTCCTTTACTTCCACAGTAATTCCATGGAATTCCCACCACTTAGGCCCTTAGAGATGCATAGATTGTTTCTGAGCTTAAGATAAAAATTTCTTGCTGAAGAATTCCCCAGCCCCAAAGGGAAATGCAACTGCATCGCGACAGCTGTGACACTCAGGCTTGCTTTGCACCGTGACGCTCCCGCGAGAGCTGAGGCACTCTCTCCTGATAGTGGTTTTTGCGAGCTCCAGCGTTATAGAGACCCTTTAGCAAACAGTGGAGGAGGAGGTGGATGTTGGATTGCTTTACTACACGTCATTTTCAACTGTTTATAATATTCTTCTGTGTCTACATATTTTCTCTGTGCACATTATTCATCAGAGTAAAAAAAGGAACTATGAAAACCTCGACCAACTTTCCTATGACAACAAGCGAGGACCCAAGGTATATATGCATGGAAATGCACGCCGCCCACCAACCTAACTAGCAAATGAAAAATAGCCACAGCCACCAGAAAAAATAAAAAATAAAAAAATAAAATAAAATAAAAAGAAAAAAGAGAAAGAGAAAAAAGAAAAGAGAAAGAAAGAAAAAGATCCATGACTATGTTTCTTGGTAGCACGTTTTTATGTTGAGATAGTTTGGTTTGGACTTGAGAATGGAAACCTAGCCAGCTGACCCTGGAAGGATTTCTTTTTGAGACATGCATGTGAACCAGTAATTAACTTGCAAGTTTTTTGTTTTTGTTTTTTTTTTGGAAAGTTGAACCAACCCCCTTTCCTCCCTAAAGGAAACAGTTCCTTGGTGTAAGTCGTTCACTTTTACTCCCAAAGGTTAACCCTGTGCAATGTTTTTTTTTCATTTCCCATGTTTTTGAAAAACAACACTCGTTTGAGTTTTCAATTGCATTTCAAAGCCTTTTTCTCTTTCCTGTACAATGCACGCCTCTTCTTGGGTCTTGATTGACTTCAGTTTGCATGCACAGTGCAAAAAAAAAAAAAAAAATAAAAATAAAGACCAGAAAACAAAACGTTAAAAGAGAAAGGAAGGAAGGAAAGAAAGAAAAGAAAGAAAAGAAAAGCAAAGAAAATAAGAAAAAAACCTAGCTGTAACCAATCTTATTTAGCAGACTTTCATGCAGTTTAATGAATTTTCTTGACCCTTTTCTAGATAGCATGGCTCTCACAAGCAGTCCTCAGTCTCCCCCACTAACCAGCTTTGCTCACACTAATCGCAGGCAGAGAAAGTGCTGCAGTTTGACCCCGGGACCAAAAACGTGACATCGCTTCTGCTGGAGGCTAAAGAGCTGGAGGCTCGTGTCATCATCCTCTCCGCCAGGTAAGGCCCGTGGGGCCCTCACTCCTCCAGTTTCCTCACTTCCCCCCTGCAACTCTGCCCAGCACTGGAGTCCATGCAGATTTGGGGCACGTTGTCATTTTTAGGGAGCATGGGAGAAAATCCACATAAAGTCCCATATCCCAGGGAGGTACTATACATTGCAGTCATGGTCGTGGTAGAGGCGCCTGGATGTCAGTGAGGTGTTAGCAGTGATGTATCCTGAGCTCCCTGCAAAGGAAGGTGTCTCACTGCCCCGCTCTTATAGATGGTGAGTGATAAGGAATGGGCCAGATTTGCTGGGTGCTGTGGGGTTAAACGAAGCTGAGAGAAAGCCTCCCAGTGCATCGTGGAGTTAGCCATTGCCCAGGAGAACCATCTGTCAGAGGGGATCAGAGCGAGCTGTCCAGGGGTAGAAGACAGGAGGAAGGGGTCCATCTGGCACCCGGAGACACATTGCCATTCCCTTCTTCTCATTGCAGTGAGGATGATGCGGCAACAGTGTACAGATCAGCAGCCATGCTCAATATGACGGGCTCCGGCTACGTGTGGCTGGTGGGGGAACGGGAGATTTCGGGCAATGCCCTGCGCTACGCCCCTGATGGTAGGCACCCACCAGAGGCACCCACCTGCTGCTGGCCAGAAGATTGTCTGGGGCTGGGGCGAGTGGTCCAGGGGCACACCATGCCATGGTGGTCCCAAGCACGTGTTGAATCCCACTGTGCTCTTCTGGGTCTGAATGGGGTGGCAGCAGCCTGAGAGCCCTGCCGTACTGCCGTGCCCCAAATCCAGCTGTCCAGTGCTTTGAGGCTGACTGTCACCTGAGGAAATGCTTGGGCAGTGGAATGGGGATGGAGCACTGATGTCAATGGCTCACAGTGCTGCCCCATCGCCCTTTGGCAGGCACAGCAATGCCAGCCCGGCACTGAAGCTCATGCAGCTCCCCCACTGCTTCTGAAGGGTCCCAAGTCCCACAGCTGTGTGCTCGCTTGCCTCAAACCCTACATGTGGGAGCAACACCACAGCCTAGTGGGGATGATCCGTTCCTCCACTCATTGCAGGAGTCATCGGCTTGCAGCTCATCAATGGGAAGAACGAGTCAGCCCACATAAGCGACGCAGTGGCAGTGGTGGCCCAGGCTGTGCACGACTTGTTTGAGAAGGAGAACATCACTGACCCACCACGGGGCTGTGTGGGCAACACCAACATCTGGAAGACGGGGCCCCTTTTCAAGAGGTAACTGGGGAAGGCTGAATGCCATTTTTTCAAGAGGAAGGAGCTTGAAAAGATGGGACCACAGGCTCACACACAGGCCTTTGGCTTCCCCAAGGGCACCACCACATTGGTGCCTGGCACCAGTTCAGTCCACGCCATCCCATGGGCATCTCGTGGGCAATGCTTGGACAGCTGGTATAAGCTGGGGGTGATGCCCACGAAAAGAGACATAGGGCCATTGAAGGATGCTTTCCTCATTTCTGGATCTTAATGAAGTGTTTGGGAAAGAGGAGAAACAGGTTTTCTGCCAAATCAGGACAGGGGGATTGTCTGTCAGATCAGATCTCAGTGCTGCAAGCACTGGCTAATTCAACAGTACTGGCAGAGTGTAGGGGCACAAGACCAGGAGGCAGGCTGGTCTCTGCTGTAGCAAATCCTGGAGCCATGTTTTTGGCAGCAGGTCAGCTCATGTAGCGCAGGACTGGAGCACACATGTTGGATCTCACTGCCATGGGCAATGAGATGAGCTGTATGTGGTGCCCAGAACCTGATCTTTATGTTGCATGGTATTTTCTACTGCACCTCTGCAGATGATGGAGAGACAAGGGCCTTTTCTGCAGGCTGAATCTGAACAAAACAGCAATTCCCTCTGCATGTGGTTCCCTGTGTTCCCTGTGCAGGAGGACTGCTCTCTGCAGCATGTAGCCTGGCACCTTGTGCCAACAGTGGGGTCCCATGCTGGGGGTTGCTCTCTGCAGTCATGGTGTTATGTAGCATGCTCTTTCTGTGTCTCTCGGTTCTGTTAAGCTTGGGACCTGCAGGGTCTGAAACTTATTTTGGGAAGGTTTCCAGCATCTCCCGCAGTGATACAAACTTTGGCATGAGGCATTAGATGTTGCTCTCTATGGCACATTGCCCCATCCATTCTGTGTTTTCTCTACCATCTTTCGAGTTTTGGGGGCTGGTTCTCCCCTTTGTAGTATATATGCATGCATGGGGCATTAGTAAGGTTGTGATGGGCTGGTGGCAGACAGAAGCTGTAGGAACTGTGGTATGGATGCAGCTCCCAGGGTGCCCCAAAGATCTCTTTGGGTGCTGCAGTATAAAAGACTGGGCTAAATCATTCCATAGGAAAATGGAAGTGATCTGGTAGAAAAGAGAGGACAGTGACAACAGATGTAGTAGTGCAGCTTCTAGGAAACATGACTCAGACTAACCTTGTCCATCAGGAAATGACGACCACCAAGCTATGAATGGATCGTAGGTATCAAAGCTAATGTAAGGCAACGAGCACATGAAAATGTCAGGCAATTGAGAGAAAGACTTCTGGTCCCTTCTTAGATCTCCCAATAGCCATAGCAGGTTTTCTAGGTCAGCCCACTGTGTTTCTCTTTGTAGGGTGTTGATGTCCTCCAAGTATTCGGAGGGTGTCACCGGACGGGTAGAATTCAATGAGGACGGGGACAGGAAGTTTGCCAATTACAGCATCATGAACCTGCAGAACCGCAAACTGGTCCAGGTTGGGATTTACAACGGTAGCAATGTACGTACAGGCCTGGACAGGAAGGTGGGTTGAGGTGTGCTGGTGTATCTACCCATGGCCTCATGTTTATCTCCTCCCTCTGGCACTGATCACAGGTCTTGACCAACGACAGGAAGATAATCTGGCCAGGGGGAGAAACTGAGAAACCTCAAGGCTATCAGATGTCGACCAAATTGAAGGTAACAACAAATGGCAGTAGGTGTTGTGAGTTCATCCACATCCTGCTGCCCTGGGCAGCCTGGTCTGGTATTAAATGGGGAAGTTGGTGGCCCTGCATGTGGCAGGGGGGTTGGAGATTCATGGTGCTTGAGGTCCCTTCCAACCCTGGCCATTCTGCGATTCTGTGATTCTGTTCTGCTGCCCTGCAGCTGCCAGAACCTTCCATTCCAGAGAGGCCATAGCAGAGACACTTAGCAAAGGTGCTAGAGAGTGTTCAGAGCAGAGCACAGCTTCCTCCCAGAGCCCAACTGTAAGCGTGGTGCCCTCTGGTTGAGAAGGAGACAGTTGGAAATGGGAAATGAGAGAGAGCGACAGAGTGGAGGGAGAAGGTGTTTGCTGTTCCTTATGGCATGGGAGTCAGAGGGCACTTGGCACAGGTTTGCAGCATGTACAGCCTATGCAAGACTTCAATCTGGAGCCTTTTGCAGCTGAGGCCAGAAGATCAGAAGGAAATAGGTTCAGAAGGTGACTAAACAAGCTAACAAGGAGTAGGTGGGCTGATAACTGCAGAGCTGGGCTCAGGAAATCTGTGAACAGCTGATAGCCAAAAGCTGGAGATGACAGTGGGGGGAATGTCCCTCCATGCTTGCTCTGCTTGTCATGCCTTTCTCTGAAGCCTCTTTGGTAACTGGGCAAGCTCCTCTCCACTGGTCCTTCTGTCCAGGCAGTGTGAATCACACACTCCTACTGACTGTGAGCCTGTACTCCTGCAGAGGTGATGCAGAGGCATTGGGATGCTGCTTTACTAAGAATGTCCTGGGTAGGACTGGAAGACTCACATTTGCTCATGGCAATGTGGTAGCGACTAGAACACAGGCCAGGGCATAAATCCCAGCAGTGCAGTGACTCTCATCAGCCTGCTCTTACGGCAATGGGTGAGAAGGACTTTGAGGACAGGGAAAAAATTCCACATGAGGAAGGCTGGCTCGTCTGATCCTCATCTTGGAGAGGAGACAGGCGAATGTCTTCCTATGCCAAAGTCAGGTCCTGCTGCAGGGCTGCGTGGTCCATGGGGATGGCACTGTGGCATTGTGGCCATGTTTGCCTGGAGAAGGCAGCCCCACTCCCCATCCAGGTGGGGACAGCTCTGGAAGGGGATGGCGGCAACTGAATACTTGTGCTTTCCCCACAGATTGTAACGATTCACCAAGAACCCTTTGTATATGTGAAGCCCACACAAGCAGATGGGACGTGCAGGGAGGAATTCACCATCAATGGTGACCCTGTCAAAAAGGTCTTTTGTACAGGGCCCAACGAGACCATCCCAGGTAAATCCATCTGGCAGTGAGCATAGCAGCATCCCCAGCCCACCTGGCACATTTGTGACTCTAGCAGATGACTTTCCTGCTGCCTCATTTCTGTGTGGTCTCCAAGGCTACTTTGAGGGATTGCACCCCATGTTGCTGTCTCCTGACATGCTCCCATTCCCTCTGCCTCAATATGGTTTAAAACTAAAGCCACACGGGTGGTTGCTTTCCCTGGGGAGAGCCATGGGTCTTGCATGGGATCCCTGGCAGAGGGCTGCTTCCACGTGTCCCCTCCCATTTTCTCTTGTCCACAGGCCGGCCCACAGTGGCACTGTGTTGCTATGGCTTCTGCATCGACCTGCTCATCCGCCTGGCTGGTGTGATGAACTTCACCTACGAGGTTCATCTGGTGGCTGATGGTAAATTTGGTACCCAAGAGCGGGTAAGTGTAGGCAGCTTGGGATATCACTTCTTTCACATCATGTGTCAAAACACGGCCAAGCCGTTCTCCGGAGCAGAGCTGGCCAGTGATGGGGCAGGGTCTGATCCTGCACGGGATCTCTGGCAGGTGAACAACAGCAACAAGAAGGAGTGGAATGGGATGATGGGGGAGTTGCTGAGTGGCCAGGCGGATATGATTGTAGCTCCCCTCACCATCAACAATGAGCGGGCACAGTACATCGAGTTCTCCAAGCCCTTCAAATACCAGGGTCTCACCATCCTTGTGAAGAAGGTATGGACTGGGCTGCTTGTAGGAGGGGTGGGGTGGGCAGGGTGCAGCCTCGCTGGGTGTCAGCACTGCCTGCCTCTCTCGTTTGTGCTAGGAAATCCCTCGCAGCACCCTGGATTCGTTCATGCAGCCCTTCCAGAGTACACTGTGGTTGCTGGTGGGGCTGTCTGTGCATGTGGTGGCAGTGATGTTGTACCTTCTAGATCGATTCAGGTGAGTGCTCCGTGGGTCACTCAGGGGCTGCAGGTGAAGGGGAGGTGTCACACAGATGGTCTCTGTATCCTGGAGACAAATGTAATGGGAGCAGCACCAGTGTGAGGTAGGCATGGTTGCAGGCCAGCATAGGGGACGTGAAAGGCTATGTGAAAGGCATAGGGCTTTGGAGCCAGGGCTGTGGAGCCAGCATGGGGTACAAGTGTACAAGATCCACACTGCAAGGATCAGTGCTGTAAGGCTGCATCAGAGTGCTTAGGGCATGAAAGAAAGCCTGGAGAAACGGGATAAGGGACATCAGAAGAGATCTTGCTCTTGTTTTCCAGCCCATTTGGACGGTTCAAAGTGAACAGCGAGGAGGAGGAGGAAGATGCCCTGACACTCTCCTCAGCCATGTGGTTCTCCTGGGGAGTCCTGCTGAACTCCGGCATCGGAGAAGGTGCGTTGCACGGGCAGTGGTGCTGCTCTGCCCTAAACACTGTCATGGACCCACAGGGACCCAAGAGGGACCTGTCTTCCTTTCCACATGCTCTTATCGGTGCCCTGGGAGACTAGTGAAAAATTGTACAGTTCTTGTCCCCCGAGACTTCCTTGGAGGGGTACTCGGGGTGCTGGGGGGTGGCACACTCATGGCGCAGCTGCTGCGGACTCTCCTGCCAGCCTTCACCATCAGTGATGGGAAAAGTCTTTCCTGGGCTCCCTTTCCTGGTGTTACTCATCCAGTAGGGTTCAATGCATGTTTTTCTTTGGGTAACACAAAAGCTCTTCACACATCTGTTGGATAGGGCACATTTGTAGATGCCATTCATCTTGTGTGAGGTGGTTACAGCTTTGGTGATCAAGTCAAGCTCTTGTTGTGCCAGTCTGAGCTCTCCTCTCTCTTTCCAGGTGCTCCTCGGAGTTTTTCTGCTCGTATTCTGGGCATGGTGTGGGCTGGCTTTGCTATGATCATTGTGGCTTCCTATACTGCCAACCTGGCTGCCTTCCTGGTGTTGGACCGTCCTGAGGAGAGAATTACAGGCATCAATGACCCCCGGGTAATGATCTCTTGCCTCAATTCCCTTTCTCTGCCCATCTCTAGGCAGAGATGCAGATGTCTTCAGTGTGTACCTCCTGGTTTGGTGGCTGGTAGCACCTAGAGCCCTATGTAATGTGGGTCTGTGCCTGGGTGGGGATGGGAATACACAGGCAGGGAACAGCAGAGAAAAAGCCTGTCCAGAAACAGCACGAGGCCAGCCAAACTCCTGCCAGTTCCTGGAGAGCCTGCACTAACCAACGAGGAAACGATTCATTATGGATGAGTTATAGCTAATGAAATTGTCCCTGCGGTGCAGTCAATACTCTCAGCAGATACTATCATGACTCAAACCCATTTCCTGCTCTGGCAAGGACACAGCCACAGCCTATCAATCCAAGCAGCCAGGAATGCACTCCACAGCAGTCCCAGCCCACTGCATCCCACACCTCACAGCACCCTCCGCCCTCAGCACCATCAGCCCCATCTCACTGGGGGGGTTCCTGCATCCTCAGTGCTGTTACAGAGCATCCACTGTCCACCACTGTGGCCCCGGAGCATCCCCTGTCCCATCCTGAGCACTGCAACATCCACTCCCCCATGGCATCTGCAGCTCCACTGAGGTGATCGAGATCTTCCCTGGGAAGCAGTTCGCTGAATGGGATGGGAAATCAGGAAACATAATTTTGGGGCGAGCCAGTTTGGTTGATGTAGAACAGAAGAAATAAGAGCTCTGCCTTTGCCTTTCAGCTGCGCAACCCCTCCGATAAGTTCATTTACGCCACGGTGAAGCAGAGCTCGGTGGACATCTACTTCCGACGGCAGGTGGAGCTGAGCACCATGTACCGGCACATGGAGAAACACAACTATGAGAGCGCAGCCGAAGCCATCCAGGCTGTGCGAGACAAGTGAGTGGCACCTGCACCTTGCTGGGCAGGGGCCGGGGGGAGCTAGCGGGATGCTGATCCTCGTGCATAGAGGATCTAAGATTAACTTAGAGCTGGTAGCCCCCTCGCTGCTCCTGCAGTGGCTGCAGACAAGCCAGGCTGCCCACCCTAATGAGTGTCCTCTTTGGTGTTCAGCAAGCTCCACGCCTTCATCTGGGACTCGGCAGTGCTGGAGTTTGAAGCCTCGCAGAAGTGTGACCTGGTGACAACAGGGGAACTTTTCTTCCGCTCCGGCTTTGGGATTGGGATGCGCAAGGACAGCCCGTGGAAGCAGAATGTCTCACTGGCCATCCTCAAGTCCGTACACAGCTCTCAGCCCTTATGCTGCATGTGTGCTAGCACACAAGTAGCCCTGTGTCAGGCACTGAAACCCTCCCATGGGGCATACTTCTCCCCACATCCCCTGGCTTCAACTCCCCAGGGCTGTCCTTTCTGCCCTGGTCCTACTAGGCAGAGATGCTTCAGGTCCCCTCCAGAGCTCAACTTAGGCTCTACTATCAGCATTAGTCTGCAGCATGCTGTGCCACAAGGCACCTGGTCTCATGGATAAAAAGGGATTTCCACGTGTTAGTTTAGAAACGCTGCATTCATTGAAGAGAAGGGAGTGTGGTGATGGGGATGGGAACCAGAGAGTGGAAGGAGGGGAAGATGTAGTGTGCTGTTCAGGATCTGTTGGTGAAACTACCTGCAGGATTGGGGTGACATAAGGAGACCTGAGACTCCACCTATGGGGGAATAATACTGAAGGATGGAACAGGACAGGTGGGATGGGGCTGTGAAGCCTGGAAAGACACCAGGAGCCCTTTGGTCCCCTCTGGTACAGGAAGGGAAAGCCTAGAGCTTTAGGCATCCTGGGACAGTGGTGGGGCATGGAGATGTGTCAGGAACAGGAGGCAGGAGCATCATGGTAGGATGTGCAATCCATCCTGCCTTCATCCCAGTGCTGTGCCATGGGCTGTTCTAGACCTCACAGTGGGGATCTTGCTGGGATGCAGCCTCACAGAAGGGACCTGTCTCCTTGCACAAAAGCCATATGGGCAAACACACACACACCCTGTGCACACATATCATCCATAGGCTTACCAGCAGGCTGCAGTTATGCACAGGGTCCTAGGGCAGAGGCATCCTGGCCTGCATCCCAGACACCTGCACCAGGTCTCCTGTGACTGTCCCATCTCCTTGTGCTTTCAGGTCCCACGAGAACGGCTTCATGGAGGATTTGGACAAGACTTGGGTGAGGTATCAGGAGTGTGATTCCCGTAGCAATGCCCCAGCAACACTCACCTTTGAAAATATGGCAGGTTTGTTCTGCAAACCTCTTTCTTCCTCTTCGCTTGATAGCCTGCTTTCACTCAAGACATTCTCCTCTCCTGAGCTCTCCTCCCAGGCCAAAGCTCTGCTTCTTCTGGGTTTGTGCTTTCCTAGTGCTGGGAGGCTGCTGTGGTGGGCTTCCATCCCACCTCATCCAAAACAGCTCTGCGAAGCTTTCTCCACCTTCCCTGGGCAGCCTCCTCAACCCAGTGGCCTCTGTGACTGTCTTTCCCCTCCCCTCCCCGCAGTCTGGCTGAGCTGCAGCTGCTGGGGTGCAGTGGGTGCAGAGGGAGAGGAGCAGCACTTGGGATGGGGAGAGAAGGGAGCCGGCTGCAGCGGGGCTGCCCCAAGGAGTGTGCTAGGGCTGAGGGCTGGTGTGATAGCTGATGCCATGTTTTCCTCTCCTTGGGCCTGCTTGTTTACCCCATGTGGGCTCTCTTCCCCTGGCCAGCACAGTGCAAGGTTAGGAGTGTCCACCTGCTGAGGGCACCACTGAGCGTGGGATGGAGCGCTTTATTCTATTCCTTGGGACTCATAGTGCTGTGCCACCTTGCCATCCCCAACTATCCCTGCTTCTGAGGGTCGCAGCAAGCTGAGTGCAGCTCAGAGCATGCTATGCTTCCCAACACACCAAGCAGCAGCACCAAAGCTGGGATTTTCTGCTGCAAACAGCCCTGGGAACAAGATCTGCCCCAGTGCACAGTACAGCCCCCAGCAACACATGCTCACACATGGCATCACTGCAGCAGCTCCGGTGCCTGACTGCAAGGAGCCCATGCAGACACCCCACACCCACCACCCCATGCCCGTCCCCATGGGTGCCCCTCTGGGAGTGGGGAGGTGGGGAGGCTGGGGCTGGCAGATGCCACTCGTGCTGAGCACGATGCAGAGGAAATGAAGTGTCGTGATGCGATTCCCACTGCCCCCTGTAACTTTCCTACTTATTTCAGGTGTGTTTATGCTGGTGGCTGGAGGTATTGTTGCCGGGATATTTTTAATATTCATAGAAATAGCTTACAAAAGGCATAAGGACGCGCGGAGGAAGCAGATGCAGCTGGCGTTTGCGGCCGTTAATGTATGGAGGAAAAACCTGCAGGTAGGACAAACCGTTTTTAGAGCAAATCTCCAACAGGTGCGTTTTCCATTCCTTCACCAAATCAGTGAATGCAGAGCTGTGGATTAACATGGGGTCCCATGTCCCATCCCCAGTAACTCCCCTGGGCGTTACTGGGCTGCTGGTGAGCTGTGGGGCCCTGCTTGTCCCCAGGGCCACACACGGCCAATGCCACCTCCCTCGGAGGTATCGTACCCATCTCTGTCCAGGACAGAGACCTGGTCCAAATGCCACGGTTTGCCCTTGGCAGTGCTGGGGACAGTGACCTTGCTCTGCTGGGGACCATGCGTCAGAGCTGCGTTTCTGGCAGCTCCTCATGCAGGATCTCTGACATGCTCCACCACGCTCACCAGCAGAGGAAGGGAGGGTTCACCTGCAGCTACCAAGCATCCCTTCCCTGCAGTCCTGAGCATCCCTTCCCCATGGTCCCAAACATCCCTGCCCCGAAGCCTTCTAGCATCCCTGCCCTGGGTCCCTGAGCATCTCATCCCCGTGGTCCCATGCTGCCCATCCCTGCAGTCCCATGCTGCCCATCCCTGCAGTCTCATGCTGCCCATGTGCAGAAATGCTCCAGGAATGGAGAGTTCCATCGCCTCCTCCTCCCTCCCCACCCTTGGGGCTGTGGTACCCCTGCCCCATCCGAAGCGGTTCCAAAAGAGAGGCGGTGCATGCTCTTATCACTTGGGGACAAGGACATCTGCCCCCAGAATCTCCCATCCCTGTAGCACCCCAGGTGAGAGGAGCCCAGGGGCAGCCACGTGCCTGCTGCTGGCACCGAGCTCTGCGCACGTCCCCGAGCCTCCCCTGCCCTCACCACCAGGACCACCTGGCTGCTCTCCGTGGACCCTCCAGGCTGTGTCCCACTTTGGGGAAGCAAGTCTGCATTCAGAGCGCCAGGCATCCTTTGGGTGGTGAAAGGCACACAGCCCCCAACGATGGGTGCCCCATGGAGCAGCAGGGGATGCTCAGGAACGTCATCTTCCCAAAGGCAGCGAGGGGAGCATGAGGCCGGGCTGCTACATCCTGAGAGCTCGCCGGGTTCAGTTCACAGATACGAGTTTCGGAAGAGCCGTTTCTTTTTTTATTATTATTTATTCTTCTTCTTTTTTTTTTTTTTCCTTTGCTTCCAAAAAGCAGCAGCAGCGACGGGGTTAAGGCTGCTGGGACAGAGCACACTAGTTGCACTGCCATTTTTCACTTGCCAACCTTCTAGAAAATACTGCACTGGGTCCTTGGGCAGAGTCTGTGGGACTGTGAGCAAAGCATGCTGCCCTGTGGGGATAAACAGCCTCATGGTAAAGAGCCGTTTGACATTGTAAGACTTTTCCACAGGAGGAAACGTCAGAGCACTAGTATCTGGTACATTGCTAGAAGGTAGGCAAGTGGAAAGATTTATTTGTTAAAACAAACAAACAAAAATAATGGTTTTTGGGATCACAGTTTTGCCATGGCTATTTCCTGAGATGCCATGGAAGAAAAAGACATTTCATTCCATTCATCTTGCTTTCCTTTCCGTTTGTGCATGTCCGCAAAAGAGAGAACTGAGAAGGAGGAGCAAATGTATCCCCGAGCATGCTCTACGCACCAGCGGGATACATTTTGGTTACCCCCGTGCGGTAGCAGAGCCAGACCTGGTCACTCCGTCCCCCGTCGGCAAGGTCACACTCATTGGCACGAAAGCAATTGGGGAGGAATCGTTGTCAGCGCCCGCCGCCGAGCGCGGCCGGTCCCCACGGCTCGCTGCCCCCGCACCGTGGCGGCTGGTGCTCCCAGCCTGCGCCAACCAGGTCCGACTCGCTAACTCCAATGGCTACATTTTTCAGTTCTGTTTCTCTTTGAGTTCATCCCGACCCTGACGACATCATAGCGCTAATATGCTTTGCTTCCTCCCTTTCTTTTCCTTTTCTTTTTTTGGTTTGGTATTTTTTTTTTTTTCCTTTTTTTTTTTTTTTTTTTTTTTTTTTTTTTTTCCAGTTTCCTTTTATTTATTTCTACTTTTTTTTTTTAGCCAGTTTTACTTTGGAAAACAACCAAACAAATGAACAAAACCACCACCACCACAAACACCAACAACAACCACGTTCGGCTTTGCACAAACGCGTCATTTAAATTTTGGAATACCTTTTTTTGCAGAATGCCCATACAATGACTTCTCTTTCGATGCAGTCCTCTCTCTCTCTTGTGGCGCTAGGATTCAGAGCAGGCGCTGGTAGTGCAGGAGCAGCATCCCACCTCCCGCTGTAGGCAGGCTGGCGGTGGAGGCCAGGGGAAGGGCCAGGCAGCACATCCCCAGGTTCTCTCCCAAGGAAGCGAGGTCAGCGCCGCAGGCTGCCAGCAGACGCCCAGGAGACGCAGGGCTGCTCCCAGAGGGGTTTCCAGCGCTGTGGACGCGAGGCCGGCCCCGTAGCTGTAGCAGCGAGGCGCCACGCTGTGCCTGCGGGTCACAGAGGCCCTTGGAGGACTGGGAGTGACATCTCTGGTAGCGTGCTCACCCAAATGAAGGACATGACACGGGGCAGTATTCAAGTAGATTTAGCGTTTCCAACAGCACACTAGAGATCTAATCGCTTATACATATTCATTTTAGGATAGAAAAAGTGGTAGAGCAGAACCTGACCCTAAAAAGAAAGCCACTTTTAGGTCCATCACCTCCACCCTGGCCTCCAGCTTCAAGAGACGTAGGTCCTCCAAGGATACGGTAAGAGGAAGAAGAACAATTCTGCCCTCTCTCTTTCTCTCTCTTTCTCTCTTCTGCCATCCCATCGACTGCCACACACCCATCCCGAAGCTGCCAGTGTACATGCATAGCTCATGTTCGTCACCAGTCAGTCAGTCAGTCAGTCAGTCAGTCATCCCGTGTTCCTTGAGGATGCTGGGATCCTGGAGGGCAGGCAGGAGGTGCTTTGGAGTCCTGTGATGAGTTGGGAGATGCAACCGAGTTTTCGTTTCGTTTCCGTTTTCTTTTTGCCTGGATGATTTCTGATGTTCCTCTCTGTGCTTTGCTCACCGTACCGGTGCTGACCTCTTGAAACCGATGACATTTTATTTATTTATTTATTTTTCCGTTCCTGAGTGTTCCTGTACCTGTTTGTCATTGTATGCCTAAAACAATCACCCCGATTTAATTTGGGCACCGTGTCACCTCACCGAGAGCCATGCGTGTCACATTCTCTACATGTGATTTTTGTTTGTGACTATTAGCATTCGGGACGTAGCACTTGGCGCAGTGACAGCTCTCTGGTTATCAGCAGCAGCATCCGAGCTGCTCTAGCAAAGAGGAGGCACAGGAGGTCATTACTGATCCAGTCTGCTTCAAACTTGGGCTTTCCACCTCGCAGTGCCGCTGCTCGCACGTAACCAGAGAACGTTTCCAAATAGCTGCCTCTAAAGCCAGCCGTTCCCCACTGTGCAAACGTGTCTGCTCATGGAGCTTCAGGCACGCCAGTGTCAGGTTGGGCTGTTGGTCTGTCGGACTGAGCCGGTGTCCCTCTGCATGTTGCCGTCTGTCGTACAACACTCTGCACTGTGGCTACTCTGTTGTCTTGTGTGGACGCGGGCGCTGCCCCAGATCCGCTCTCTGGGCCGCTCGGCTGCTGCCAGCGGGGTCCCTGCGGTGCACGGTGGGGATGGGGGGATGGCAGCAGGCTGGCGGGGGGGAGCGGCATGCGATGTCGCAGGGGTCTCCAGCCACGGCGCTGCATGGAAGCGGCTGCGTTTGGCACCAGGCAGGCTTCGTCCCCAGCACCCTGGGAAATGGCCTCAGGGACAGCTGAGCCCCCTGCCAGGCTCGGCTGCCACCGTCTCGCACAAAGCACTCCTTGGGGAACTCATGCTCTCCTTGCTCTCCTTGCTTGTACCCATACCCAACGGGGAAGATGAGCATCCCTGTCACCTCCTTCACTCACCACGCTCCTGGTGTGGATCCTTGTCTTGGTGGTGCCCCAACATCTCAGTGTCCCAGAACCAGACCCATGCATATCCTCAGGCAGAGGATGGTTGGAGGAGGCTCTGGGTGGCTGGACCTTTGACCAGGGGCAGGAGGCAGAGATGGGGTGGGAGATGCAGTGAGGAGAAGGTGGGGAGTGAGAAGAGCCAGGAGAAGAAGGAACAGTTGTGGAAAAAGACCTGCAGGGAAGCCCTCAGGGTGCCTGGAGCAAACCCCATGTTGTCTCCCAGGTTTAGAAAGCCAAGGGGTCCTGGCCCCGGACAGGCCAGGCCAGCAAACATCACAGCAAAGTGAGGAGCTGGGGAGACCCGTGTCCACTGCAGGCATGTGGCCAGTGCCAGGAGAGGTGATCCCTTGTCCTGGCTGTGGTTGAGCCCTTCCCCAAGTGAAAGGGGCTGGTGCCTGCCTGCTCCACCAGGATCAGTGGTGCACCTCAGTACCTCCTCCATCGCCCCACTTCCTTTCCAGTGATCCTGGGCCTGATCCTGCTCATGGTGCAGCATTCACAACCCCATTGTCACCCCAATACCCTGTGGTAGGAGCACTCTGAGCTGCCCAGGGTCTGGGGTCTTTACACCAGAAGCTTCAGATGATAGCTGCCACTCTGGTGACAGCTGCAGCTATAGGCAAAGAGGCCCTGCTGTCTGCAAGCCTATTAAAGCCATCTGCATACCATGATGTGCCATGGCAAGGGCCCCAAGACATCTTTCCAAGGGGGTCAGTTAGCTAGTTGGGCTACCAAGAGGTCAACAGGACCAAGATCTGAACAAGAAGTTTCAAGGCTGAGGCTAGCAGCCCCAAGGCAGGAAGCAGCAGAGCAAGCTTTGTGGCGATGTCGGGCAGGCCTGCTGGTGCACTCCACTGGGAGAGCGATCAGCGGGAGGGTGCTGTCATCAGCTTTTGTCACAGCCTGCCATCTGGTGCCCCCAGCTTCCACTCAGCAGTCCTGGCTCAGAGACCCCAAAGCCCTCCTGCTGTGGAAGGCCCCATGAGGTCGTAGCATGCGGGGTCACATTGCCTGGGGTCCTTGTAAAGATGAGAAAACAGTGAGGTGCTCTACGATGATGCTTGGCAGAGCCACGGGTCCACACCAGGTCTCAGCTGGGCAAAGCTGGAGAGCCCATGGGGCTGGAAGGCCGGGCTGACCCCAGCCCCATGGGCTCTCCTTGCTAGCAAACCTGGTGGCCTTGTTTCTTCCCTTTTCGTTGCCGGGAGTTTTAAAAATGGATTCTGCTCTGCAGCCCTGCAGAATGGTCCCTCAGGAGTGCCAGAGAGACAGGCTGGCACCATGGAGCCAAGACAGCCCCGGGAAGCTGCCACCCCACTCTGAACGTCCTAGCGCCCACCACCACCCGAGCTGCACAGCCTCTCCGCGGCACATCATCCCCACCGCCCCAGGAGGAGATGCATGTGTTCCCCATAGGCAGCTCCTGCAACTCGAATAGCACTCGCAGAGCTGATGTACTGCCATCCATCGCAGCCACCCACGCTACCGCAACCCCACAGAAGCCATGTGAGACGCATAAACCACACAGACACCTTCCGAGCCGGCACATTTCGTACAGACACGTTCCGAGACGCACAGATCCCTTAGCCCACACTGCAGACGTCATCAGCCCCCACAGCCCCACTGCCAGCCCGCGGGCCCCGCAGGCACAGCACAGCACACGTCCCACGCCACCGCCAAGCGAGGGCCCCTCGAGCGTGGGGACGATGCCAGAACTGGTCGAGAATGGAGGGGGTACATGGAAAAGGTCACCTTTTCAGTGAGAGATCAGCCATCCCAAAACCAAGTGCTTTTTGGCTGAAAAAGAACCTAGTTTTTGGCCCCGAACAACCATCTGTAGGCCAAATACAACTATTTTTTTTTTTAAAGGAAAGTTGACATTTTCTACAGCAAGATTGTGTTTAGCTGGAATCCTAATTTTTAATCAAAAAAAAAAAAAAGAGAGAGAAACCCCAAATTCTTCCAGAAAATCTCCCACCAGCCAGGGTCTGCCATGTGAACCCAGATTAGGTTGAAGTCATTTTTAAAGACATATTGATTTCTTGTCTATATTTTCTTCCTGATGTCATTTAAAGTTTTTGGTGCCTTCACTTCACTTCCATACCTTAACATGTTTGAGTCTCTTCTGCAGTTAATATTAATTAATTTCTTGGCTTTATAATGTTTGGTTTGGGGATAATTGCACCATCCCTGTAACATCATTTACCCTAAATTACTGATATGTGCTTCTAGAATTAGTTCTACTTTAACATAGTTTTGATATGACAATTTTCTTGCTTTTTTTTTTTTTGCCTTTTCCTTTTTCTTTTTCTTTTTTTTTTTTAATATTAAAAACTGCATGCATGAACTCTACACAAAAAAAAAAAAAAAAAAAAAAAAAAAAAAACAGTAAACGCGAATGTTACCCTGTGATAACTCTGTGATTGGAGGAGATATGCTTTCAACCCAAAGCCCCACTCTGTATCGCAGTTCTCCTGCCAGGCTCCCCAGGTCGTTTGGTGACGTCAGGGTCCCCCAGAGCTGTGCAGAGAGGGCAGAGCACTCTGTCCCATCCCGCCCCGCCGGGCCCCCCCTTCCTGCCCCACGTCCACGTGCACAGAGGCACACGCATTCGCACCCACACTGCTTTTTTCCTGGTTGCGTCAGGGTATTTAACAAAGGATCTTTTCTTCTGCCCCTATAGTTTTTTTATCTGGAGCTCTTCCTCCGGCAGAGGCTGGCATCATCTCCTATGGGTGCCCGCCCTGCCTCTCCCCTCTCCAAGCCTTTTCCTCCTGGAGGGGCTCCAGCCCCATCCCTTCAGCTTTGCTACCGCAGCTGAGGTTTTGGTTGCACCCCTTTAGAAAAGGTGTGGTTTTGGTGGGCCAGTAGAATGCCACAGAAAGCTCCTCAGGGTGACAGAGCAGATTGGCAGAGCAGCACCTCCAGGTGATGGCCACGGTGTTGCCACTTGGGATTTCTTAGAGGCTCCATTTTGATAGCTGTTGGTGCCCCACATGGATGAGCCATCCCAAGAGATGTTCCTCACCACATGCGCCACATGGATGGGATCGTGCTAGCTCCGGTCCCCACCCCAGCAGCTTCCCACGGGGGTCCTTGTGAAGTCCCAAACCAAGCAGGCGAACCCCAAACAGCCCACGCCGTGCTCAAGGGGCCACCAGACCTCCCCACACAGGGTAGCCACAGTGCCAGAGCCACCAGCAGAGGCACAGGGGTCACAGTTGCTGCTGACAAACACAGGATGCATTAAATCCTGTGAAATCCTTCTAATGACCAAGGAGCCCATGGAAGCCCACCACACATGTAGCCCACCAGCCCTCCTAGGTAGTGTGGTAAATGTCCATGGAGAGGGCTCACACAGCAGCACACCAAGATCTTTTCCTGGCACCATGTTAGGTCCCCAGAGCAGCATGACAGAGGGGTCAGTGTCACTGTTTGGCACTGGTGCCACCCAACCACTCAGGGCTTGGAGCTAGGAGAATGAGAGGAAGGAGGCAGGGAGGCAGGGAGGAATCAGCTGCCCATTTGCTAGCCCCTAGCTGGGGAGAAAGGCTTTTTTTCTTTTTTCTTTTTTTTTTTTTTTTGGCTGTTACAGAGGTGTTTCTGCTCTCCCTGCTGGTGGGGATGCAGCTGGGGAGGTTTTTCCCAGGGGTGTTGGCTGAGCACCCCACTGCAAGGAGTGCAGAACCCCGAATCCAGGCCACATCTGCACAGGCTGCACTTTCACATTAGCAAGTGACGCTACAGCTTGTCGCCAATCAGCCGCACAGCACAGCTCCTCACCTGCGCACAAGGGTAGGAAGAGCAGAGGCACTCAGGCAAGGAGATGCACTGCCATGGCCTCAGAGCACAGCTGGAGCTGCCACCGGCCATGCCCTGCAGCCACATACTCAGCCGTGGGCTGGGCTGGCAGGTCACAGCTTCTTCTTGTGGCATTCCCTAAGCAGGCGAGGGCTGGCTCCACAGGTGCCAGGCACCACGCCATGCCCCAGTGTCCTCCCCATCCGGCCATAGAGTGCATGGAGAGCGTCTGCAAGGACCTCTGCACGAGGCTGGAGCACAGGGGACCTCAGCCACGAGCAGGTATGGGGCCTTTGCATCACCCCCAGAGATATCCCGTAGGGACACAGGAAGTGTGAGGAGATGCGGGGGAGAGTGCCAGGACTGCCTAACGCTCCTCTCTCTCTGTCTGTGTATTTGTGTGTTGCAGCAATACCATCCCACTGACATCACCGGCCAGCTCAACCTCTCCGACCCCTCCGTCAGCACTGTGGTTTGACCTTCTCCCCAAGGGCCATCAGTCCTTGCCCGGCACAGTAGGAAGGCACAGCCAGGACTGCCTCTCAAGGGACACTGATGGGTTCTTCAGGGTGAGATGGGAGTAAAGCATCCTTCATCCATACACGGTGACTTCATTGTATATCTCCCTCCCTCCCTAGGCCTGCTGCCATACTCACGCCCCAAAATGCACGGCAGAACCAGGACAGGGTTTGGACTTCACTGTACAGAGAAAACCGCTCCCAACCAGTGCTGTTGTTGATCAGTATTGCCACTGACTGGCTGCGTGTGAGGGGAAAGGACTTGGAAGGCACGTGGTGCCTGCTGTCCTGCAGTGGTAGGGAAGAGCCGGTGTCAGGCTGCAGCCACGTGTTTGGCTTTGCAGGCTCTGGGTTCCCACAGATCCCAGAGATGTTCTCATGGAGCGGCCAGGGACTGCTGCCATGCAGAGATCTGCCACCAGCACAGCAGGGCTGGGAGATGTGCACGCTTCTCGTGGCCAGGGGATGAGCGCCCGTTCCCCTCCATCAGCCCCTGCTCAGTGCCCATGACCAAATGTGGTGCTCTGGAGCTCCCAGCCAAGATCCTGGCTTCCCATATCTGCACACAAGGCATCCCCAAGGCCTGGCCATGGCCAGCACGTAACTTTCACACTGTAGCTGACATGACCAGGAGACAAACAAGGCAAACCGAGTGCCAGATCAGCAGAAGGCAACTAAGCAAGACCGCTCAGAGCTACTCCTCCCCATGCACCGAGCTTCTACAAGCAGGTGTTTCAAGCAGCCATGAGCACTCCAACACCCAGGAAACACCACCCAGGTTGGGGATGAGTGCCTGCAGAGTGTGTATGAGCAGCAAGGGCAGAAAACCCACCTGCAATGTGGTACCAAGCCCCTGTGGAGAGCACCACCTCCTCCTTGCCCCAGCCAAGCAGGTGTGGCAGACAGGGCCGGCAAGATTTTCGGGTGGCAGCTGGGGTCTGTGAGCATTGTCCCACTGACTGCAGTGGCTCCATCAAGTTCATCTCACTCCAGCTGAGAAATCAGGCCCATTCGACTTTATACGTCAGTGTAACATTGATACCAAGTTTTTGCAAGAGCTCAGTAAAGTCTAGACTGGATTGTGGAGTGGTTTATTGCTGCGCCGTGTGCCTCCATCTGTTTCTCCCTCTCAGCAGAGCTGGCAGGAAGCCCTGTGCTAAATCAGAGCCTCACCCAGCATTTCTGCAGGGCTCATGGCAAAAAGGTGGGGGGACAGGGAGGGATGGAGCAGGGAGAGGGCCAGGAGCTGCAGGGAGGGTGGGGAGGAGTGAGGCATTCCTATTCTAGGATGGCAGGATGGATGGAGATTGTGTGGACAGACCCAGGCTGAAGCCAAACACCAGCACCATGCAAGCTGGCTTTGCCCACCTCCATCCTGATGTAATCTGGGTTGAGGCTGCTGGGACATATTTTTCTTTCCCCCCTTGGGCTGGTGACAGCAGCCATCTCACCAGCCACTGCAGGACCTTATGCTCATGCCCAACATGGAGACAAGTGGAGAGAAGGGCCCAGCAGCAACCCCACGCACCCTTTGCCTCCTAGTGTTTTTCTTTGCTATGCCATACAACCCCCAATAAGCTTGTGACATCATCCATGACATCATTCCCTTCCAGCTTTGCCTCCCTTTTTTCTTCATGGCTTGACGTTTGTCCCCATGTTCCCAGCCAGTGGCCACAATGGTTTGAGTCCCCAGGGAGGATGGCTGTGCGCCTGGGAGGAGCAGGCAGCCAGGTGGCTGTGGGGGATGTCAGACAAGGTCCTAGCTCCTCATGGGAAGCCCAGACCTGCCCAGAGAGCCACATATGCACACAGGGCTGGTCTGTGTCTTGCCAATAAAAATGAGAGCAGGCCACAGCTGAGGTTACATTTAGTTTATTCTCTGTATGATTTATTTAACTTCTGCCAAAAGCTTGCCAAAGGATGCATTGGCCACATCCCTGGCTTGTCCTACAGCTCTTGCGCAGGCAGGAAATCATTTCTATGCCATTGGAGCTAGTGGAGAAAGGTTGATGTTCACAGGCATCTCATTGTGGCTCCCATTGCCTTGCAGTGCACAGGGACTGTTTCTCCTCTGTGAGAGTTACCCCCTTCACCCCAGTTGTACTTTTGCATATAAGAAAAAGGGTTTTTTTTACAAAAAGAAGCACCACCAAAGGTGGTGGATGCCCCATTCCTACAGACATTCAGGGTCAGGCTGGATGGGGCTCGGAGCACCTGATGGAGCTATAGCTGTCCCTGTTCATTGCAGGGGATTTGGACCAAATGCTCTTAAAGAACCCTTCTAACTCAAATGGTTCCATGATTCTACGATTCTACTTCCATCTGCCACATGGATGGAGGTTCTGGGTTGCCCCAAAAGGTCCTCAAGTGCACTGGTAGACCCACAGATATCTGGGGCACACATAAAGCCAAACAGATGGCATGTGGATGCACCAAAAACCAAACCATGGGACAGGAGGGATGTGTGAAGGATTGCTGAGAGTCACTGAATGCAGGGTGGAGGGTGATGAGAGCACTGAAAGACACAAGGAGGTAAATGGGACACACTCAAATGCATGGAATGAGGCAAGAGGGGGTGAGCCAGAGGAAAAGGATCAGCAAAAGGTCCCCTCTGCCCTTGGTGGCCCTGACTCAGTGACACCCAGTGCTGAGGGTTCTCCTCCAGCTTTGGGGTTCCTTGCGTAGATGCTGGTAAATAACCACAATGGAGCCTATCAAGGTACAGCAGAAGATGCTGGCCAGGAAGGAGAAGGGACCGATGAGCAGAAAGGCAGCGTAGTTCTGGGCTGACAGCGGGATCTTCTGACACTGCTGGAAGGAATCATTCCCAAAGGCCATGATCGGGTATGTGTTCAGTGACTTTGGGAACATGCACCGGAGAGAACTCCTCTCTGGAAGAGAAGTGGTGGTGGTGGGCACATGAGGGGACAAGACAGGTGGGACAGTAGGGCTGTGTGGGACACAGGGGACCAGGGCAGGAGGATGGACTGCAGGGCCAGGCTGGTCAAAGTGGCACAGAGTAGGGCTCAAAGAAAGGAAGCGGGGAAGGTCCCACACTCATCCATGTCCTATACCCTGGGGAGTGGGATGGATGGGGAGGTGGGAACAGACTGGGGCAGGATGGGTCAGGCAGAGTGGGGAATGGCTCCCTGGGGGCAGCAGTGAGCAGGCAGTCTGGAAATGGCACAGAAAGCCCCACCAGTGGAAATGGATGGGAAGGAGTGGAAGGAAAGACCTCATCAGCGGATCAGACCCACACTCATAGGGTCTTCCCCATAGAGAAGAGGCTGAAGGCATCGGGCCTTGATCAAGTCAAGTGTGATGCCCACCCCACAGGTGCACATTGCCCATCCTTGCCCTCCCTGTGGCAGGGAGACAGTGGGACAGTACAGGGTGCCGACCCCACCACTCTGGGCAGTCCCTGCTGGTGACCAAGGAGCGGCCACGAGGAACCAGATCTGAGGACAAATCCACCCAAATGGGGCTGGCTTTTGGGAACCTTGCAGGAACCCCAGCCCCTGCACCCAAAGCCTGGCAGCTGATGGGGGAGCCCAGAGAAGGTGGAGCAGGTGGGGGTGTGGGGACACATTCCCTTGGGCACTCACCTGGCACTTTCTCCCTGTTGTGTTCCAGCCAGCGCCAGAGGGGCAGGATGCTGCAGGAGCACATCCAGGGGTTCCCATTCAGGAAGATCACTTGGAGCTGAGGCAGGGCAGGTAGCACACCTGCCTCCAGCTGCTCCAGCCTGTTGTAGCCTAAATTGAGGATAGACAGGCTGGTGAGGGGCAGGAAGGTCTCGGGGCTCAGCACAGACAGGTAGTTGTCACTGAGGTCCAGCTCCTGCAGCGTCCCGAGTCCCAGCAGCGCCTGCCTGTGGATCTTCTCCAAGCGGTTATGGGTCAGGCTGAGCCGCAGCAGCACCGGCAGGGAGGGGAAAGCATGGGCCCTGAGCACGGCGATGAGGTTGTAGTCGAGCCAGAGGGTGCTGGCATTGGTGGGCAGGAGCCGCGGCACCTCGTGCAGGTCACGCTGGTGGCAGTCCACGTCCCCTGCCTGGCAGTGGCAGGTGTGGGGACACGCTGGAGCAGGCAGTGGGCACAGGAGGAGCAGTAGGACCAGCAGGACGCTGGGACCCCTCCATCCACCCGTGGCTGCCCACCCACGCAGTGGGGGCTCCCCATTCCCTGGCATCGGCGTTGCCCCCATGGCGGGATGCCTGATGGCCTTGCCTAGCCCCGCGTCCCTGACTGGCACCCTTGGGTGCAGTGAGCAGCTGGATGTGCCTGGCTCCCGGTAGCTGCACGCATTCCCCACTGCATGCTGTGTTGTGCTCGGGGTGGAGCCGCACTTTTCTTAGCAAATATTTTTGCAGTGATGCTTGCCCTGGCAAGGTGCGGCCGTGCCCTCACCCCTCCCCTTGCCAGGCACTGCTCCAGCCAGGTAAGCAGCCAGATCTGTGCTGTCCATATTTAACTGCTTGTGTGCACTGCAGGCTGGGGAGGGGGAAAAAATGATCTTCTGGCCTGTGTCCTGCTCACAGGATGCACAGAGGACCCAGGGCGAAGTACCCAGCAAGGATGGGACAAAGCATCTATCAGCAGAGGTCCTGCCAGGTGTCCCCTGTGGGCAGCCCTTGGCTGGGATCTGTTTCCCTTGGCTGGGGACCGGCAGCCGGGGCAGGGTGAGGGGAGCTGGGATGTGACCTCCACTTGACACAAGGAAGGTGGCTGTGCCAGGCTGCTGCCACTTGGAACATGTTCATCCTGGCCTTGGCATGGCAGTGCCAGCACCGGCGGGCTCAAAGTCTGCCCCCACCCTGTTTACATGTACTCTGGTTTCAAAGCCCCACAGCGGGTGCTGAAGGAGGGAGGTTCTAGCTCCCCATGCCTCAGTTCCCTGAGAAGCCCTTGGGAACCAGGGGACCTCATACCACCCATCTCAGCAATGGATTGGAGGTGTCCTCATGGCTCCTTTGCCATTTGGGACCCAGGAGACTTCCTGCCACCCCTGCAGAACCTGCACCCCCAGCCAGATCTGGGATGTTCTCAGATCCGGGGCAGGAGCAGCAGGCAGACCGGTTTATTAATAGCCTCTAGAGGAGCTTTGATTTGTTTATCTACCCTGCAGCAAACTCAGTATGCTGCATTAATCCCCATCTGGAAATAATTCAGAGGAATCTTCCTACCCAGCCCAGCCCAGCCCTGGTAGGGCACAGCCACGCTCCACAGTGCCCTGCAGCACCCACTAATGTGCAGCACCCTGGGATGGATGCGGATTTGAGTTTTCAGGGACCCAGTGCACTTAGAGGTTCATTGCCCAATGCACCAAGGTGCAAAAATGATCAAGAAAAAGATTACAAGGTCATTTCCAGCAAAAGCTCAGGGAGCCCATTGAAGATGTGAAGCATCTCAGAGCTCTCATTCACTGCCACTCTGCAGCACACCTCAGTGACAAGTGGCAAGATGCATCTCCACCAGTGGGCCTGGCACCCCAGCAGTGTCACCACCATCCTCTCACTATCCCTGTAAGTCCTCTGCTGGGCACCCTGTTCCCAACACCAACAGCAGTATGGCCCTTTGGGTCCCTTTCACTCATCCCTTCTCTGGACAGGGAGCACAGCATCTGCAAGTCTCCATCCTCACCTAGGGCTGCACACCACAGCAATGCCTCCTTTGGAGATTTTGGGCTCCTAAGCCCAGCCCCATGGCCAGCACCAGGTGTGGCTCTGAGCATCCCTGTTCTACAGCAGTAGCACTAGGGCTGTGCTGGTTGGCAGTGGTCCTGAAGGCACTGCACAAGGGGATTGAAATGGGGTGCCCAGACAACAGGCCAAAACCATTCCCAAAATGAAGCGATGGAGATGCAGGTGCCTGGACTCTGCTATACACAGCTCGGGGCTCCGACTCTTCTATGATAGGTGACACCAAGTGGCAGAACTGTGAATGTGCTGCACACACCGTGGGTGCCGTGCCAAGTGAGGGCACTGGGATCTTGCAGCTGCAGTCCTGGCACCTGGTGCAGGGCAGAACTGAGGTGGCACCGTGGTGCCCAGCAATGGGATGCTGCAAGAACTCATCAGCCACATGGAAATGGACTCAGAGTCCACCCAGCCCTCCCCAGGAGCTGCATTAACATCACCCTGGTGCACCCCAGACCTCCACATTTGGCATCTGCTAAGCCCACATTGTGCTAGAGCACAGCAGTTGGAGGCAAAATCAATCCAAAGAGCCCCAGTGACAATGTCATCCTCAATTTTCACTGTCCAGCTGCCCCAGTGCCCCATATTTCTCACGCAAATGACAAACAAAGCAAGCAAAGAAAAGCAATTGGGCAAAGCAGGTCCCTGCTTCCTGCTCTGGGTGCAAGACTTGCCCCAAGTTAGCATGAGGATGAACAACAAATGCAACATGTGCAGCTTAGGAGATGTTTAATGGATGTGGGACCTCCAGGCTGTGGCACACTCCCTGAAGCATCCCTGAGTCAGTGTGCTGTGCCAGGCTCCCATGCCACCTGTCCTGTTGAAGGTGTCCCCACTGCAGAGCTGCATTCATGGAGAAGCTGTGCTGTTAGGTCCTGGGAGCATCTGTGATGGCTGGAGCAGGTTTGGAGCTGCCGGAGGGGTCAGTCGGCAGGGCGAAGGATGGGAGCATTCTCATGCCCCCTGCTGCAGCCCAAATCCCAGCAGAATGGGAAAAAGCCCATGGACAAGCTGGAGCCCTTCCTAGACTACCAGAACAACCCCACCACTGCTACCCACAATGACTCTGGGGTGTGGTGTGGAGATTCCCAAAATGTGACCCAGGAAGCACCCCAAGAGCTCAGCTTGGAGGCACAGAATGCTTCAGTCCAGCAAACCCTGCTGTCCTCATGTCCCCACATTCAGATCTCAAAAGCTGCCGTCACCCCACAGCAGATGCACGGCCGGCAGCAGCCACGGTTCGGGAACGGTGCCCGGGGCACTGCATCCTGGCACAGCCCCAGCGGCTGCTGCGTGACCGGCGGCTCCTTGCACAAGTCCTTGGTGGCCACATCCTGCAGGGAGCGGGCGGCCACCCGGGGATGCTCCTTGTCAGCCTTGATGAGGAGAAAAGTGGCCAGGTCGAGGTCGAGCATGGTGACACCGCCGCGCGGTGTGGGTGTATTTTGGCGGCACTGTGGGCAGGGGATCCAGCGCTGCTCGTTGGCGACGGCGTCCAGGCGCTTGAGGCAGGTCTGGCAGAAGGTATGGCCGCAGTAGAGCCGGCGAGGCAGCCGGCCACACAGGTCATATGAGGAGTAGCAGATGATGCACTCAAGCTTCTGGCTGCCCCGGCTTGGGGTGCGCGTGTGTGCCTCGGCACGTGGCCCCTCGTCCTCTGCACAGGGGCTGCTACCAGCCTGGGACATGCTGGGGGGGGAGGAGGGTGGGAGGGAGGAGGGAAGAAAATGTGTCAGTGCTAAAGCTGGGGAAAGGACATCAGCTTGTAGCCGAAGTGCAGGAAGCAGCTCCATGCAGCTGGAGTGGCTGTGGGTTCCTGGGGCTACTGGGGACCCTGCCCTATGGTGGGCTCTGGGGTGCCCTCATCCATGGGGCTGTGCTATCCATGTGTCACCCTGTGTCCCCACCATGAGCTGTGCTGAATGCCCCTTTCCTCTCAAAAGATTTGGGGGTGGCCAGATCCCAGTTGCCTTCATGGGGCTATGGGTCAGTGGGCACCATGGGGTGGGGAGGAGTTGGGAGCTGTGCACAGAGGGCCAGGCCATGCCACAGCCCTGCTCCATGCCAGCCCTGGAGCACTGTGCTGTGGATGCCAGCAGCAGGGAACATGCAGGTTGGTGGGGGGGAACTGGGGTGGGTTCAGCATCATCTCAACACATTTGCAACCCTCTCCCAGAGACCACCAGGACCCCACTTCCTCTCCAAAAGGCATTTTGGTCCACGTGGGTACCCCTTCTTCCCCCATTCCTGTCCCCCATCCCTACCTGAATGCTCTCCTCCTCAAGTCCTCAGGGGAGGCGGCAGAGGGGCTGCACCACCCTGGGGGGCTGTGTCAGTCCTGGGAGCAGCATTGGGTCTGGCGACTGCCCAGCTGCGTAATGTGAAGGGGCTCGCCTTTCAGGGGCAGATGAGTATCAGATCTGCTGCTGGAAGCCAAGCCTGGGAGATTGGATTACGAGCACCCAGATAACAAAGCCCTCTGAAATCGAAGCCCTCTCTCTGCTCCTGGGAGCATTCGTTAGCCACCTGTTCTGCCTCCTTGGCAGGAGAAACTGTCCCTGTGAGACCAGGCTGAAACACTGGAGGACACAGGCTGTACCTGGGCAGCAGCAAAGTCTTCTCCATCTTCATCCAGGCACCTCTGGGCAGATGTCGGCCAGCAGAAGTCCCATCGCCCTGTGGATGCTCTGGGACATGCATGGGACAGATGCCACCAAAAGGTGAGGACAACAAGGGCTGGGCTTGGGGAGCTTGGGCTGCTACAGAGACACCACAGCTTCTGCCTGGCACGTGGGTTCCACGTGCAGGGAAATACAGGGAGACAGAGTCCCTGCACAGTGCTCTTCTGGAAACAATGCTCATTGCCAGACTTGCGGGGCAGAGCCTGGACCCTCGGGAGCCCCTGTCAGGTCCGTGCTGGTGCCTGGCCCGGGGGTAGTGGCAGCCTGGGGCGAGTAGCAGCGTCACAGCCGTGCAGGGAGAGCAGAGGACTTGGAAAGACAAATCCAGGATCCCGTAAGAGCACTGCCAGGAGCCCTCAGCACTTCTGCCTGCGGGCAGGAGAGGGCAGCAGGCAGCAATGCAGGCAGGAGCGGGTTCCCAATCTGTTCCCACGAAGCCAGAACTGGAAGAGCCGGAGGGGGTGAGGGGGGAGTGAGCTGGAGACCGAGACCCCCGTGCTCGGGAGCAGAACAGCACCGCAGCTTTGGGGTCGAAGCAGCTGTATCCTGACGTGTCCTCGGCAGCACAGACCGGGTGGGATCCCACTGCCGGGACCGCGTTGGGGGTAGCGTCCCCATGCTGGCAGCCAGGGCAGCGCTGGGCATACCGATGGGCACTGGGTGCTCCATTCAATAACCATCTGCTCGGGGATGGCTGGGCACCCGGCAGCCTGGGGATGTCCTGCATGTCCCAAAGCTGGCAAGGAGAGCAGGCTTAGGGGGATCCCATCAATAAGTGCCTGCACAAAGGGGCTGTGGGGTCTCTGAAGCCACGCGGTCCTGGTCACCCTGTGCTGGAGCAGGGATAGGACCAGGTGGACACTGAGCTGCCTCCAGCCTCAGCCCTGCTGTGATTCCTGCAGACTGGGACACATGGGACCTGTGGTCAGGGCTGGGATGGGGCAGGGAGACCCCTGGGTGGCATGGGTACACTGAGGGACACGCTGCCTGAAACCAGCTCAGCTCTGCGTGCCCTGCGGAGACACCCAAACCTGGGCGCGGGGCAATTAGCAGCAGCCAGTGGGTGGGAAAAGTGTTTATCTGTTCCCAGCACTCAGCTGCAAACCGTCCCAGGAGCCGTGGGGACCTTTGGCACTGCAGAATAGGGAGAGGCCCCATCTGCAGAGTACAAAGGTCTGCTACAGATGAGCTGGGGCTGCGCATCACCACCCACACCACACCCACATGGGACAGCAGCGCCCTCCCCACACCCAGCACCCTGCCAACACCCCACCTCTATAGAGAATTGCCCCTATACCAACACACACAGCGCAAGAAAGAAGTAGGAGGAGTTGGGAACCGTGGTACAGTTGGAAAACTGTGACCTTATTGCTGTCGTGCAAACATGGTGGGATGGTTCACATCACTGGAATGCCACTGTTGAGAGCTATAAGCTTTTGTAAAGGGATAGGCGAGGTAGGAGAGGTGGGGGAGTTGCCCTCTGTGTTAAAAAATGGATAGACCACGAGGAGCTGCCTCTGAGAAACAGTTGGGAACAGGTGGAGAGCCTGTGGGTTAAGATTTGAGATCAGATGAGTAGAGGACAGCTGGTGGTCAGGGCCTGCTGCAGGCTGCCTGATCACAGGGAACTGATTGCCTAAACCTTCTTGCTTCAGCTGCAAGAAGTGTCATACTCACAGGCTCTCAACCTGATGGGGGATTTCAGCCACATGGATCTCTGATGGGAAAGCAACACAGCAAGCTGTAAGCAATCCAGGAGACTCCTGGAATCCATTGATGATAACTTGGACAGATAGATCAGAGGCGAAGCATTGCTGAACCTGGGGCTCACCAACATGGAGGAGAACATTAAAGATACGAAGATGGGAGGCAGCCTGGGCTGCAGTGAGCATGCCCTGGTTGAATTCATAGTCTTGAGGAATGTGGGCCTGGCAAAAAGTGGCTTCAGGACCCTGAAATTCAGGAGGGCCAACTTCAGGCTGTGTAAGGAGTTGTTGGATGAGATCTCCTGGGGAGACAAAGGAGTGGAGCAAAGCTGGATACTTTTCAAGGACGCCTGTCTGAGAGCACAATAGCCCTCCATCCCTCAGAATAAGAAAGCAGGCAGAGGAGGCATGGCATGGCCTGGTCAGGATGTGCTGGTCAGGCTGAGGGATAAGGGCACGTACAGGCAGTGGAAGCAAGGATGTGTCACCAGGGCAGAATACAGGGATGCTGTCCAGACATGCACAGATGGGATCAGGAATGCCAAGGTGCAGATGGACTTGCAACAAGAAGGGATTCTTCAGGTACAGAGGTCACAAGGGACAGACCAAAGAGCTCCTCTGCTAGATGGGAAAGGAGAACTGGCTACAATAGACGTGGAGAAGGCTGAGGCATCCAATGGGTTCTTTGCCTCAGTCTTCACTGGCAGCCAGGATTCTTGTATTTCTCTCATCCCTGAACATCACATCCCAGAACCTCTAGGTGGGATCTGGAGGGGCAAATTCCCCCGCACTTTAAGGGCAGAGCAAGTCCGAGGCTGACTCATGAGAATGAATGCATACAAGTCTATGGGGCTGGATGACATGTATCCCAGGGCTGATGTGGTTGCTGAGCCGCTCTCCATCATGTCTCCATCACGAGCAGCCTGAGCTGGGCTTGATCTAGCAGTTAGAAACCCTTCCTGCCAAACTGTACCTGATGATCCTTGTGGTCCCTTCCAACCCAAGCCATTCCATGGTTCTATGATTCTTACAGAATTAATGATCCCATGAACACAGGCAGCACCCATCGCCCCCCCCCGCCAGCATCACCCAAAGCCCCACGTGGCCATCCCAGTGCCCATCCCCAAGCCCTCCTCTGCCCACCTCTGCCTTCAGCTTAATCATTGCCCAGGGGCTGGCAGGCGGCGCCCTGCAGCCGTGTTTGTCATCTGCCCAAGGTTACACAGAGCGAAGGGCAGAGCTGACACACAGTGCTGCTGCAGGGAGATGGGCTCTGCCCCACAGCACATCCCCACACGTGTGTCACCATCATGCCACCACCTCCACGCTGCGGGTGGGCTCTGGGGTGGGGAAGGGCTGACAGCCAGGACAGGGAGCCCACAAAGCAAACACGGGTGGGTGGGTCAGTTTGTTTCTCTGTCAGCACTGCTTGTCTCCATGTCAGCACTGCCAGTGTCCAGACAAGAGCTCCTTGTGCAGGACGTGCGTGGAGCCACATCCCTGCCAGCATCGTCCTGTGAGAGGCAACACCCTCTGGCACCCATCAGCGTGGGATGTGGGCCAGGTGGAAGAGCCAAGCTGGCAGGGCCCCATCCCAAGCCTCTGCCTCTCTGGCCCCGGAGGTCTTGGGGTGATGGGAACAGAGGAGTAGTGAGAAACGAGGGGTGGTGGGAACCTGAGGGGCGTTGGGCTGCCAGTGCTGGTGGGCTTCTATAGGGGTGGTCACCCACAGCGGTAGGCTTCCAGTGCTGGTGGCCTCCCAGGAGTCGCAGCCAGCCCAGGCAGTGCCATGAAGGCCCCCATGCCCCAGCTGCCCCAGCCAGGACCCCAGCTCTTCCCCAACCACCCCCAAAGCTGAGTTCTCTCTTTCTAAGGGCTGGGACGACACACAGGGCTAGGTCAAGCACTTGGGCAGCATCCCCAGGCTGGCCACAGTGGGTTGTGCTGGAAGCACCCAGGTAGGGGGAGGCAGGAGGGGGGCTGGCAGCAGTGAGGTGAGGAGCTCAGCCAGTGGTGAAGGAGTTAAGCTTTGGGGAAGGGCGAGGATTGCGTGCCCCCCACACTGCACTACAGAGCCCAGCTGGAGAAGCAAGAAGTAACTTGAGGATCCCGGAAAAGCAAGGGCAGAGGGAAGAGGCGTACCTTGGCAGGGCAGGAGGTGGCTGTCATTTATTTGTGGCGCACTGAAGTCATCCGCTCACACCCGCGCTCTTTCCAGGCCCCTGCCCCATCCCCGCAGCCGCCACAAGTGCTTACGCAGCTGCCCCAGGACAAGGGCTGGTTTGTTCCCCAGTCCAGACCTGAATGCTGAGCTGCCCTGGCGTGCTGTAAGGAGGGCAGTGGGCCCTGCTCCCACTGCTCGCAGTGCTCAGCAGTGGCAGAGGGCTGGGGATGGTGCACTGGCAGCTTCGTATGGCACAGCAAAGGGTCCTGGCACCCCAATACCTGCACTGTGCCAACACTGCTCCAGAGTGCTGCCAGCACTCGGCTCTGCTTTGTCTGTCTGTCTCTCCTGCCTCTTTCCCTCTGTCAGGCGAGCGGTGTGGCAAGGAGTGGTGGTACCTCCTGAGCTCATCACTGCAGCACTCCGGGACATTGCATGGGGACACTGCTGGGAGAGGGCAGGGCATCCCCAGCCCAGGCAGGGATGCATTCCTGACCACTCCGCACTGGTTCCCCAGACAGGGCACAGTGGGAAGCTCAGCTCAGCACCATCCCCATTGTGAGCACTTTCTCAGTGGCATCTACATTGGCACACATTGTCCCCAGGGTTCCTTGGCTTCCGTTGGGTCAGCAGATCCATCCTTCTCCCCCACGCTCCATTCTGAGCTCTCAGGATGCTGCAGGTGTCCATCACTGGTGCATCTGGCTGCACAGCTCACGGGTGACAACCAGACAAAATCACCTCCCAGCAGCCAGAGCAGGCGATGGGGCAGCGAATCGGGGTGCCCAGACCAGGTGGCCACATCCCTGCACATCCCACCTGTCCCCTTAGGAGATGACACAGCAGCACTTTCTGCAGCAGGGGAAGCACCTGCGGCAGCCGCTCCTCCTGCCATCTTCATGCCCTTGGCCCTTGGGTGGCTTGTCCAGGGTGACAGTGTAGAAGGAGTTGGGTGATTCCCCGTTGGGCATCTTCATGCTGGCATAGGGATTGAGAGGCCGGGACCAGGACTTCTCTGTGGAAACGGGCTGCTTGTCCCAGCTGCCCGCCTGCTCCTCTGTGCTGTGCACAGGCACGACGGTGGGGTTGGCAATGACGGTGGGTGATGCAGGTTCATCCTCCAGGTAGCGAGTGATGAAGCTCTGCTGGAACTGGGACCGTGGGATGTTCACGCTGGCGTAGGGGTTCTTCAGGGTAACACCGCGATCCATGTCCCCGTCTGTGCCTGATGGCAGCGCTCCGTCCCCACCTCCTGCAAGACAGGGACCTCATGAAGCCAGGGCACGGGGCGGGTAGGTACCTGTGGGGACAGTGGGGAGCAGAGCGCTCCCATGTCCCTGGCAGCCCCACAGGGGCCCAACAAGTGACCCGTTCGTGTGGCCCTCAGAGTGGGGCGACAGTGAAGGTGACACCTGAGCAGCCACGGGGGCAAGCGGAGTGCTGGGGCCAGGAAGGAGCAGGTGAGGCGGGAGCTTCGGGAGGGCGAGCCTGGGAGAAAGGGGGGAGTTAGGAGGGAGAGAGGACAGACGGAGGAAGAGAGGAGACAGGACGGGTGGGAAGAAAGGGAACGGGGCAGGAGGCCGGGGCGGGGAAGGCGGGGCTCGGGGCAGGGGGCTGCCGGTACTTACCGAGCCGCGCGGCTCCGGCCGGCTGCACGGCGGCTCTGCCCCGGGCTGCGCTTCCTCCTGCGGCGGCACAGCTCGGCCCGCCCCGGCCCGCCCCCGGCAGCCGCGCTGGGCACTGGCACGGGCAGCGGGCGGCGGCACCGCGCACCGCACCCTCCGCACCCTGCAACCCTCCCTGCCACGCTCCTCCTGCCCCCAGTCCCCTGCGCACCGTTTCCCGCAGCCCGGAGGTCTCGAGCTCCTCCTGGCTGCGTCCCTCCTCAGTGCTGGATCCCCACTGAGCTCCACAACACTGTGCCGGTGAGAGTGGCACAAACCAAAGGGGCTGGACCAGAGCTGCCCGCTGTGGAGATGGGCAGTGGGAAGGGTACAGGCAGTTCTGCTGTGGGACCTTGGCTTCATACGAGCTGGAACCCACTGAACAGAGCCTTTTCCACAATGGATTTGAGAGGCTTAACCCTGTGCCTGCCCTCAGGGCATCTTTAGGGAGTGAAGCACACAGGGAGGGTGGATGAGGGGCGCAGCTGGCATGAAGCTTGGGTCACTGGCTCTGGACCAGCAGTGCTACAAAAGGAGATGCTGATTTCCAGCACCCTGTACCTGAGAGCGGGCAGGGATGTCACACAGGGACACTCCATGTGAGACCCAACTCCCAGTCCTGCACCAAGGTGAGGCTTCTCAGAAGATGCCAACTGAAAACCCAGCCCCCAGGCCAAGCCCCATTGCCGTGGATCCTGCCACATTCCCAGAGCCACAAAGCCAGCGTCTCCACTATCATCAGCTGCCAGGCCTTCCCCAGCTCCCCGCCTCTGCCACTGTGGAGCTGTGGGCTGCCGGCAGGGGCAGCCTTCCCATTTGGAAGCAAGGATGGAAGCTCCCTAGATGGATCTGGGCCAGCACCTGCATGAGGACAAGTCGCATGGAAGTGGCACCACCACAGCCTCACTGCTACTCTCTGACGTCACAGGACACCCGTGTGTCCCCTGTGTGTCACCCGTGGGTCCAAAGTGGGCATTTTGCTTCAGGCTGCAGGACTTCGGGCTGTGTTCCTGTGCACCACATCCACATGTCAGGTGCTTGGGGACAGATCCCCAGGCATGGGCACAGCTCCTGTCCCACCCTGCCTGCAGCCACATGATCTCTCCTGTGTCAGTGGCCAAAAGCTGCCGGGCAGCACAGGGCTGCTGCGGATCCCCAGCTCCAGCCGTGTCTCTGCCGTAGGATGATGCTGTGGTCAGCACAGACACCTCCAAAGTGCAGAGCCCCAGCGCCTTCCCACAAGCGGCTGAGTGCAGGGTCCCATCCCACGGGGGAGCTGTCGGGATGCGGGAATGGGGCCGTGCACGTGGAGCTGAGGAGCAGCGTGGCTCCGAATCGCTGCTGACCCCTCCGGGACTCGAACTACGTTTCCCACAGCACTTTGCAAAACGAACTGTCCCCTCCTCCGGGTTCTGCGGGACAGGACTGCGTTTCCCAGCCGGCCACGCCGGGAGCGCCGCGCGTAGTGCGCCGAGATTCGCAGCGCCGGGTAAGTGGGGCTGGGGAGAGCCGGGAGAGGTGGGACCGGGTCCAGAGCTCGGGGTGGGCTTTGGGATAACTGCGAGGTCGGACCTCCCCAGGGCCGCCCGGCTCCGTGCCTCAGTTTCCCCCCAGCGCGGGGACCGGGAGGAGCGCTGCGGCACCACGGCACCCAGCGTTGGGTGGGAAGAACCCGCAGCTCCTGATGGCAACGCGGAGCTGTCTCCCCAAGGAAAGACTCCTGCATTTATTGAGATGTAGGCTTAAAAATCCACGACGCAGCGTCCTGCCTGCCGTCTCTCTGCCCCGCCGTGTCGCTGCTCGCACGGGCGGTGTCGCTGCGGGACCCGGCAGCAGCTGCCCTGCGCTCTGCCCCCGTGCCTCACGCACGGCCCCGCTCACGAGTGGACTCCGCTTACCGACACCTGCGGGGATCCCCATTGCCCGTCCCCTCCCGGGGGGGTCTCAAAAGCGAAGATCCCATCGCTAGCGCCTCGGAGAGCACTGCAGCCTCTATGGTCAGCGGACAGCCTTCATCCGAATTCCCCCCCATCCCCGCTGCCCCCCCGTGGCAGCTGGCAGCGCTGGGGGATGCTCTGGCCCAGCCCACGCTCTCCTGGATAATCTCGTTGCGCGCAGCCTCCGGCGCCGGCTCGGCTCTTTGCAGCCTCCGGAAGCCCTCTCAGCTCTGGCTGCTGCTCTCCTGCTCCAGAGCTGGTGGCCTGCTGCTTCCCAGCCTCCATTTACCAACGGATGATCTGATCTTGTGCCAGCTCTGTCTTTAATCCCTGCAAGGGTGCCCGACAAGATGAGGGCTTCAGGTTCCTGCAGCAAGCAGGGTGTGAGGCTGGGGCTGCTGTCCCCAGGAGGGATTGAGGTTCAGCAGCAGCTGCTTCCCAGCACCAAGAGCTTCCCCAAAACATCCTGTGCTTTGCCTATGTCACACCATCTCCAAAATCCATGCATGCTCCTGTGCATAGACACGTCCAGTTTAGCTCCAAGCTGAAATTTGGGTGCCCTGCAGGGAAAGGAACAGGAGCAGCTACAATCTCTTTAGTCTCTACAGAGTCTTTACCAAGTCAGCTTTCCTGCTTGAGAGTAGTTGGGCTGATGCCTGAAGCCAAAATGTCCCCAGCACTTGGTGAAGTCGGGCTCACAGCAGCATGCCCTTCCTCCCCAGAGCTCACCAGCCCTGTGCCATTCCCAGGGAGCTTCGACCCAGATTCTCCCACGTTCTGAGAACCAAGGCTGGAGGGCACAGGGCTGGGTTCAGCAGGGAGGGCTGGGCTGGACAGGGCGGCTGGCAAAGCCAATGCTCCATACTGATGCATTTTATCTGAGATGCTTGTAGGGTGAAAAGCTCTCTTGAAGAGCTACAATGACCCACAGGGTGCTCTTCAGGCATTCAGCACTGAGTTCCAGTCACTGGTGAGGCAGCTGCTGCTGGTGCCTATGCCAGCTCCTCCTTGTTTTCAGCACAGGGAACATTATGGAGCCATGGGTTTGTCTCTGCCACCATAGCAGCCTGGTGTTTTGCTGGTGTTTGCCCATGGAACGTTTGTACTTCACCCTGCCTGGGCAGGCTGGGGGATAAATGGGAGGAATTAGAATGATTTTGCTTTCTTCTGGCAGATGCTGAGAACCTGGCAGAGGAGGAGGTGGAGGTTGTGGAACGCTGAGAAGCACAGGGACATGCTGCTGGGAACAGAGCAGGGTGGCTGTGATGACCCTCTCCATCCAGGGGACAATGGTGAGAGCCCTCATCCCAAACATCTCAATGGCAGAGGGCACAAGCACAGGAGGGGTTCAGCAGATGGGCACCAGCGTGGGCATCCTGCCCTGACCCTGTGGGAAGCACATCACTCCTTTGGCCACCACGTCATTCCCCAGGAGGGCAATTCAGAGCAGAAAGCCTGGATCTGCCCTTGGCAGCATCCAAAAGCGTTGCCCCTCCTCCTGTCCCCAGAACCGACCCATCCTGTGGCAGCCACATGACAAAATCCTTCAGTGTCTGTCTGTCCAGCACTGTGCAAGGGACAGACAGTGCCAGCTGAGAGCTGCAGCCACGCACCTGGTGCTTGCTTTGCACATATGGAAATTATGGGCAGGATATGGCTCCGGCCTGAGCTCTGAGCAGCGGACCCAGCTGTGGTTTGGGACTGCTGTGATTTGGGACCAGCCGGGCTGCAGCCGATGGTTGCTTAGGAACTGCACACTCACAGCAAGCAAACGGCTGAGAAATAAGGCGTGTGATCACTGCAGAACTGCCTCGTTTTCTGCAGTTGTCGGCAGAAAAAAAATGCAACTGAAAGGCAGGAGCCACCCAAGGTGCGTGGCATTCTGGGCGAGGTGCAGGAGGGGAGGCTTCCATGGTCACGGCACGAGTGCTGTCTCTGTGCATCCATTCTCCAATGGACAAGAGGGAGAAGAAGCCCCACTGGCGGAGGCAGCATGCAGAAACGTGGGACTGCACAAAATGGGAAGCTCGAAGGGGCAGACCCCTGGAAGGCACTGGCACTGTGCTCCCAGCAGGTCCCAATGTCCCCAGTGCAGGCAGCCCTCCGCAGGTCTGCGGTGCAGTGAATGCTGCAGGGACAGATCTGAGCACAGCAGTGAGACAAGCAGTACATGACCCTGGGGACAGCTGCCCACCCTGAGGCAGCCCCACTGGCCGCAGGATGCTGCTTATTGCGTGCCAGCCCTCACACTGCTACTCTGCATATGTCATTTTATGATGTCCAGGACAGGAGGAAGGTGCTGGGCTCAACAGCTTCCAAAATATACTCCAGTCTTCATGGCAGGGCCATGGCACCCACCGCACGGCCCCGCATGACCAACTCAGAGCTTTTTGGTGTTTTTTTTTGACAAACACCAGAACCTACAATGATCTCACAGGACACCTCACCCCACTCGAGCTCTGAGGACCCTCACAATCCCTCTGTTAACCCCAGAACACCACAGACAGTCCCACCACAGGGAATCCATCCACCGGGGGCCGCATTTCTGTCCCAGGGCTCTCACAGCCACCAGACCCGCACCACACTTTGGACCGGCATCGCATGAGTCAGCCCCCCCCCAGCCGGCTGCCGGGTGTCCCCACGCAGGAACCAGGCCAGCAGCTGCTTTTCTTATCGCCGCCTGCACCCGTGTGCTGTCTGTCTCCCCTGCGGCTTGCAGCCCAGCTCACGTGGGGGCTTGGCAGCAGCACAGGGAAGCTTGCATTGTGGCTGCCCACTGTGGCCGAGCTGTGGGAGAAAGCAAGGATTTCCTGGCCTGGAGCAAGTCCTTCCCGTCTCCTCCCTGCAGTCCAGTGCTGGGGCTGGGAACCTGCCCAGGAGGCAGCAAGTGGAGCTGAGGTGCTTTGATCAGCATCGCACTCCAGCACCCACATGGTGCCCCAGCAGCTCATTCCAGGCACAAAATGCCTAACTGGGGGACCGTGGGGATGGGGCTGCTGCGGGGTGGCCTCACAGCATTGCACTCTTGGGAAAAGCCCTCTTGAGGAAGTGACCCAGGGTGGGATTTGTGTCCCTGGGCTGCTGCTGCCATCCCTCGCTCTGAGCTGGGGGCAGCCCGGAGCGCAGCCAAGGGGAAGCATTTGTGCACTGGAAAATGGCCCCAAGAGCCCCAGCTGGGGACACCTGGCCCAGCAGCTCACGTGCACAGGCACGGGCCTCCTGCTTCAAATATCAGTGCTCCTCTGAGCTGAGAAATCGCTTCCTGCAGACGGAGGGGCCGGGCGTGCTGCTGGCAGCAGTGCTGACGCACAGCCATGCTCAACCACTTTTGGTTTCACTGTGAGCAGCTGTGTGGAGCGACACCGTGACCTCGTGGTTCAGCTGTGCCACAGCCACACAGAGATGTCACATCTGCTGCAACGAGGGACGTTTTTAGGCTGTTTCCTGTTATTTTTTCCATGATGGGGAATTCCATGTACAGGGGATGGCCTCAGTGGGAATGGTTGTCACCTCTGCGCTGACCCGGTGCCTCTTAGAACTTTGCCATTGCCCCACCAGTCCCCATGCTGGGGACAGCATGGGCATCACGTCCCCAGCAAAGAGCTGGGCTGGAGCAGGGCCACTGTACCCACGGGAAGCTTTAGGCCCGCTCAGCACCCAGCTCCCAGCCAAGCCCTTGGCTCCGGCTCGCTCTCAGCAGAGCTCTGCTTTCTGTCCTGCCGCCCGCTTGTCCTCGCTCGGCTCAAACAGTCCCCGTTTGTTTGGCTCTCACTGCCGGCTGGAGCTGGGGCCGCGTGCCGGGGCCGCCTATGCACAAGGGCCCCTTGTTTGCTGCCGCTCACTGGCCTTCCCCCTCCTCGCTCACCCCTCGCCTGCTGTAGCAATTATCCCAATTAGCCATGCCCCTCCCTGCTGCGGGCTGCACCACAGACCCCCGTCCTTCCCTCTCCGTGGTGGTGGCATCAGCACTGCTCCATGCGTGGGGACACCCGATGGGCCACCACCATGGGGACTTGGGCACCTGGGATGGAGCTGCTTGCTTGGAGTGGGCTATTGCCAAATTCTGGTGTCTGGAGGCTGTGGCTCCCTGTATGCCCTAGTCGGAGGATGAGCATGGCACTGCCTGGTCCTGCAGCTGCCAGCCCTGCAGCATTGGCTGCCCCACATCGCACTGGTTTCCATCCTGTCCCAACCTCAGGGTCAGGCAGTGTGGGTGCAGCCCGATGCCTTCCTCTGCACCACACACCACAGCCGGCACCTTCCTCCCATAGCTGCTGGCCTCACAACACCTAGGGCAGGCGCATGAAATTTCCACTCGCCGACGCAGGCTGGAGTTGTGGCTTTTCCCAGCCATTCCCATGCATCAAGGCCATCTTCCCCTCCTTAGCCCTGGGATGGTGCTGGGGGTCCTTAAGCAGGAGCACCCCCAGACAGGGCAGGGCATGGCAGAGGATTTATTTCTGCACCCTGGCAATGTGCATCCCCTATGAATCTGGGCAGACAGACCTCACATTCTCTGCCCATGAGCTCTAGGGTGAGCAGAGCCCCACTGCATGGTGGCAGCGTGGGGGCGAGACCCCCCCAGCAGAACCACACAGCGGTCATGCCAGGACACAGCATTGCAGTGCAGGCATCAGGAGGCAGTGCAATGCTGCTGGGATGGCTCAGAGCACCCCATCTCGTGCTGACAGCAGCCCTGAGCTCCCAGGGTTGGAGCTTGGCATCTCGAGTCAGCCTGTCTGCTCCCATTTGTGTCTGCTGTGTTTGTGAGCACTGGGCTCACGCAGCCTAGCAGCCCCGTGTTGCTGCAGCCTCCTGCACCACTCAGGGTCCTCCCATGACCCCATCACACATCAGCAAAGCCCTGTTCTGCATTTGCCCTCGGGTGTGCACCCAGAGCAGCACTTTCATCCTTGTCGACAGGACTCATCCTCATGGGAGTCCTCATCCTCGTCCAGGAATGCTGCAGAGCATCCTGCAGGCTGTGTGGTGCCTGGAGCTCTGCACAGCTTCCCGCACCCCCCAGATCCATGCATGCCCCTGACACGTAGTGTCAACTCACAATGGTGCAAGTCTGTGCACAGCGCTGCTCTTGGTGGCTCCCCCAGCAGCCAAGTCCCCTTCCAGACTGCAGCTCTCTCTTCCAGCTTTCACTTGGAGCTGGCCCTGGGGTAACGGCTCTGTTCCCTGCACCCTGTGGAAGCACCTAGAGGATGGAAGAAATCAATAAGAGGAAGGAGGCAGTGGAAACCAAGGCCAGGTGATGCCCATCAGCCCTGGAAACCACCTTGTTACTGGAGCACCCCACAGCCATCACTGCCATGCAGGAGGAAGCCCCCTCCTGTGGGAGTCGGGTACTGCCCATTTGTGCTGCCGGGGAATTCCCAGCTCCCCAGGCCCCGGCCTGTCCCAGCTCTGCGCATCACTGCACTTTTCCTGTGCTGAGCCCTGTGCTGCAGCTCTGCGTGCTGCACGCTGTGCTCAGCCCTGCTCAAACCACAGCAAAGGCACAGGCACCTGGGGCCCCATGCTCCCCTATAGCCGCTGAGCCGGGCAGGCTGCTGCACACCCACACTGCTCCCACAGGTAAAGCAAAAGCCTCGGGTGCAGCTTCACCCCCAAGTGATCTGGAAATGCAATGCAGTGCTGTGTGCGCAGGTGCCAGCTGCCCAAGCTGGGCTGGCATGATAGCAGATCTGGGGCTGTGCCCACACCCTGCTGGGGACCCAAACAAAGCAAAGCTGGGGACAGCAGAGTCACAGCTGCAATGACACAGTGCATCCCTCCCATACAGCAGTCCAGGCACCAGGGCTGCTACACTGACTCTCAGCAGAAGAGCTGGAAAAACCATAGCACCGCTCTTGAGCCCCAGATGGCTGAGCACACCCGGTCTGCAAGCAGGGAGTTGGGAGGTCATGGTCACCACAGCCAGGAGGGAGGTGATGGCAGTTAGACCCCCTTGCCTCAGTTTCCCTTCATCATGTCCATCTGTCCCATCCTGCCATGGAGCACTGGGAAGCATGGGGGCACTGGGAGGCGTGGTGGATGTGCAGCACCAACGGTGTGATTCAAGCATAAAGATAATGCTCATCACTCCTGGGATCTTGGTGGGGCTTTTGGAACCCACAGAGACTGTGTGTACAGAGTTCAGCGTCCCTGCAGCCCCCGGGTGCATGGCAACACAGGGACAAGCCATGGACATTATGGGAACTTTGCAGATATTCTGAGCACCTCATTTCTCATGTTGGGGGTTGTGTACAGGGTTGGAAGCCCACAAAGAACCACTTCCAACCCCCCTGCAGATGCATTCAAACAGTGCACAAATGGTCAGGGCCTGATGGCCCCCAGCCCACGCACTGCTGCTGCTGCAAAGAGCAACCAGGGCAGAAATAGCAGCTCACAGCAAGAATTCCACCGCCTCCTTGGCCAATGTTCCAACAGCATTCCTTCTTCAGAGCTGTGTTGGCTCACCCTGGGCAAGCACCCGTCTGTGGGAGCCCAGCCCTGACCCTGCACTGCATGGGGCTCACCCTGTGCCATTGCCGCAGCGCCACTTCAGCTGGGTGCAGTTGGGGTCCTATCCTGACCCCACTGCTGCTCAAGGCTGCGCAGAAGGAAAGAGACAACCAGGTACCTGGTAGGGCCCAGCTGAACACAGCTGCTCTCTGCAAAGCTGGAAGTGAGCTCATTTTTGGGTGCATTATCAGCGTGCTGAGTGATTCACCTGTACACAACCTGGTCATTGCAAGGAGCTGGCTGCATTTTGGAATGAGCTGTTGATGTGTACAAAGCCCAGACAAACAAATTCCGTAAGAAGAGTGGCAGGCAACAAATAGACAGGACATGAATCATCAGCAGGGCAGGTATGCAGGTGGCTGTGGGGACACGATGGAGCACAGCGTGTGCCGGGAGCTCAGTGCTGGGGCAGTGTGCAGCGCCGGGGCTGTTGGCACTTGTCCTGTTGGATGAGCAACAACCCTGTTGGAGCAGATCGCTGAACACACTGTTAATCCAGATGTGCAATAAAGTGCTGAGTGTGTGACTGGATCGAGCTGTTGTGGGGTGATGGGGCTGACGGGGAAGAAATGTAAGGTCAGGTTATCTTATGGCATAACCGTGTGTATCTGTGTGGTTGCACCATTGGTGCTACAACTTGCACTACATCTGTAGCATCAAGGTTTGGAAATGATGGATGTATGACACTGGGAAGCAACGGGCACCTTGGCACCAACACACTTTTATTCAGCAGGAAGGATCCCTGATAGCATTTGTGATTGTTTTTAAATAGAGCTGTTGCTTAACTTGCCAAATAGCAGTGTAATAACGCCGCGTGGCTGGGTCAGCACAGGGATGCCACAGGAATTAATAACAGAAAATGGCTCACACTCACTCACTTCCTGCAATTTCCTTTGCTCTGTGAGTTCAGGCAGAACACATCGGTTCTTGCTGTCTGCATCCAAAAGTGCCAGTGGGAAACCAGGCAAAAAATGACATGGAGGACAGGGAAGATCAAAGGGAATCCCTGTTTTGCACCGTGAAGATGTGGGACAGCAGCAGCCCCATTCCACATGGGGGTGGTGATCAAAGAGTGGCACTCGAAGGGACAGCAGCAGCAGGGGGACAAAGCTGAAAATGCATAGGCTCTGTTCATGTGAAAGCAGCAGTGTGAAGCACGGTGCCCATTTCTGGTCCCAGCGCAGCCCCAGACTCCACAGCTCAGGGATTTCATTGTGGTGAGTGCTCAGCGGAGTCCTGGTACAGAGATCCCTGGCTGGAAATGGGCACTGCAACTAGGGAGGAGAAGCTCAGAACCAGACAAAATCCTGAGGCCAGCTGGCCAGAAGGAAAAGGCAGAGAGCAAGAGGGTGCCAAAGGTCTGCCCAGCAGTACCCAAAGGAGCACAGTGAGCACCCTGCTCCAAACTGAGGGAGCAGCCCTGCACGCTGCACTCCTGATGCTGAGTTGGGTGCCCAGAGCTGCACAACATGCCGAGCCCAGCAATGCCCACCTTTAAAGCCATGGCACAGCAAGAGCTCCAAGGAAGCGGGATGATGCTCAGCGGGGCTTGGACCTCAGGTGCGTGTGGGGGTTCATCTGCAGAGCTGGGCAGCAGGTCTGGCAACGGAGCCGTGGGCTGCAGGTGGGCTGCGTGGGGCTGGCCCAGCAGCAGGGCCAGGGGGCAGCGTGCCATCGGCTCAGGACATTGCTCAGCCCGAATCCCGCGTGGCACGCAGCGACATCCCCGTGGGCTGCTTCCCTAACCGCCCCAGCAGAACTGCCCCCACCAGCAGCGCAATGCTGAGTCACCGCGCCCCCCCCTCCCCCCCTCCCCACGCCGTAGCTGGGGGCGACACGGAGCGGGCGGACCCCCCGGGGGGCAGCGTGTTGGGGAGAGGGAGGGCAGGAAGGAAGCGGGGCCGAGCCCAGGGGGGGGGCGGCGGCGTGCGGAGGGGGCGGGCGCGGGGCGGAGGGCGATGCGGCCGCGGGCCCCGCGCTGCCGCTGCTGAGCGAGAGAAATGTGAGCCGGCTGCACCACTGCAGCGGCACTGCGGGCGCCGGGAGCGCGCAGGGAGCGCGGCCGCGCCGCCGGCAGCGCTGAGCCCCGCGGGACGGCGGGGAGGGAACCGGCACCGCGCGGAGCCGCTCGCCTGCACCTGCCGAACCCTGCCGAGCCCCCCCTCAGCCCGGCGGCCGCTTGCATCAGCCCTTGGCGGGGCACGGCGCGGCGGCCGGGGGGGCGGCGGGACCGAGGACGGGGGCTGCCCGGCTGCGGGGCTCTGCGGTGCCCCCAGGGCCTTTGTCCGAAGGATCGTCTCTCCCACCAACGCCGGGAGCGGGGAAAGCGGCCGGAGGCTGCCGCCGGGCCGTGGGAAGCGGGAAGGAGGCGGCGCGGAACCGGCAGCATCCCCGCGGAACCGAAGCCGGAGCCGCATCCTCGCGCCTTTCAGATAACCTTTAGCCGCACCAAGCGGGGCCGGAACGAGGCGCAGGGCCGCACCGGGACCCTGCGTCCGGAGCACCGTCCGCAGAGCCGCAGCCCCGCAGGTAAGGACGGTCGCGGGCCGGGAGCATCACCCTGCAGGCGCGCAGGCGCGCGCGTATGCCGGGGCACATGTATGTGCATGTATGTACGTGTACATGTATGTATGTGCACGTGTGTACGCGTGTATGTGCACATGTGTGCGTGCACAGCTGGGCTGCGGCTGTGGCTGCGGCTTTGCGGGGCTTTGCGCTGGGAGCGGAGCGCAGGAGCCGGGTGTGCGGAGGGCCGGGGAGGACTGGGGGGGGGGGCTGCGTCGCCCCGGGGGTTCGGTGTCGCTGCGGGGCCTGCGCGGAGGGGTGTGACGGCGGACGCTGCCCGGATGGCCGTGTCCGTGCGCTGCTGCGGGTGAGTGCGGGGGCTTCGGGGTGCGGGGCTCCCGGGATGCCCGTGGGGTGCGGGGTGCGGGACGGGATGCTCACAGGACCCCACAGCAGTTCCCCCCCCGCCTCCCTCTCCCCGTGTCACCCCTCGAGGTCAGCCGGACTCCATCCCCAGCAGCTCTCGGGTATCCAAGGCTGAACACGTCGCTGACCCCTCCCCAAGCAGATGCCCCCCCACCTCCCCCCCGGCCCCCTCCGTCAGGCCTGGCAGGTTGCAGGCGTCCTGCTAACAGGATTTGCGGCATGATGGAGGAGAGCACAGCAGAGCGCCTTCGCACTTCCCGGATTGGGGGGGCTGTCACCGCGCTGTCCCAGGCAGAAAATGTCCCCAGGGCGCTGCCCGCCTCCCCCTCTGTCCCCAAACCCCGGGCCGAGGGCAGGGAGCGGCGGAGGAGGAGAGGAGGAGGAGGAGGGAACGATGGTAGCAGGGACAGATCAGGAGCGCGCGATAGAGGTAAAAATAGATCCACAGAGCAGAGGAGGGGCTAAACGTGAGCGAGAGCGCTGAGCAGAGGAGGGCCGGCGGGAGCCCCCCCGGGAAGGTGCTGTGTGTGCCGGTCGGGGTGCCGGGGACCCCGCGCTGCGGGGCGCATCTCCCGGGGCAAAGGGCTCTGCGGGGCCTTTCCCAAGAGGGGCCTCGGGGGAAATGTGTGGGGCAGACGGAGGGACCGGTAGGGCCGGTGCTGAGAGAGCGAACCGCGGGATGGAGGCACGCAGCCACTGCCAGCACTGTGCGGGCAGAGCCCCGGGGAGCACAGCAGCCAACATCCTCCTGCTTTTCATTTGCAGTGAGCACAGAGCTGAGCTGGAAACAGAGGCACCGACACCGCAACGAGGAGGCACGTGGCAGCCCCGGCCCTGGGCGGGATGAACCCCACGGCCCATGAGAGCCCGCGGTGACAGCGAGCAGGAGAGCCGGGAAGTCAGCGCTGAGGAATCTGCACCAACGCCACGAGGATCCGCACGGCGTACACAGGAGCCGAGGCTGGGAGGAGGCGGGCGCCCTCCCCGCGGCGCTGCCCACACTCCAGCCGCGCTTCCCTGCCCCAAATCGTCCCACATTGCCCCGCACCGTGGGCATCTGCTCACCCCTCCCAGTGCGGGGCTGCCACCGAGGCAAAGGGGAGCTGCTGGTGACACCGCCGCTGACAGCGATGTCACGCTGACATCCCGTGGGGAGCAGATGCTTTGATCGGCTGCCTGAGCGCATCCTCAAAGGCAGTTTGGGCAGGATGCGGCCGTGAGCAGCGCCTTCCCGCCTGCACCCTGGGGCGCTCAGAACAGGGTGCACAGCGCCCGCACATCCCCCCGTCCCCAGGATGCGCTCCCACACCGCCGGCTGCCCACCGTGCTCCTACTCCAGAACAAGACTGAAAGCGCTGCATGCTGCTGGCATGTTGTAGCCTCATGCAGGCGTCCCTCGGAGACCCCAGAGCGGTGGACGGTAATGTGAAAACGATCCTCATGTCGTGTCTGAAAGGGCAACAGGTCATCATTAAAATGGAGGCGATGAAGATCATCCACCCGGAAAAGTTCTCGGAGCTGCAGGCGGCACCTCCACGCTACGCACCCGCGCCGCGCCGGGAGCCGCCCCTGGTGGCCAAACGAGCATGGCCCTCTGAGTCCGAGATCATCGTCAACCAGGCATGCGGGGACATCCCGGCATTGGATGCAGCCCCCGCGCCGCTGCCGCTGCCCCGGACTCCCCCTCTGCCGCGGCGCGAGCGCGGGTACCAGAGCCAGCGGAAGGGCAGCTCGGAGGTGTGCTTCCACCGGCAGCCACCGTCAGATGAGGTGATCGTCAACCAGTACGTGCTGCACCCCTCGACGCCCTGCGAGCCCCTCGAGTGCCCCACCTGCGGCCACATGTACAACTTCACCAACAAGCGGCCACGCATCCTCTCCTGCCTGCACTCGGTGTGTGAGGAGTGTCTGCAGATCCTCTACGAGTCGTGCCCCAAGTACAAGTTCATCTCCTGCCCCACCTGCAAGCGGGAGACCGTGCTCTTCACCGACTACGGGCTGGCGGCGCTGGCCGTCAACACCAGTATCCTGAACAGACTGCCGGCCGAGGCCCTGGCTGCCAACCCCGTGCAGTGGAGCAGCGACACTGACCGCAGCTGCTACCAGACCTTCCGCCAGTACTGCGGGGCCGCCTGCACCTGCCACATCCGAAATCCGCTATCTTCCTGCACCATCATGTGAACCCTGCGCCCTGGCCCCAGACGGCAGAGGACGGCAGCGCGTGTGTCAGCAGCGCCCGGCGTGGGATGCTCCGTGTGCGTGGGGATACGCCGGCCCTCAGCATGGCCACGGACATGGGCTGGCGGTGGGATGCTGCGCCTTGGGACGTGGCGCAGAGCCGGTGGCAGCCCCCCAAGCACCCATGGTACTGGGGAGGGGGATGTGGAGGCACAACCCATCCCTTTGCGTCCCCAGCGCTGAGCACCCTCCCCCGGGCTCCTTCTCTCCAGAGCGGACACTGTCCTGATGGTGGCACTGATCTTGTCGCCCCGTGGCCGTGGAGTCCCCAAGGAGATGCGGTGCCCAGCGATGGGCATCAGGACAGCCCCACCGCCCCCCTCTCTGTAATTTATTTGCCAAAGCTTTCGTCTCAGAGGCCACGCACCGTGCGCCCGAGTTGCAGCCACACCGAGCAGACACGTGGCCGTGCCCTCCGCCAGCCCTTGAGGAAAGCTCCTGTTCATCCTCATTTTGGAGGATTTTTCCCCATCCGTCCCAGGCCGCTACGTGTTCACAAAGGCATTGAGCTGCACCCGTTCTCTGTGGCCCACCCACCCAGGGCTGCGATGGACCCTGTGTCCAGCACATCCTGTGCACGGTCTTGCTTTCCCCAGAGCATCTGGATGGGGAAGTTTGCTGCCAAAAGAGCAAAAAACAAAAACAAAGAAACAAAAAACCTAAAAAAAAAGAAGAAAAAAGAAAAAGAAAAAGCCATAATTTGCAAGTGCTCCCTCAGGGCCGAGCACCGCAGCACCGGGGCAGGAGGCTGAGCCCCAGCACGGCCCCCAGGACACCGGGACTGGGGGAGCCGGGGGCCCCATTGAGCTGCCCCCTCCCACCCTACATGTCTGGAGCCAGGAGCAGCCCCCAGAGCACAGCAGCCACTGGGGATGGGGCTGCGGAGCGGTGGGGCAGGCGATGCCTTGGCACTGCCCTGCTGCCCGGAGCTGAGGGCGCGGGGAACGGGGGCCGATCCCGATTCTGTTCTGCTCTGCCAACGCCTCCCGCTGCTGGTTGTGACAATGACCATGTTTTATACCCGGCCTTGTTCAACCCCACCAGTCTCCCCAATAAAGATTATATTGGAACGAAGGGCGAGCTGGTGTATCGGGCTGTGATGCTGTGGGGCCGTGGGACTGCGTAGCACTGGGACACCGCACCATGTCCCCATGTGCTCTGTGGGGCACTGGTGATGTGGGCGGACCCCAAGGATGGGCTTCCCAGGAGCAGAAGGTGCCGCATCCCCCTCTGGTTCATCCCCTCTCCACCCAATGCCAACCCCATGGGCACTCATGGTGGGACACGGGGGCACCTGGAGCAGCACCGCTGCAAGAGCAGGGCCAGACCAGGGGGTTGGCGCAAGGGAGGATGTTCTGTGTGACACCACGTGGCTGCACCCTGAGCAAACAGCACCTGCAGGGAGCCCCTGGTGCCTATCCCAAGCTAGCAGTGGGCTTGCTGCTGGAGAGATGTGCAGCTGGGCCATGCAGCCTAGCACACACTGGTGCATATCCAGCCTCAGTAGTGGGATGGCCTCAACCCCCTCTCCAGCAGAAACACCGCATTGCCCTGAGCAATGCTCGGTTCTCCAGCCCTGGAGAACTCCTCTGGCTGTCCTCCGTGCCCCAAAGGGAGCGAAGCCCCACATGTGCAGCCCTGGGGCAGCTCTGCCCTCCAAGCAGGGATTTGCCCTATTTGTTATGTAAGGATGAAGGGTACAGCGCGTCCTCCCCTCTCTGCGGCACCTCTTGGGCACAGAGCAAATTTAATGCCACTAATTTGATTTTGAGTTGCAATTAAGGAAGAAATGGGGCCTTTCAGGGCTGAGTGCTGGGTGCCAGCATTTCTGCAGACCTATTAACCTCGAACAAGTGCTCACTAGGGCAGGGGCCCAAGCACACTACTAGGGGACAGGACCTAAGTCCCAGCCGTAGGGGGAATTCAGAGCCTGCCAGAGGCCCCCCAGCACCCCAAAAACTCCATCAGGCTCCCAGAGCTGTGACCAGGCAGAGCTATGGGCCTCCAGGTTGTATTTTCCAAGCACGCTGAGTTCCATTGGCTGCAAAAACAAAAGAGAGCTCTGCCCCGTCCTGCCCGAGTTGCACAATGCTGCTGTGCAGCCTGCATGGGGAACCTCGGCACAGGGCAGCCATGGGAGCAGGGAGGAAGCTGCTTGCAACAGCTCCTTCCAGGAGCCTTGCACAACAGAGTGCAACCCCAAGATGCAAAGATAACGGGATGTGGCACAGAGCCTAAGCAGCTGGGACAGATCCCGGGGCAGCACTGGCCCCACACTGTGGGGCCCAAAAACCCCAGCTCTGAGAACTGACATGCTCAGTGCATGCATCTGGTGGCATGCAATATGGGTGCTGCCCAGCACGACCCTTCTCACAGCCCCAGTGTCCCCACTGCCACCTGCCAGAAACCCAGGAGAGCTTCAGAGAGAGTTGCCAGGGGAGAGGTGTTGCTGGGTGTGCAGGGATGGGGACGGCCACATCACTGCACTGGGGACACCAGGCACCCCCCTCTTGCCATCAGCTGCAGGGGGCTGTGAAGCATTTGGAGCACAATTGTGTGAGAGGAGCTGGTAGGGCTTAGGGTGGGGCAGTGGGGTGGGGGCTGGAATGGAGGGGGAGAGGAACTATGGGATACAAGGGGATGATGGGGCAGGTTTAATGTGGGGGGAGGGCTGCAGGGAGATGTGTATGGAAGGGTTCTGGGGGCCACGGGGTGTGCATGGGGAGACAGGGCTGTGGGACATAGCACAGCACTGTGCATGTGGGAGCAGCTCTGGGGGGTTGAGCTATGCACCCCTCTGCAGCCTCCCCAGCCCTCAGCAGACTGCTATCAGTGCTAAATATAACAGTCCTTGTGAACAGACACGGCTGCCACATTCCTGCAGGACAGCCCTGCCTGCACTCTCCAGTGCTGCCACCCCATAGCTGGGACCCCATCCCTGGGGGTCTGGGGGGCATTCACCCTCTTCCAGCCCCCAGTCTGGAGAGGGGAGAGCGAATCGCTGGAGGATAGCACTGAGTGTGGTGCTCCCGTGCTGGTCCCCACGGAGCTGCTGTGTTCTGGTTTGCCCCAAAAAACCTGTCCCCTCCACAATGTAATGTAGAGCAGGGACATGTGTCAGGTGTCCCATGTGGTGACAGAGCCCCCCCAGCGAGCCCTCCTCTCCCTGCAGGCCCAACAGAGCCAAAAAATGCCCCCAGCCAGGCTAAGCTTGTCCTTCTCCTAATGGAGCTGCTCCACTTTGTATAAATAATTGTCCCTCATTGTGATGGGGGTGTGGGGCAGGGGGGTCTGCTCTTCTTCCTGAGCCATTTTAGGGTGCCCTTCTCCGTCCTGTCTGTCATGAAGCACTGACACAGTGACAGCGCCCTGCAGTCCCCACGGTCACAGCCCTGTGCAGGGACCTGCAGTGCATTTCTAGGGAAGGAGGGCAAAGTGGAGGCACGTGGCTGCTTGCAAAACTCCACAGGGCACAGCGGTGCCAGCCAGGCCTTGTGGAGATGGCAGGGTGCGGACGGAGGGGGGACAGCATGGGGAAGAAAGGAGGAACGCTGGTGCTGAGGTTCTTCCCAGCCATGCAGGAGGTGCCCAGTGGTGCCCAGCAGCACTATGGGCTCCTCTCCCCGTCCCCTGTGTCCTGCCCAGTGCTGCCCACGTGCAGCTGTTGGGAGCACAGTGGTGTTTGCTCTCTTATCTCCAAGCGGGGGGAGGTGAGAGGTGTGAGAAAGGTACCAGCTCCGGCTGGCACCATGCTGTGGGGTGCTGGGAATACAGGTGCCCTCTGCCAGGGGGCTGGAGACCACCGTGTGTCCCCGTCCTCTCCTCAAGGCTCTGTTGATCCCCCAGGAGCAGTGTGGTGGATGCAGACCCTGCCTTGATGTTCCCTCTCAGAATACAGTAGGACCAGCACTCAGCACCCAGCACCTCCCACCATTCCCATCCCCATCCGGCACCCAGCACCATGCCACCCACCAGGCACCAAACTCAGCTGGACCTCATCGCGGTGCAAACACAATTTGTATTTTCAGTCTGTACTTGGAGGATACCAATCCATCTCTTGCAACCACACACAGCTCAGTTCTGCTCTGCCAGCAGAGCCCCTCCGAGGACATGCCCTCAGTGTGGGCAGGCAGAGCCCAGCTCCTGCCCGTATTCACCATCCCTTTGTGGCCGTGGCATCGCACCATGCTGTGCCCCACAGGACGCAGGCAATGCCTGGCTTTGGGGCCGCCTCACCTGCTCAGGGCTCACCGGCAGCACTGCAGCACTGCAGCTCCCAGGGGCACAACCGCAGCGCTATTTATCGAGGATGAGGAAGAGCAGCACCATCAGGACGATGGGGAGGAAGATGAGCAGCAGGCTGAGCAGCTCGGCCACCAGCAGCAGGGCCAGCAGCAGGAGGTAGCAGCAGCGGCAGCGGCCCTGCAGCCGCCCCAGCGCGCGGATGAGGCCGGCCGGGTAACGCACGCAGGGCAGGCACCCGAACATGCGGCTGGTGTGGAAGCGCACCTGGAAGTGATGCTCCAGGGCGCCAGCCAGGCCCGGGCGGCGAGGCGGGAGCACGGGAGGCCGGGGGTCGGTCAGGGCAGTGGGGGGCCCAGGCTCGGCATGCAGCAGCAGCAGCTCCTCCTGCAGCTTGCAGATCTCCCACTCCAGCATCGGGGTCTTCTGGCGGCAGATGGGGCAGCGCACGCGACCAAACTCGGCGCCATCGGCCGTGTCCATGATGGCGCGCAGGCAGGCGTGGCACAGCCCGTGGTTGCAGTTGAGCAGGGCTGCTTTGTGCCGCTCGTTGTCGTAGGGCTCCGTGCAGATGGGGCACTCATCCTCGCTGCCCACCGGCGTGCAGCACAGCCCTGGTGCTGTGCTCTCACTGCTCGCCGTCTCGCTGTCCTCGTCTGAGAGGCTCAGGGTGGAGCTGGAGGAGCTCTCCAGGCCGGGTGACGCCTCCGCGGGCAGCGGCCTCTCTTCATGGGGCAGCGCAGGGTCGGGGGCGGTGGGGGGACCCTGACCGTCTGCCAGGGCGGAGCTGCGGCCAGGCGGCTCGTGGCAGCCACGCAGCAGCGATTCTGTCACATCCTCAGCCACCGCCGGGCTCCAGCCGCCCCAGGCCGCGCCGCGTGCCTCACTGCAGAGCGGGGATGGCTCCTCGGGGCCCCCCCGCCCCCCGCGTTCATCCCGATGCCCGGCTGGGCCGCTTTCTGCAGCTGTCTGTGTGCATCGGAGGCCGGGCCCCGGCTCCTCGCCTGCCAGCAGCTCCATGGACGAGCTTCAGCCCCACTGCCAGGAGGGCGTCAGGGCAGCGGCACAGGATCCCCTCATCCCTCCGGCACGGCCTGGGGCCGCGTGCCAGGTCAAGCGCTAGAAGCCCTCGCAGCCCGGTGTGTCCCATCAGCCCCGGGGACGGAGCACCCCAACAGAGGCATCACCGGCAGCATCCGTCCACCGCCTCCTCCTCCCCAGCGCTGCCGCAGCACCGACCCACCGCCGTCCGGAGAAATCCAACGCGGCACGCGATGCCAGGCGCTCCCCGCACGGCGCAGGGCCGCCACCGGCCCAGCTCTCACCGGTCTGGTTTGTCGGCTTCTGGAAGCCGCTCAAATGCAGGCGGCCCGGGGCAGGCGGCCGCGGCCACACCAATCAGCTCCGTGGGAGCCGGGGAGGAGCTGGGACCGCAGCCGCCTCTTCCCCTCACCCGGGATCCACGCCCCAGGGAGCAACGTGGAGCCCTGTGGCCAACGCTCTTGGGGACACGGGCATGGAGCTGCGCCCAGCTCAACACCACCCCGGTACGGCCTGCAGCGCAGACCGCACTGCCCCAGCACAGCACTGGTGCACAACCCGCATCATGGCTCCATGTCCCCATCGACCCTTGCTGCCTGCATACGGTCTGGAAGGTCTTGCCATTGGGAGAGACCAGTTCACCCCTGTCTCCTGTGCTGGGATCCTCTCCCTGCCATGATCCTTCAGGTTGTTATGACAGAACAAGGGGAAATGGCTTCAAATTAAAGGAGGGGAGATTGAGACTGGGACATAAGGCAGCTTTTTACACTCAGGGCAGTGAGGCACTGCACAGATTGCACAGAGAGGTGGCGATGCCCCGTCCCTGCAGACAGCCATGGTCAGGCTGCTGGGGCTCTGAGCACTGCTGGAGCCGTGGGTGTCCCTGTGCACTGCAGGGAGTGGGACCTGATGGTCCTTCCAACTCAGTTCTATGGTGCCCACAGTGACTTGCAGGCATTGGAAGAGAGAGCATAGCCTGGACAGTGCCTGTGCAGGACACTGTCACCATCATGACGGCTGTCACGCAGCAGCTCTGTGCAGCTCTCCAGCCATCCCCAGGGCACAGAGGAAATGCAGCAGGGTGGGGAAACCAAAAACTTCCCTGCTTCCTCTCATCACAGCTCCAGCAATGCCCTAGAGCACCACACACCCACTCTGGACCCCATGATCCCACGCGTGGGAGCGCAGCTGGGTCACAGGCACAGTGGCACCCCTGCCCCTTCCTGTCCCAGGGATTGTCCCTGGCTCTGAGTCATTACAGCCTGGTCCCTAATTGCTATTTACACTGTGGCATGGAGTTCAAGGAACTGGGTTAGGAAGATGGTGGCACTGGTCCCAGTGGGGCACAAGGAGGGCTGGCAGTATGAGGGACTGGGGACCTTTCCAAGGGAAAGGGCTGGGGACCACAGACTTGCTTAAGCCTGGATTGAGGCAGGGCACCAGCTGGGGCAGAGGATGGGTCCAGCAGCTCATGGAATGGGAAACCATCAGTGGCACTCCAGGAGCTCAGCACCAAACCTCCTGTGCCTGTCCCTGCTGGCCTCGGCCACCAGAGACAGGAGGAACAGGTCTGTCGGGGCAGCCTCCCACTGCAGGCACTGCTGCTGCTGACTAACGCCGGGTGGGGAGGCTGCCATGCAACAGCTCACTTCCTTTAGGTCCTACCACAAACAACGGCTGCAGCCAAGGCCATAGCTACAGCAATGCCTGCGGGTGCTGCCAGCCCAGTATGGGGGCACTGTAAGCTGAGGACCCAGGAAGGCAGCTCAGTGTCATGCAGGAGACAGCCAGTAGCCTCCCACTACAGAGACCCCTGTCCCCAAACCCAGGGGGGGAGTGCACACAGGGAGCCAGGCCTCACCCGCAGCCCCAGCAGGTTCCCCCACCATTCCCTGGGAATGGGATTGGATTAACGAACGCCCTCTGCCAGGCCCCTGCCCTGGCTGGAATAACCTCAGCCCAAGGACGATGCCAAAGGCAGATCATTCTGCTGGCTCCTTTATTCAGGCACAGCTCAGGCAGAGCAGAGACTTATGACCAGGTTTCGGACTGGAAGCGCTGGGACCGTTCCAGGGCTGATAAATACTCTTCTGCTTCAGAGGGCGACAGGCCACCTTCCAGCTGCAGCACTGACTGCAGGGCTTCAGCCACCGCCGCTGGCATCTGCTTGGCATTTCTGGAAAAGAGAGCAGTGGTGTGACAGAGGGGGAGCAGGAAAACCAAGGCTCATCCACCTCTCCCCTGCTCCAGTGAGGCAGCCAGACCCAGTGCCCCAGCACACTGCCTGGCTGCAGTGGTAACCCGCCTCACCCACAGTGCGGGCTCCCTGCCACCAGTAAATGGCAGCTTCAGGACACAGCTGCACCACTCCCTAGAAAGCAGAGCTGTTACCCCACACAGGGCTTCTAAGCACTGGCATCTGCAGGCAAAGATGTGCACTCAGTACCCATTGCGGAGCTGAGAGCACCACAGCTCAGTGCCCTCAGTTCTGGCCCCTGTACTTCCCATCAGCATCATTAGAGAAACACAGGGAACAGTTCCTAGTCATAATTTCACTGCAGGAGGGCAGGAAATGACCCTTTCATCTCAGGGAGGCATTCAATGGCAGAGGTGCCTGATCCTGAGCTGGGCAGGACAACGGCTGCAAGGGAGCAGGATGAAGGCACCACTGCCTCAGCCTCCTGCCAATAAAGCCAAAACGTTTGTTTTGATGGTGGCAGTTACAATGGAATTTAGTTCAAACCTCAAAGTAAGAGAAATGGTGAAGTAAACACAAGCTCCTGTGTAAAAATACCCAAATAGGATTCACAACACTTTCAAGTGCAATTATTTCTAATGGGAAATAAGGAATTCAGACTTTTTCTGTGAGTTTCATTTGAAGAACTGTGTGACAAAAAAACATTCAATAAAGAAAAATTCCCAGGCAGTCCTAACTGGAGTGAGCACATCCTTGCTGTTTCCCAAGAACCAGGGAGAATTCTGACTTGCATTGAAGCTGATTAATGTCTCAAAATACACAGAAAGGAGGTCTTCTGTTTTTAGAAGAGTCGTACTGCTTCTGAGTCAGGCAATGATATGTGAGTGCAAGACAGTGGAACCGTGGCTGTGATGGAGAACACGCCAAATCTGTTTTCTGTAGGAGACACCCTCAGCTCATTGGCCCTGGGCTGGATAAGCTGGGCACAGCCAGCAAGGAGGGACAGCCCTGAGTCCCCAGCTGCTCACTCAGGGTGAACCACGGGTCAAAGCCCACCTATGCTAGTAAGTCCCAGAGTGACCTGACATCCATCCATCCTCATGGCCCTTCCAAAATCCCACACCAGGGAGCCATGCAAGCTCCGATCTATCCAAGACATTCAACTTTGGGAAAGAAACCAAACCAAGCCCCACACCTGTGGGTTACAGGTCCCAGACAGCACTGCAATACAGTGCACAGTTGAGCAGGCAGCACAACCAGCATAGAAACAATCAGGCAGCCACTGGCCCTTCCTGGGTAGTAAACACAAATCTCATTCTCCCAGGAATGCAGTGAGGCCAGTCTCACCCTGCAAGGCACCAGGAAGTGTGAGATGTGCAGGAAAGAGACTCCTGCAATCACTGCTTATATCAACAGCAAGGTACATTTGTTGGGCTTGTGTCCTGCCTTCCAGGTCATGTAGGTGCAGGGCAAACACCATTGCTTCTCTCTTATCAACTTGTGGAGCCCGAAGTCTTTCACGATGCTCTCACCTGGGCAGCCTCCCCCCTGCTCAAGCAGCACCAGGGCAGGCAGGTGAAAGGATTTATCCGGGAAAGGAGCTGCAAACACTGCCTCTGAATGCTCCCAGCTTCTGGACACCAGCTTTTGGCCACTGGTTGAGGATTTCCAAGAAGCTCAGGTGAGCAGCTGAGTCAGTCCCAAAAGCAGCCGCTCAAGAGCTACAGCACAGTTGCAGCCCTGTTACATACTGCTTCAGGAGCCTCCCACCCATCCAAGCAGCAGAACTGCAGTTCTTTGGCCCACTTTGACTGGAGGAGAGCAGTGCGAAAAGATAAAGGGTTCTGCCACAGATGGACTTGCTGTGGGTCAGAGCTGAGGCAGCCCTGGACAGTGCTACCATGGTTGCAGCTCTGCCCCTCCTAACTGGAGTGCAGGCTAGGTAAGAAAAGGGCCCTCAACCCAGGGCTTTCCAAGCAGACTGCAAGGAGGGCAGGAACCAGCTGGTCCCTCTGCAGCGGCCATTGCAGCTCCCCAACACCTGCTGGGTGCAGGGTGTGCTTGCTTCGGTGGCTGAGCCATGGGAAAGCCTCCAGGGAGCTGGAGAAGCATCAATGCAAGGCCCTGCTCCCCCTGGTCCCTGTGGAGAAACCTCACTCACCCAGCCAGGTAGATGTGAGCGCTTTGGCCATTCAGCAGCTCCCATAGCAGCCGTCCATTCTCCCGGATGCGGTGCTGAACATACACTTTCTCCTCCTGCAAGAAACAGTGCTGAGCCCACCAGCAGTACCAATACCCACCTGGCCCTCAGTGCACAAACAGATTGCTCTCAGGGTCTGCTTGCAAGAGCTCAAGGCTGTGCAGCCCCTTTGGAGAATGGAGGGCATCAGGTGCTCATCAAAGCAGATCAATTCTTGCACAGGGCAAGAACTCCATGTGCATGTCAGTGCACTCTGACAGATCAATGGGAGATAGGTGCAAGCAGCAGGAGCTTCAGAGGGGAAAGCCCCTAAATCCTTTGGCTGCTTCCTGCCTGTTGTCAGCTCCATTGAACAGCCCAGGGTGCAGGGCTGTGAGCCCCATGAAGGCTCCTCCTCTTCCTGAGTGGACAGAGGCCTCACAGCCCCTCATACCAGGGCTGCTGTGAAGTACAGCCTCTCCTGCACCTTTGGCTGCTGGTTGCAGTCACCCACTGGAGGCCTGGAACAGCTCAAAAGCGTAGGAAACCTGGAGGGAGTCCCACCCCTTTCCTCTCCAGTGCTTAGAGACTGGGTACAACTGGCTCTCAGCAAAGCACAGACCAGCAGAGCAGAGTTCCCAAAGGGTTAATCCTCAACACTTCAGGCATCCTGCCTGCAGCCCTGGCGCCTGCCCAAAAGGAACTCCATTGCCAACGTGCTTGAATTCACTGCCGGCCCAGACAGCTCCCCCACGACAAAGGTGACACTGTGATGCAGACCAGGCCCTGTGCTGCATGTCCCATCATGCTGGGCCCTGCAAAGGGGTGAGGTGAGCCGCAGGCACAGCCTCCTCCCTGCATTGTCACACCTCCCATCCACCCTGAGGCAATAAGGCTCCTGACGCATTTCAGGCTCTGGAGGTGTGTGTGGGAGCACCCCAAGCAGCCTTGGCCCCATTTGTCCCAGCAATTGTCACAGTGCACTCAGGTCCCACATAGCGCCAGCAGCAGCAGCGCACAGGAGAATCAAGTCACCTCTGGGCACAGCTACGCAGCCCTGACCCACCACAGGAGGTAAGTAAGTCCATTGCAAGCACCAACACAGCCAGCCAGCTGCCCGACCTCAGCATAATTAACGTTAATCAGCTAAGTGCTGATAGAGGCTCTATCAATGAGGCCAGGGCTCTGAGCAGGTCGTTTATGGACCTAGCTACCTAGAAACCAGAGCACCCAAGAGACAAACTCAGGTCATAATGTCTCAGCTAAAGCCCAGGGCATCCTGCTGAGAATTAGTGACAGCCGCATTAGGAAGGGATCAATCTGCTCTGCAGGGCAGAAGCGATGTGACAGAAGGTCGCTACATGGGAACCTTACAGAAGAAGAGGGAAATCCTGCTCAGCTATGGAGCATCCCAGCTCCTGTCAGGCTCTTTAAAAAGAAATTTTTGATGAGTTAACATCTGTGGCATCTGCTGGAGCTGCAGGCACAGCAGCTCCACATCCCACCTAGCCATGCTGCTGAGCAGCTCCCTGTGCAGAACTGCAGAGACACAGTGGCAGCAGAACCCAATCCGTTTTGTGCCACAAAATCTGCAAAGCTGGAGGAGCCAAGAGGAACACACTGCTGTAAGCCCTGGCCCTACAGTCTGCGAGGGCAGGAAGTCTCTAGGGCTGCCCTCCAGATTTGAGGAGCTGTATGTCTCCCATCCACTGTGTGAGCCAATGGAAAAAAGGCAGAATACTCATCCAAAAAGCCTCTGCTCTACCACTCCTGTTAATCAAAGACTCAGAAAGCCTTCACAGAGGCATCTCACTCACGCCTTACAAGTAACCAGATAAAAGATGCTGGCTTAATGTCAGTGCATACACACAGCCAGGAGAAAAGGACTGGCACAGCTGAGCTACCTAGGAATACCATTCTCACTGACCCTTTTTATCAGATATCTCTGTTTCAAAGGCAGGCTGAGCTTTTCATACCATCAAAGGATCGGGCAAGGCAGTCAAACAGGGACTCACTGAGCCACTCCCGCAACTTAAAAACCTTGCAGCCCAGAGAGGGGCTGAGGGAGAGATGCCCACCAAAGGCACTGGCTGGGAAGTAAGGGAGGTGTGGGGTGCTCTTCCCTCCTGGGAGCTTCTGCCTACACCACTGAGACTCTGGGGAGCTGGCACAACAGCACCACAAAATGGGGCAGGAAGCCAAGCTCTTCAGCTTCAGCTGGTGATCAGAGGGACACAGTGGGGATGGCAGCATTCAACCAAGAAAAGTTATTGCCTGTTGACCCTCCCCCTTCATCCCAAAGAGGCCTGAGAGCTGCTCACGTGGCTCAGACAAACAAAGCTGGCTAACACCTTATCTGCTCTGGCACTTACCAGCTCTGTCTCAGTGACCTTTCCAACTCAGCACAGCCAGCTGTGTCACAGATTGGCCCCTGTGCTGCTGCTGGTAATCTTGGCCAGCACCCAGGTGGTGCAGGGGAGCAAGGTGATCACTGTGCCATACCACCAGGTCCGTCACAGGCACAGGGGCAAAAACCCCAGCAGGTTCCCATCAGCGCAGCCAAGGTGCTTCTGCGTACAACCTGCTCCTCCAAGAACTAACCTGGTCCCTGGAGAAGGCCGTGAAAAGCATCAGGAAGCCCTTTGTCACCAGTTCTTCCCACTCTGCCTGGCAGTAGAAGTCTTTGGATTTCTGGCGGCAGCCAAAGAACAAGCAGTTCCCTGTGGAGAGCAGATCAGAACGGCTGTGCTGGGTGGACGAAATGCCCCGTGAGGGCCATCAGTACCCATGCAACTCAAGAACTGTGTAAGCATGAATGCACATGACCTGCGACAACCAGAGGCTGGAAATGTGGGGTGTGGTGGGCAAGTAGGGCAGGGCAGGGTGAGCCCTTGCAGGGCTGCCAGCTCCCCTCCACCAGCCTATTAGCAGCCTTCTGCAGAGATACACAAGTGGGCCAGGGCAGTGATGATGGGACAAGGGCAGAGGGAAAACTGCTTGCGCAGCAGCAATCTCAGCAACCCAACTCCACTTCCAGGGAACCAAGAAAGAGGCACTTCAGAGCCCTGCCCTGACCCAACAAGCAGCCTGGCAGCCCAGCCTGTGAATAACCACATAGTCTGCACACATCAGGCTCTCTCTGGTGCTGACCTCCCTCAGAGCCCAGCCTGCTTCCAACTACAGTAAAGCTCGAGCCCGTCCAAACCCACAGGAGCACCCAGTTCCTCATTCCTCCTATATGCTGAACATAGACTTGCCAGCAGCAAGGGGCACCTCATGCCCACCCCTCACCTTTCTGTCCTTGTGCCACTCGCTCCTGTATAGCTGCTCGGAAAGGTGCCACCCCTGTGCCAGGGCCAATCATGATTACAGGAGTGTCAGGGTCAGCTGGGAATTTCATTCCTCCTTTCTTCACCCAAAGAGGTACCCGGACATCACCTGCAAACAGACTCAGCATTCAACACTGCTGGAGATGTCCAGCAATAAGAGCAATATCAGCTGCAGGAAGCGAGGAGCAGCCCTCTGTAAGGACTGCAGAGCACACCGGTGCTGGGAGTAGGAGGGTCAAACGAGTGGGAGTAAGTCAGGAGCTCACAGGGCTCAGGGCAAGCTAGGGGAGCACATCATGCTCCAAAGATGGGAGCAGTGAGGAAGGCTGTGCATTTAGCCTGTCCTGCTGGCATTGGTGCTCCACCAATGGTTGAGACAACTCCAGCATGCAGCCAGCACACAAGCTGCTGCCAGCTCCATCAGCTCTGTGCAATCCATGCTGTGCTTTGAAGCAAGCACACAGGTCCTCACATAGTCCAATTAATGTTACCTTGCTCTGGGTTGAGAGATGCCAACCATGTAGAGCAGAGACCACGGCGGGGCCTGCTGAGCCGCGTCTTGTACCGCACTACTGCCACGAGGATCTGGATCCGGCCGGGATGAGCCTGTGTGCAGACAGCAGCCATGAGAACCAAGACACCCAGTACAGCTCAGTGAGGAGCACCCAATACCTCTAACAGGGACAGACTCCATTGCCCAACTCATACCAGGCAACACTCATCCCAACCTGAAACAGGTGCTCAGACACAGAGCAGGCTAAAAGGGTTTTCCTAGTGCAGCACAGCGATAGGAATGCTCTGTGCAGCTGGCAATGGTGACAGAGACACTTCAAGCCAAGAGCCCTCCATGGAAAGCAACTGCCACCAGTGCTCGGGCTGACATCTGCCAAGGCACCGGGGCTGGGTCCCACCGCCACCTCCCGGCAGCAGCAGGAAGCAGCACAACCCTCTTTCTGCAGCCAGGACCTGCCAGCCTCTACAGTACCAGGTCTCACTGCTCCCTGTGACAGTGCAGAGTCTGCACCGCACCAGCCCCAGCACATGCGAGCACCTTAACCTGCAGTGGGGGTTCAGGTGGGCTGTGGATATTCACAGGGTCAGGCAGTGCAGCCTGAACACCCATGGTGCACTGTGCTGGTGCAGCACCAGCAGTGTCCTGGCACTAAGTTCAGCGCCTGACATGAGGCTGAGAAGGACCAAGCTCTTACCAGCAAGGAGGAGGCGATGGAGAAGGCGCGGGGTCTGATGCGAGGGATGAGGTCCAGCAGGTACTCAGGTGGAATTGCAGATGTGGTGTGAGGGAAATCCCAGAGGGCCTGCAAAGTCACGGAGAGCAGAGCTCGTGCATCTCAGAAAGCAGCCTGCCTGCTTTTCTGGGGCAGCAGAGGTCGTCCTGTAGCACTGCCACCCTCACCCAAAGACCCAACAGCAGGGGTTCTCTGAGCACCAATCTGCCTGTCCCACTGCCCTACCCTTGTCCCCAGGCTGCAACACAAAAACCACAACAGAGCCTAAGAATTTGGAGCAAGCCTTAGCCTGCTTATTCCAAGGACAACTGAGAAAATGAGCGAAGTAAATTAAATTCCTCAGTCAATAAATTGCTGCTCATCATCTGTCTCCTCTGCCTTGGCTGCTTTATTTCTATGGCACAGTCCTCAAGGATGGGTCTGCTATGCTCCCCCAGACCAACCTCAAGGGTGGTCCTGCGAGGTCGGTTGCAGTAGCTGTACAACTCTTCCTGGCCCTGTGCAGAGCTGAACTCCTGCAGCTTCTCCCGCTCCAGCTCGTTCGTAGAGAACTGGGACAAGAGCTCAAAGAAGGAGCGCCGTGGCACACAGGAGATGTCCAGGTAGTGGGTGACCAGGTGTCGGATGGTGCAGGGCTGCAGCAAGTGAGCAGGGAGGGCTGTGCCTGCAAGAGAGGCACCAGAGAGAGCTCAGGGCCAGCTCTGGCACTCTCCAGCCCTGCTGCATGAGGGCATCCACATGCTACAGGAAGGTCTAATGGAGCTGACGTTAGCCACCACCACTGCTGCTTCCCACCATACACCCCCACTCCATCCTGTTCTTCCCAGCTTGCTTTGCAAGCTCACATGCTTGCAACAGAGAACATCAGCGGTGCTGAGCACTCCCTTTTTCTAAGTACTTCTGGACAATGCCTTATCCATATGGTTCCCACCATGCCCACACACCGCAATGGAAATAACCAGCAGCGTCCTATGTGCCAGGCCTGTCCTTGTCTCCTCCTTCTCCTACTGGGGTGCAACAAGTAGCTTGAATTTCTCTGGGGTTTGCTTCCCAGGCCCAAATCCCAGCACTGACAGTCAGTCAAGAGACGGTGGGGGAAGGCAGGACATATAGTCTTGAAGTAGCAACTACTGGCTAAAAAGAAGGGGTCTACTGCAACCTCTATGGGTACTCAGAACATCTCATTGCAACAGCACGTGGGGTGAAAGGAAAGATGAAAAGAGTTCCAGCCACTGCTACCTAAAAAAAGACCACAGAATCGCTCTGCAAAATCTGGCATCTGACCAATCAAACCAAACTGGTACTGAAGTGTTTCAAAGCATGACAGACTACTGAGAGGACAGGGATGCTCACATGCTGATCTGCAGGTGCACCAACCAGGATCTGTGATTCTTCATGAGACGCAGATCCCTGCAGGTGAACTGAAATGCCAGGGACCAATGCTGGGACATATCAGGATCAAGAGTGCTCAGAGATGGCAGGGATGGAGCTCTGGCATCTTGGAGACGGAGCACCTGTTCCCTGCTATGTAGCTTAGACACTTCCATAGAAGCCTGTTAGGAGGTCCTCACAGCACTGTCTAGCCTCAGGTGGCATCAAGCAGAGGGGCTGGCAATTGTGCTGCATCCTTTGTAAGGTCCAGGACTTCTCCCTTCCTGGTGCTGACCACACCAATCACGCTGCAGAGAAGGATATCAAGGGATTCATGTGCTCTCCATGTATGGGTAAAAAGACTGTGATGCTGAAGATGTCTGCTGGGTTCTTTCACTTCTGGAGGCAATCAGGAAAAAAAGGAACAAACCAAAGCACAGTTTAAAGTACAAAGGAAAGTCTTGGGGTGACGTTTTCCAGTAGATCTCATATTGACTTCCTGTGGTCTTCAGTTCCCCAGACCAGGGAGGTGATGAGCACTCAGTGGGGAGGAAAGAAGAGAAACCAACCACTCCTGGCATCATGCAGGCTGCAGAGCCATAGCAATGCCTGGTGAGTGGGTGCCTCCAGGAGGATTTTCTGGTTGTTGGTGCCAGTGCGTGGCTGCAAAAGCACCTCCATGAGGACTCTGAGGTGTAGGCAGAGCCAGGGGACCTGCATGCCCCAGCAAAGAATCATAGGCATGGATGGGGGCAGAAGTGAGAGCAACCTGATTTGGGTCTTGGGCTGGTGAGCATGCAGGATCTTTCACACTCTGAGCTGGTGAAGATATAAGGCAGCCCTGGTACCACCGGGTCCCTTCCATAAGCCTAATGAAAGACCTATATGCATAGAGAGTTGGGAGAGAAGGAGAGCCCCAGCACTGCAGGGCAGGCAGATGTCTTGTATCAGCCAGCCACAAATCCTTATTTCCTTAACTACTGGATCTAAAGCAAAGGAAAAGCAGATCTCCAGGCTTGGCAGAGAGGCAAAGGAGTGGCCAGCAGCACTTACCAGGCTCTGTGGGCTTCAGCAAAAAGCATTGGTCTGGATCCAAGCGAAGGAGCTGGCAGAACTGCTGCACATCTTCAGGGCAGTTCTGGGGCTGGATCATCACCACGTCTCCAGCGCTGAACCTGCAGATGCAGCAGGAACTGCTGAGCATGGCCACAGGCAATCCTACAGGCAGAGCACCGTGACCCCAACCAGCACCCACAACAGAGGAGAGGCCACAGCTCAGCCAAATTCCCATTGCCACTAACACTAAGCTCCCTAACCTGACAAGGCAGAGCTGTCCCACAAAACAGGACCCACGCTACTGCACATCTCCTATGTCCTGACTTTGTCATGGAGTGGGACAGCACAGAGGCTGCAGTCTCTGAAGAAGGACAGAGGAAATAAGGAAGATTATAGGACATCTGATCTCGCACTAAAAAAAGCTTGGGGGAGTCAGAAAAACACTCACGTGATCCCTGATCCTGTGACATCAAACTCGATGAGCCGGACATCCTGGAAATGGGATTCAGCCGTGATGCGCTGGTTGGACACCATACGAGCAGCAAAGGGATGAAGCTCCGAAGGAAGAGCCCTGGGTGGTGTTGGCTGGAGCAGGCTGCTGTCAGAGTGCAGGGAGTCCTCAGCCAAGTAGTGCAGGGTGTATCTAGGGGGCAGGCTGCAGGAATTACAGCAATGCAGTCAATTCTATGCCACAGCTCATCCACTTAGCTTTACATAGCTATGGCCTTATACAGGGAGGCAGGGACACTCTGAAGTCTCCCACAACATCCACCACCCACTATCCCTGTTCCTTGGAGCTGACTCATGGTAAGAGATCACAGTGCAACAATACTGTCAGGAGGAGATCTCAAAGATGCTGTAATACAGCAAAGTAAGCCTGTCTAGTGGAAGCAGTTAGGTCTTAGGGATGCTTGGGACATCAGTAGCTTTGTGAGGAGGTGTCTTGGCCTCCACCCTAGAAGCATCTCTCCACTCCAGAGAACAGTCACAGAAGACATTTCACACCAGCCATTTCCAGCAAACCTCAACACTCACCATACATCAGGACTGATGACCTCAAGGCCAGGAGGGAGAGGATACAGGGCAAGGATCTTGTCCCATAAGGCCAGGAGCCACGGATCAACCACTGCATCTGGCCTGCAAGTGAGACACTGAGGTTGCAACAGAGTTGTGCCTCCCTCACCATCCTTCCACGAACCAGCAATGCTACTCCTGCCGTCTGCACTACTGTCAGAGCTCAGGGAGGCTGCAGTGCCACAGACAACTGTGGCTTTGCATCCCTTGGTGGGTCTGACATCTTCTTGGACAGTGCTGGACCTGCCCTGGGACACAATCTCTGATGCCCTTTCGCAGCACAGGCGTTCACCCCTTGCAGTTCCACCAGACCTAGGCAATATGCTGGGAGTCATGGGATACCCCAGTGAAACAAGTGATCCCAGCCTCGGCACAGAAGAGCCCTGAGCAGAGACCAGCATGCTCACACAGAGCAGGAGGCCACTGCCTATGTCTGGAGTGTGGGAGCAGTAGTGCAACACAGCCCCCCACCTCATCACCCCTCCATGAGGCTCTTACCCCAAGTCGTGCTGGTCATCTCCCAATGCAACGGGCAGCAGTGGGTTGCCCCCAAGCTGTAGCAGCCGTTTGTGCAGCTTCTTGGCAATAAAATTAAACCTAGGCAGAGAATAATCACAGCTGTAGAGGGCAGGCTCCTCCAGCAGGACAACAGACATTGTAGCCAATTGGCTACACAGGCCAGCATGTGCAGCACACACAGCCTTGCCCAGCCCTCCATTGTGGGACAACTCGGAGATGTAGCAGCTGTTACTGCTTGCTAGGCCACACAGGCTGTACCCAACTTTGGAGGGACTCTTCAAGGGGTCCAGTTTCCCTTCAGGTCAGCTCCCAGAGGGAGAAACACTTCCCTCCCTATCCCTGTCCCTCACAGTCCCACGCTACCACTGTAGCTCTGTTGGGCACACGGGGATAACAACTGGGAGAGAACTGAGACCAGTGGGGCTGGCTGTCACCTCTAACTATGTTTGATGCCTTCTTCTGGCTTGGTCCAGAAATTTCTGTGACGCAGGCTTTCCCGCAATTCAGAGAGCTGTGTGTCTGTAACAGCTAACCAGAAAACAGTGTCTGCAACAATACAGCAAAGTATCTGCTTGAAGAGGCTAGGAGGAAGGATGTGGCAAAAGCCTAGCTCCTGGGGGTTAGAAGGGACATAGACTCGTAGGGCAAGAATTTTGAAGGCAGGTGGGAATTAGGTTTTGCCTGAACCGCTGCTCTAGAGTCAGGCTTTGATTCTGCTTGTCCACTCCATTCCCCACCCTCTCACCCAAGCTGCCAGGATTAGCTGTTGGGACAGGCAAGGAGTGCAGGAGCTGCTTACTTGGGATAGGAGGAATCACCGAGGCCCAGCACGGCGTAGTCCATCTGGCAAAGGGAAGCAGGAGGCAGGTTCTTCCGGAACAGAAACCTCCAGAACATCTGCAAAGGACAGGGCCAGGAGTCACACTGCTGTGCACAGATGCCTTCCCGCCCTGCTGGCACACACCACAGGGCTCCTTCAGCCCTCTGCTGAGTCCTGACAGAGAGGGGAGCACAGCCTTCTGCAGAAGTGACTCCTGAAAGCAGCTATGCTGGCGATGGGAGGGGGACAGTGCTTTGTGAGCCCTCTGCAGACCTGAGAATGTTACTGTGGCAGGGTCCCTTTCGGCTGCCAAAGCTGCTGAAATCTCACCAGCCTGCAGTACAGCAGTAACACAAGGTGCTCCTTAGCCCTACAAAGGTTGGCACTAGGGGACTATGGCCATTCTGACTAAGCCAACATCTGCTTCACACTTCACACTGCCCCAAAAGAGTCCTCTCCCCCCAAAAAATAGTACTCAAGATACTTGAAGGAATAAGTCAGATCAGTGGATCAGAGACACAAAAGCAACATGGACATACATATACATATCCTACCTTCATGTTGTCGGGTGGGTCACCCTGGCCAGTGGTTGCACACACAAATACCACCAACAGCTCATTGATGAGGTTTGCCTGCAGGCAGAAACAAGCTTGCGAAGGTGCATCCAGCTGCATACAGCAGCTTACAGATGTGCCTCACTGTCCAGACCCAGCTGCTCTCATGGCACTGGGCTCACAGACAGACCACAGTCAGTATAACACCCACAGCCCTACCCAGTATAGCCTCCTTTACAGGCACTGCAGCAGCATCTGCTGCCCATGTGCTAACTGCAGCATCAGTTCCCTGGTGCTCTACCTTGCAGGAACACAAAGCATGGCTGAGCAACTGCCACCCAACACGGACTCCCAAGTCATTGTGCAGTTTTCATATTTTCAGCTGGATTAAGCACAAACCACCCTCAGGAGGGGCACAGAGATGGGGTCTGGTGAAGCACATGTCACAGCAAGGGTGGAAGCTGTCTGAGCCCCAGAAATGATGTTGGGGGGATGAAGCAAGACCAGAACTGCCTACGCAGCTCCCTGGCTGGCCACTCACCACATCATAGCTGTCCAGAGCCTCTACTCTGCACTGAAAGTGCCGACGTTTGGCTTCTCTGCCAATTCTTTCAGCTGTATCTTGAGCAGTCCCAGTTTGGCTGCCAAAAAGAATAAGGAGTCTTCGTTCTGTCATCTGCAAGAAACAAACCCAAAGAAAACAGCAGGAGATTAGGTGTTGCTAGACCAACAACTACCCTAGCTTCAGAGAAGTGCTGGCAGCTGTGGGTTTGAGTGAAATTAGAATGCAGCAAACAGCAAGCATGGGGGTAGCCAAACAGTATGGTGAGAGTTGCACAATTCAAGGTGCCCATCCCCAAACAGCACTGACGCATGACACCCTCTTCACTGCAGCACCCAGGCTTGCAGGAGCAGCAGGGACACTGCTGTTGCCCAGCTGTCAACACTGACAACAAAGGGAGAATCCAGGGACAGAAATTCACATTCTGGCTCGTTTTAGCTTTCCTCACCACCTGTGCTCAGCGCATGGGTCACCCTGCGCTTCTGATTTCAGCACGTCTACCCCGGTGCCATAAGCACCCAAACCCAAGCGGCCTGGAGCAGCACCCAAAGCCCAGTAACGCAGCCACGCGTGCTGGGTCGCGATGCTTACACTGCACGGCTACACAGCCGCCTCCCTCAGCAAGGGCCCTGAACTTCCATCCCCAGGAAACCCGGCGTCTCCACGGGCAGTCTGTGCTGCTCCAGAACAGCCAAAAAAAAAGCCGAAAGAAAGCAGCGCCCCCATCACAGAGCAGCTCCTGCAGCACCAGCGGGCCCAGAGCGGAGCGCATCGGGGAACGGGACACGGGAGACCCGGTAGAAAGAAATACCCGAGAACACGGACACCAGGTAAGAGGAGATGCTTGGGGGAACGGAGGCACCCGGGGAAGGAGGTCAGCTGAAAAGGAAACGAGGAGCGAGAGCGACAGCAACACAACCGCACCGCACTCACCGCTCATCACCCCCACCCTGCCGCCACTTCCGGCTCAGCCACTTCTGGCTCATCCATTTCCGGTGACGTCATCGCACGGCGCCGCGTCCCGCTGGGCGCAGGGAGGGGGCGGTGCGGCCGGGCCTGGCCCGGTGGCCCGGGGCCCCGTGAGCGGCGGGAGAGGCGGGACGGAGGGACGGAGGGACGATGCTGTTCTCCCTGCGGGAGCTGGTGCAGTGGCTGGGCTTCGCCACTTTCGAGATCTTCTTGCACGGCCTCGCCCTGCTGGTGTTCTCCGTGCTGCTGGTGCTGAAGGTGGACAGCGAGGCCTCGCCGCTCTCCTGGTGGGTCGTTTTCGTCCCCTTCTTCGTCGCAGACGGCCTCAGCACCTACTTCACCGCCATCGTGTCGGTGCGGCTCTTCCAGGACGGCGAGAAGCGGCTGGCAGTGCTGCGGCTCTTCTGGATCCTCACCATCCTCAGCCTCAAGTTCGTCTTCGAGATGCTGCTGTGCCAGAAGCTGGTGGAGCGCACGCGGGAGCTGTGGTACGGACTCATCATGTCGCCCGTCTTCATCCTTCTGCAGCTCCTCATGATTAGGGCCTGCCGTGTGAACTGAGCCTTTGGGGCCGTCCCGGCCCGGCGCTGTGCAGTGAGGCTGGGCGCAGGGTTTGGGAGGAGCACGCCGTTCTGCTGCGGAGCATTTTGTTTCTTCAGAAACTGCTTTTGCATTTCAGGCTCACTCAGTCCGTGGTGTGAGTCTTAAAATATCCCAAGTGCAGGCACTTTATGGTATGCCAGGTGTATTATTTTAAAATAAAAGTGCATGGAATAATTTGGTTTATTCCTCTATTCCTTTCTTCCCCAGAAAGTATCTGTACTTAAAACTGCTGCCTGAAGAGCACATGGAGGTGAAATTAATTGCTTCTGTAGTGCCAAGAGCTCTGCAGCCACCATCTCATGCACTGCCTGAGACCGTGGTCATAATGATCCATTATCTTCAGTAGAATTGCTTATTTATCTCTATCTTGCTCCTGATCAGTGCTGCATGCCTTCAGTGTGCTGGCAGCGTTTTATGGGGCTGAGCTCTGAGCCAGAGAGAGCTGCTGTGCATATTTTTGGACAGAAATGTGTATTTTTATTTTCTATTGTGGATCTGTTCCCTACAGGTAGGCATTGGGGTGCTGGCAGGGGTAGCTCAGCCCTTCAAGGAAGTGTGTGGATCAGTGTGTTAGATGCCAGTGCCTGAGGGATCTCTGTGTCACAGTGTCACAGCCACCACAAGCATGTTAAGAACCTGGGTCTGCCCCTTGACCTGTCTGTGAGACGTCAAGTTTTGCTTTGATGTCGAGGCCCTGACAACTCTTCTCTTTTTTGTAATGAGAGCAGCAAAAAACTCGTCTCCTGGTAGTGGGGACCTCCAGCTTCAGCTGCTCTTTCACCCATCCTGCCTGCCCCATGTACGCAGCTGCTGGCACCACCCTGGGCTCTCTGCACTCTCAGGATCTGTTTCATGGAGATAAGCTGTTGAGAAGTGCTACAGTGCAGGGCTCGTGAACCTGGGGGATAACAAGGGGTGTAGCGGGCAGAGCATGCATTAAAAGAAGCTGAGATTTGCTGTGATGTGATCTGAGGAATTCAGTTGCTTCTGAAGTTTCATGAAGGAGACTTTTCCAGCTTTGTACCTGAGTTCTAGAAAACCTGTAATTGTCTGGCCTCTTGCATAACTTGTGTTTGCTTTTAGCGTTTTGGAAGCATGCAGGAAGGAAAGGACCAATGTCCCAATTTCTTCTTTGGTGTACTGGTTATATAAACTCGTGGTGTGAGTTCAGAGCAGATCTCATGGGATATTCCTTATCACCTTCCCTTTTGAAAAAGCTCTCTACAGCAGAGTGCCTGGTGCTTCATTCAGGGAACAACAGCTTTGTTACAGATTGCCTCTGAGGCCTGCATAAGGAGCACACAGGACATTACCATGTTGATTAATGGCAGAAACTGCAGGCTTCAAGGAGAGAATTTGCACAGAGGAGAACTTGGAGGAAAGGGCAGTGATAAATCACCCTTCCCAAGGGCTGCCCGTGCCTGGAAGCTGGGATATGAGGACCTGTGTGCTGTCCTTGTGAGCAGATGTGGGCACATAGGCTAGGAAACGTGGCCCAGGTAAACAAGTGTTGGCCAAGAGCATAAATCTAAGTAATTAATCTTAATAATCTAGTATTTCAGTGAAACGCTGAAGCTCCCATTGATTCTTTTGCTTTTTAGCTGCAATCGCTGGAGATAACAGATAACTCAGATAATAGGTTGATAATATGTATTGAATATATGTCAAGTTTAGACAAAGGCTAGTAAGTATACTGGAGGTGTGAAAAGCCATTTGCTGCTCCCACAGTGCTCTCATTCACGATGACTGATGATGTTCTTTGTGTCTTCTGAGTTAATGTGACACCAAGCCAGATGTGAGAGCCACCTTGTGGCGTTACTGCTGCCAATGTCCCCATATGTGTGATGATATGTGTGAACATATGAGCCATGTTGGTGGTACAAACCCTCCTGGGCTGCCTGGGGCTGCTGAGGACGTGCAGACGTGGCGGCATCCACATGCAGCGATGAGGACGGATGGCACCAACCAAACACATGGCTGGGCCACAGACAGGTGTCTGCATCTGCAGTGTAATGAGCAGTTAAAGGGCACGGGGGAGCTGTGCCTGCCTGCGGTCGCCAGTACCCACGCAGTGAGAGAAGGGGTTGCTGCTGAGCTAAGTGCGGTGTTGCAGAGCCAGGTAGAAGAAGGAACTGACTGAATGTGTACAAGGGAGTGATTAGTGTTGGTTTCGACTGCTCCTGGCATATTTCTCTCACTCTGCTGTGCTGCTGGTGAGTGTGCTTGTGGTGAGCGAGCTGTGTGGCCAGACTGAGCAGAGGGAGCTGGGATGCTGGGGAATCACAGAACGGCTTGGGTAGAAGTGACCTTACAGCCCCCCAGCCCCACTCCTGCCGTGGGTTTGTTGTCCCCCACCAGCTCAGGCTGCCCAGGGCCCCATTCACTGCCTGGGCACTTCCAAGAATAAGGCACCCACAGTTTCTCTGGGCAGCAGTGCCAGTGCCACTTCCTATCTGGGAGGGTGGGAAGTGAATCCCACCAAGGAGATGCATACCTGAGGTGCCAGCAAAGTGCTCATGGGCTGACTAGTGGGAGAGGGGATGTGCTGCTTCTCCATCCCAGCCACATCTTCTGGACCCTGGGCTCCCCTTCTCTCCTTTGCCTGTAGCCAAAGGAGAGAAGCCAAAGCAGCCCCAGGCTGCTGCTGAGCCCTTGCCCTTCTGGCTCTCACCAAGCTCAGTTCAGGCTGTCCAACAGGTCTGGCCATCGTTAGCAAGGCATCAGTGGGCAGATAGAGAGGAGCACCGTGGTGGCTTAAACCTTTTCTTCCCCAGCAGCCAGGTGAGACTGAGTGGTTCCAGGCAGGGGTTGGCATTTGGGGCATGGGCAAAGGCAACTACTGCCTGTCGGGACATTGGCAGTGCCCTGTGAGTACAGGGCAGACCTCTCCCAGCCCTGGGAGATGCTCTGATGGCAATGAGACAGATGGCTGCTGCTTTTCTCCCTAGTGAGCTGCTTTTCTCCCTTGTGCACAAAGAGGGAATTTCCACTGGTGATGAAGGTTGTCCCTGCATGCTGGTGCTTGCTCATCCGGGCTGTTACAGAGAGGCAGTGGCAGAACCGGTGTCAGTCGAGCAGGATCCCTCAGCTGGCACCTCAGGCTGGGCCGTGTGGTGTGACCTGCTTCTGGACTGGGTGTCCCCAGTGACTCTAAGTGGCTTGTGCTAGCCTTGGATCACTGCAAGTAGAGGACAGGAGCGCCCATTTAGCTTGGTCCTTTTGAACCTTTAGGTGGCGCCGGCACTCGGATGTGGGGAGCTGGCTCCTCTGCTTCTGCATCTCCTTTGAAGTGGTTTTCCAGGGCTTGGTGCCAACCAGGTGAGGCCATGCTGTTCCCAAGCTTACCTTGAGTCAGTCCACTTGGAGCCAGCTGTTGCTCACTTGCGTCACGTTATGGTGCCCCAAGGTCACAGCACCTGGGAGGAAGCAGGAGCTGTTTCTTGTCCTCTCCCTGCTTGCACGACAAGTTCATCCCCACTCTTGGGGATGCACCCACAAAGCCACAAGTCATGGTTCACAGGCACTGTGTCACCTCACTGACTTCTTCACATGGGGCTGGGGTGAGGACTGGGGGTGGTGTGGTGAGGGTGGGACAGGGCTGGCGTGAGTGGTGGCACTGCCAGGGTCTGCTGAAGTGTGTGAAGGACACAGAGGAAGGAAATGGTGGGACATGGGGATGGAGAGGAGTGGGAAGCAGGAGGAATCTCTGAGTCAGGAGAGGACGCTCACTGAGTCCTTTGGGGATGGATGGATGCCTTTGGGCTGCTGGTGCTCCCCACCCACCCAGCTAATTAACACAGGAAAGGGGCACACCACGAGAAGATCAGAGAGATGATGGTATCCCACAGCCTCGCTGTGACACGGGGCAGCTCCTGGCACTGAGCAGTGGTGGGGCTTGCCCAGCCCCATCAGACCCAACCTGACTGTGTCACCAGGCTGTGGGGTGTGACACGGGATGATGCCACATCCACCTGCATGCGGCTCATCCTGCATTTCGTGCACCCCCAGCTCTGTTCTCCAAGGCCAGGCAAGCTCTCAGGTGCGTTTGGGGACACAGGGGTGGCATGGAAATGTGGGTGCTGCCCTCAGGGAGGGCGTGAGGACTGCATACACAGTGGGGAGGTTGTGGTGTTCTGGCACCTGGAGCAGCCAGGCTGCTTCCTGGGAATCGCTTCATGCTCAGGGACACAAGTCCTGCAGCAAAACTTCTCACTGAACCAATGTGGTTGGGGTGATATGAGCTGTGAATGCTCCTGGGAGCATCCCCCCGTGCTGGGGTTGAGCCTGTGGCAGGGACGGCCCCAGAACTGGTTGTCACCCCTCTCTGTGTCCCAGCACTCCCTCTGCAACAGGAGCAGCTCTTGGATAGACAGCTTTGTGTGGGGGTGACCATGCTGGAGGGAGACCAGTCTGGTTTTGCCCTGTCTGTATCATTCCTTCAGAGCATAGCCCAGGCCAGGACACCCTGACCAGGCTTCATATATGGGAGGAACAAGCGTCCAGTATGACCTGAGATACCACAGGGACATGAGGGATCCCAAAGCAGACAGCTGTGATGACTTGGTCCCAGCAGCATCCAACTGCATTTTGATATGGGAACACCTGGGAGCCTTCTCAACATGGCTGTGGCTTTCACATGGCAGTGTGCTGGGAGTCAGGAGCTGGGAGCTGCGCCTCTGGAAGGATGCTTGGGCTGTGGTTTGGACAGCATCCTGCTTTGCCCCAAGTTGGTGGGAGCAGATGTGCCATGTGAGCAAGCACACATGGGCTGTCTGAGGAAAATGATGTGGGAGATGTAGAGAACCTGGACCAGATGGCACCATTGGTGCTATTGCCACGGTGGGAGCCCCAGCCCCTGGATATGGGCTGTGTTTTCCAGAGCCATTCTGTCATGCATAGATGTCTGGAGCTGCCCTCAAGTAAACCCAAGTCTTGCGAGCCCTAACTGGGAGCAGCCACTGACTGCTGGGTTTGCTGAGGGAAAGGTAAGAAAAGGCCAAATTTTAGTTGGGCTTTGAGGCTGGACACAATCATCTCAAATATCTCCACTTCATCTCCACTAAGCACACTTCTGACATCTGCCTCCCAGCTGCGCTGCAGCTGTGGTGCCAAGCCATGCGGCACATTGCGGTGTGCACTGCCACCCGGGGCTCGTGGCTAGGCTGCCTCATCTCTTCAAACCCTAGAGACTGAGGTTTGTGAGTGGGGCAGAGCCTTTACTGACTCATCTCCATCAGCTGCTCTCTGTGCTTGAAACTCACCAGCTTATTGCAATGTTCAGTGCAGAGGATTAGTAACCCTGGCAGCAAGCCTGGATGATTTCTTTCTTTCAGCCATTCATTTCCACACGTGCAAGGGAAATACAGCTAAGTAAGAACCATCTGTTGCTCAAAAAGAAGCCCTTCACTGGTGTGCTTCCCCCTCTCACTGCCCCTGCCAGACTTGCTGCGCATCCCAGATGCCGTCTGTAGGGCAGACCCATCCGGTCCTTGGATGCTTATCACCAGCATAGAGAGCAATGTCACTCCTTGGTGCTCCCCACCTCCACAGCACCCACACCCCTTTCATCCCACTCACTGTGCCGGCCTCTTTGCTGCAAAGTGGTGGGGGACTGTGGGCAAGACATGCATGGAAGGAAACCAGGGATGTGGACACTCTTTCAGAGGGCTACAGAGAGTGAGACACCAAGATCAGAAAGGAGCTCACTGGTTTACTGTGTGTGCAGGAGGTAGAGACAACACATGGGTGTCAGGAGTGGGAATTCTATGATGTGCTGATGGGCTTCCCAGCTCATACTGTATTCCCATAATTAAGCTTTGTTTTGTGTTCAATAAGCTCCTGTTCAGAGGACATGTCTTACCTCTGTGTAGATGACAGCAAATTGCAGCCCTGGTGGCTCAGCTCCAAACTGCTGGGAGCACTGGCACAAAGTGATCAGAGAACACCTAGAAAATGAAGAAATAAGCAGTGCTTCATCTCAGTTTGTCAAGAAACCATGTGAACATAAGCTGGCATCTTTTCTTATGGGTGACAGTCCCTTTAGAGATAAGAGAGTCCTGCAGCCTCATTTTTGTTGGATTTTGCAACTGCATTTTGTATCAGAGAAGTGGTCCCAAGGAGCCTGTGCGATGGTCTTCAGTAGTTTGTGTGAGAATAAGCTTGGCTGCCAGGAGTTGGAGCACACAGCCTTACAGCAGTACTTACAGGCACCTCCCAGAGCACAGGGGCTTCCTGATCTCCTGCAGCCTCCAGCCTTGCAGAGGGAAACCTCCACCACGTCACTGTTCCACCTTCTATCTCTTCCCTATGGCCCTGCTGATTGCACAGAGCAGCTCTGCAAGGAGATCTCGATGTTAGGATGCTCTTGTTCGGCTTTGGCTAATTCAGGGCTTGGGTTGTGGAAAAAGTAGTGGCCAGTGGGAGGGAAGCCCAGAGAACAGGACTTTGGTTGTGAGCCGGTCTGTGGGCTATGCGTGGGGCTGTGCAGTCAGAGCCATCAGGGCATGTGTGGAAAGAGCACAGGGAGGAAAGGTCTGACATGCTATTTACCCTCCAAGAACTGTAGGAGTATGGGGGCGCACATCCCTTGGGCAGCTCTGAATGTCTCCAGCTCCAGCAGTCCTGCTGGAATAAGGGCACCAGGCACTGGCACTGCCTGCACACACGTAGCAGCTGTGGGCAGGTGCTGGGCTGCACAGAGCCTCCTGCTGATCCGTGACTTCCTTCTGGGTCTCAGAGTCACGTGAAGGCGTGGGGACAAAGACATGGCCCTCAAGAGCAGATCAAATAGGTGTGTGCATGTACTCTGGCCGTGCCTCCTGCTAAAAGCAGATTTGTCAGTGTACAGTTGGAAGAATGGGGCTGTTGGGTCACTTTTGAAGTTATGAGCAAACACCACTTTCCGCTCCATCACAGCACATCCCTGACAGCAAACAGGGCCGGGGCTCACCAGAACCAGGACTCAGCACCCACGGCTAAGTGTGCAGCCCCTGCCCATGCTTTTATAGACCACTCCCTCAAGTGGCATCACTCTCTGGCATGGAGTCAGGGCTGTTATCACCTCCCAGAGCCCAGCTGGGACAGTGACACCCATAAGAAAGTGCACATGGGCAGATGTTGGGGGAAGCAGCCTTGTGCCTCCTGAGAAGAGATGGGGCTGGTGCTCAACCTAGAGGTAATGATCTGATTTGATTATCCAGGGTGGAAGCAAGCCTACTAAGAAAGGAGGCACTAAGAAAGGAAGCAAAGCTGCATGCTAAGGACATGATGCAGGTTTGGGAAGGGATCTACTGCACGTGGCCTCCAGTTCACCCCCGCACCCCACTCTCTCCTGTTCCAGATGTATCTGCGAGGAGAGTTGTGTCAACAAGATCACTAAGCCCTTCCCTGTGACTTGCCTCAAGATTTTCTAACTGAGCTGTTTAAAGACAGCGTTTCCACTCCCAGCAAAGCCTCTGCCCTGCCCTGCACCTGCCCAGAGACGTGTGCCCACTGCAGCCCTGCCCCAGCCCTGCCAGCCCCCGGCACCAGGCAGGCTGTTTGCTCAGGGACAGTGCAGGGGAACTGGTTCTCCTGCCTTCACTCCTCCACAGTTCCTCGCAAGACTCATCCATATTTCCTCCTAGGGGAAAGGTGGATGTGTGAGGGATCTCGGCTGGTCAGTGCCCCCGATCCTGCCTGGAGATGGGGCCCCGCTTCTCAGAAAGCCCCGTCCTGGCTGCTGCACAGACAGCAGGAAATCTTCAGACCCAGGGAGGGAGAGGACACTCATCCATTCTCATCCAGTGGAGCAACCAACTTGGGTCCGAAGGTTGTGTGATGGGTGGAGATGGGAGTGGAGTGGTGCCACAGTCTGGGCTCCAGGTGTCCCTCAGCAGGTGGCAATGTGAGGGACACCATGGTGACAGGCTGGGCAGTCTGTGCTGCAGACAGAGAGTTCAGGGGTGGCTGAGCCCCTGATTTCACAGGGGGTTAAGCTGGAGCACACAGCCATAGGGCAGAGTGCTCCAGGAAGGTCAGACAGTGCAACAAGAGCTCCTCCCTGCCAGCACCTCTGTGTTTGACTCAGCTGAGATAAGGCAGCCAGAAAGTACATCTTTCCACCGCAACCAGCCCCGTGACAGCTGGGTCATACACAGGGAATGGCTGGCTGCCCCAGCTGGGCCATGCTGATGTCCTACCCTGCACCCCCCAGCAAAGATCAGGGAACAATGCTGAGACCCCCATCAGGACCACCCTCCTGTTCCATCACAGTAAAACCTCCGGTCGAGTTGCCTTCGCTCTGTGTGTGATCCAGGGCAGACTGGAAACATCTCTCTCACCTCTTAGCCCTGCTGAAGCTCAAAATGGAAGTGTTAGGACTGGTGAGAGGGAAGAGAGAACAGAAGTGTGTGCATGAGAGGAGAGCGGAGGAGTAAGAGTTAACCATGATCAAAGCCAAGGTGTGACCCAGCTGCTGCAGGACTCTCATGCATGATTCCATTCAAATGAGGAGGAGGAACCTACTGGGCAAGGGTAAGGTGTCAGAAAAATGCAGGAGCCGAGTCATAAATACACGTTAATCAATCAAGAGTTTTCTCTAACTTTCTGATGAAGTTTGAGGTAAAATAATGGGGAGACGACCTTCAGGCAGTGTCCACTTCCAAAGGACATAAACAGAGCCCCAGCTGGGCAGCGGAGGAGCCCTGAGCCGTGGTGAGGACACACAGCAGCTCCGGAGCCACAGGTGAGCTGAACACACAGATTGTGCAATGGCATCACTGCCCCTTTCTGCAATACCTCTCAGTGAGTTTTGTTGTGATTTCCCATGTCCCCCTCTGTTTGGCACAGTGTTTTTGTGCTTCTGCCAGACCTGATCCCTTCCCATAGCCATGAGCTGAGCAGGAGGGGCTGTGGGGAATAGAGGACCACTTGTCCCTACCACGGTTGTGCCAGGCTGCTGGGGACCTGTCCCTCTATCCACAGCCCCACACTTTTATCCTGATGCTGCTGCTCTCAGGAAAAATTATATTATCCACTGAGGACCTTTGTGCCTGTGATAGCATCAGTCTGGGGAGAGCTTTTGAGGATGCTCTCTTTGCAGCTCCTGCTGACCAGCACTTCTCCCAGCCAGCCGTGCCCACCCACCCCCCTTGTACCTCTGTTTGGGTTTGCAGGTGCCTTCCTGTGATGTTCATTAACAAGAAGCTCTTCACCACTGCCCTCCTCGGGCTGCTGGTCACACTGTCCATCATCGCCCTCGTCCTCAGCCTGGTGAGGGTTGAAGATGTCACTCTGCCACCCACAGTCCAGGTGAGCCAAAAAAGGGTCCCAGAGCAGCACTGGGCAGGTGAGAACCAATGGCTTGTCTTTGGGGTTGGGGCTGACAGAGTTGCTGGGACCTGCCGTGTTGCAGGTGGGTGTTTCACTTCCATTCCTGGTTAATACAGCCTGAGCAGCAGAGAAAAGCCTTCTCTGAAACCCACTGCACACTCACACGTAGGCAGGGCAGAGTTCTGCCCGCTCCCTCTGCGCTGCAGCACGACGCACCTCCACGTGGCCTTTGTCCCTGCAGCTCCCCGGGCTCCATCCCGGCTGCTCTCACAGCAGCACCACACTGCAGCTCCTCCTGTGCAGCCTGGCACCCCACCTGGTTGCCAGGTGCAGCGGGGGCTGAGTTCCCATATTGAGTGGAGGTGGGGGGTTTTAGGGGGCTGGTGGTGCAGCTGGCTGCTCACGGGCTGCGTGGGGCTCTGCCAGGCTGGGGAGCAGGGAGTGCTGAGATGGGGAGCTGCTGGCCCAGGGGTGGGGCTGGAGCAGACACGAGAGGTATTCAACCAATAAAGAAAATAAGAAAGCATGAGGAAACCACCAAGCAAATGCTTGAGTGAGCTGGCATTATTGAACGGCCCTGAGCAGAAGGAGCTAAAAGTCTCTCAGCTGCTGTGATAAGTGCCTGTGCTGAGGCTGTGTGTGGATGGGATGTGTCCTATTACCGCTGCGCTCTGCCCGGTGCACACAGCCCTACCTCACAGAGCTGCTTTTGAGGCACGCCCTGGGCTGATGAACCTGGCAAGGCCGTGGCCAGGCTGCTCCTCCCGCCAGCGTGATGTCTTGGTTGTTCCTTCCAGTACGGGATGGTGTTTGATGCAGGCTCATCCCACACCTCTCTGTTTGTCTACGAGTGGGACTCGGACAAGCAGAACAACACCGGTGTGGTCAGCCAGACCTTTTCCTGTGACGTCCAGGGTAAGTATTCCCTGGGCAAGGGCTTGCGTGGTGGGTGGGTTGACCTGGCCTCCCTCTCCTTGGCCTGCCCATGCTGCACAAGACCAAACATTTGGTGGGACTGAAGTGTCTTGGCCTTCCTCTGAATTTCATCCTCCACTTTGTACTGCACAAGTTGTCCTGAGGGGGAAGGTCTCATCCTGAAACAGTGCATCTAGGGGGTTGTGGTGGGGACCCTCAGATAGCTCTTGCCCTTTCTGGCTGATGCTTTGGTTCACTCAGTGTTTGGAGGTGGCAGGTCCCACTGCTTCTGCTTTCAACTTCTTGGGCTCTGCTTTGCCTCTGTGCTCTCTGTGCTCCTGTTCTGGCATCTAAAGAGGATGCAAGCATGGGCAAAGCCTCACCATCATGGTATGGCACTGACACTGCACAAGGGACTTCTTAATGGGGAGGAAAGGGACTAGGAAGAATAGCCTGCCTCTTGATGGGTGGGTGCAGAGAGCCCAAATCTGTTTAATCGCAGTGATGAAACGTGGACGAGTGTTACACACCTGCACAGGGCTCAGCTAGGACTGTAGGTACAGTGGACCAGCCTGCAGAGGGGGAGATCTGTGAGCCAGGTCCTGCAGGACGGGGGGACCCTGATAAAGAGCCCATTCTTGCTAAGAGGTGACAGATCTCACTGCCCTGTGTCTTCCCATCCTTTGTCTGTTCCTCATTAGCCTGTCCCAGCCTGATTCTCTTCCAGGGCCAGGCATAGCAAACTATGCCAATGATCCCCCGAAAGCTGGTGATTCCTTAAGAGAGTGCCTAGAAGAAGCCCTGAAAGTTGTTCCTGCTGCAAAGCAGAGGGATGTCTCAGTTTACTTTGGAGCAACAGCAGGCATGAGACTACTGAGGTACTGCTGTGGGGTGTGGGGCTGGCGGGGCGCTGCATCCTGTATGGGGCTGGGCTGCCAAGTGCTCTCAGCTCTCCTGCTGCCCTGAGCCAACCCTAGGCAGGAGACAAAGCTGGCCTCCGGCTGGCTGAGCTGCTCTGGGGTCAGGGAGGCTGCCTGGGACCCTACAGCCCAGAAGGGTCCTGTGTCTGCCAAGATGTGATGGTGGGAGGGCAGGGCAGAGGCAGGAGGCAAAGGGGTGCTGTGGGACCTGGCCTTTCTCCCATTAATTCTCTTCAAATGTCAGCTTTCATTTCATGGCTCTTGGTTTTATGGTTACACATTTCTAACATTATTTCAGTGCCTTGTTAATGTGATCCCTTCTCTGTGGAGGAGCTGGGTCATACCCTGAGGGTTACTTGCTTCAGAGACTGAGCACAGCCCACAGACCCACACACTCTGCCCCACTCAGAGGTCTGAAGCCATTCTGGCCCTGTCCTGGCAGAACCTCCCGAGCTCAGCAGCCAGTCATATGTGAGTGGTCACCTGTGACCCTCAGCACATTTGAGGGTGACACCAAGCTGAGCGGTGCAGTCACATTCTGGAGGGAAGGGCTGCCACCGAGAGGAAGCTGGTCAGGATGCAGAAAAGATGGCGAGGGACTCTGTCATAAAGTGTAGTGATGGCTTTAAATAGGTCGGTTTAAGTTAGATATAAGGCACAAATTCTTCAGTATGAGGGCTGTGAGGCACTGGAGGATGCCCAGAGAAACTGTGATGTCTCATCCTGGGTCCCATCCTTTGAATCCTTAGGGAACAGAACAGCTCAGCTGCAGACCAAGTCCTGGCCGAAGTTGCTAAAACCATACAAGAGTATCCTGTGGCTTTCTGTGGGGCTCAGATCATTACAGGAGAAGAGGAGGGAGCTTATGGTTGGATCACCATCAACTACCTGCTGGAGTCCTTCACCAAGGTGGGAGGGGAGAAGCACTTGTTTCTTTGCCAGCACAGAAGGAAGGGTCACTAGCAGTGATCTGAGGGAAGCAGCCAGTGTTCCTCTGACTTGTTTACAGTGAAAGACGGGAAAAATCAGGAATGGGGGTGTTCCTGCAGAAAAATGGGGGCACATCTTTGCACCACGTGGACATGGGAGTCCTTTAGGAACCATGCAGCCCAATGAGGACAGTCTGTTTGCTCCTGCTGGCTTTGCCTCACTGCCTAGGGAAAGTCCACGTCCACGTCCACGTGGTGCTGGGAGGCCTCAGTTTGGGTTCCATTTGTCACACTGAAGGAAGCTGGAGCCAAACACCCTGTTCCCTTGCTCCCAGAGCGACAACGGGACCTCATGTACATGAAGAGCCAGCCTAAGATCCTTAATCCACCTAATTTAATAACAACCCTCCATTGACTTACATGGGGTGAAATTTTGCTGAGGGCAATTCCAGTAGTCCCATACTCCTCTTCCTCTCCTGCTTTGTCTTGACAGTACTCCCCAAAAGCACACATGTGGGTCCATCCAGAGGCAGACGACAGTTTTGGGGCGCTGGATCTTGGAGGAGCATCAACTCAGATCAGCTTTGTCCCCAAAGGTTCATTTATAAACGGGAACGAAACCTCCAGGTTCACGCTGTATGGTTACAACTACAACATCTACACTCACAGCTACACCTGCTATGGGCAGAACGAGATGTGGAAGCGCCTGGCAAAAGAGTTAATTGTGGTGAGAGGAGAACTGGGGTGGGTGGGGGAGAATTAGATTCTATTCTTGTGATAACCACGCACCCTCTTGTTAATATAGTAAAAATATGAACAGATAATGCTCATTCAGAGAGGCATCAGGAGAGACTGAGAACTGGCAAAGGCTCCCTGGGTTTGGGTAGGCAGGTGTGGGGAAGAGCATGGCATCAGAAGGGAAGACTTGGGAGGGTTTGTCTGGATTTGTGCATCTGTCTCACAGAAGGGTGCAGAAATGTCAGGATCGGACTCTTCTTGGAGAAGCAAAGTGACATTTCCACAAGCAGGAGCATGGGACCAGGTGCAGGGAAAACTTCCTTCCCAATAAAGGTGGACAAATATTGGATTAGGCCCAGAAATGCTATGTAGTCTCCATCCTAAACTTGATGGGACAAGGCTCTGAGCAACCCAACCTTGTCAGTGATGCTTTAAGGAGGGGATTGGTACGGTCTCTGATAGCTGCTCCCCAATTGCTTTATGTCTGTATGAACATGAGGAAAGAGAACAGATACATTTCTCAGGGCATTTCTGGAAGGTCAGAGGGAAAGAAGGTCTTCATGGAGGAGCAGCCTGAGAGCAGAAGCATTTGCTCTTGCTGCACATCCAGGAAGGTCTCCTGGTGTCCCTGGCTGGGGCTGGAACTGGAGACAGGTAAGAGCTGGGATGGAAAGGGTTCTGTACGTCCCAGAAGACCCTGCTGGGGCTGCAGCATTTGACTGCTTCAGTGGAAAGGAGTAGCACTTGGGACTGGACAAGATGTGGGGAGAACCAGAGCTAAGCTCTGGGTGGAACTGTGGACAGACAAGGTCAGAATTGAAGTGTGAAGGTCATTCCCTGCTGAAGAGGTGGGAGATGCCTGCACACCTATGTCCTGGGAGGAAGCCACCCAGCATACCCAGCAAGAGGTCTGGAGGAAGCTGCAGCCTGCAAATGATTGGATTTTGCTGTTCTCAGGAGTCGCCCTCCAGCACGCTAGTTGAACACCCTTGCTACCCCAAAGACTACGAGGAAACCATCTCGCTGTCTTCCTTCCGCACCAGCCCCTGCACCAACCAGAGTGACCCACACCTGCCTCTTGATGACAGAAACGTGACCCTGGAAGGCAGGAGCAATGCCAGCGGGTGTTTGGCTGCTGTCAAGAAGCTCTTCAACTTCTCGGCATGTGGGCAGAGCCAGGACTGCTCTTTCGATGGCATCTACCAGCCCCCTGTCAGCGGGCAGTTCATTGTAAGGCAAACCCCGTCCTCCTCCCCCCAGCTGTGTGTCCCCCCAGTGCTGCAGTGTCCCACTGAGCCCCGTGCCAATGTCACCTCCCCGCAACAGAGCGGGGCAAGCAGCACCCACACTGCCAGTGCCCCACGGCGCACCAGGGGTTCCAGGCAGCTCTCAAAATGGGACCCTTCCAATAAAACAGATGCTTAGTGAGACCCCCAGCCACCATCTCTTCTGGGACAGGGATACTGATGCTTGGGGTTGGGCAAGGCTGGGACAGTCCCAGTGAAAGCCATTTATGCAAGCAGGCTCTGTTGCTTGGAGGGAGAACAGTATCCCTCGTTGTAACTCACTGGTATTTCTACCTCTTGCTTTTCAGGCCTTTTCTGCTTTTTACTACAACTTCAAGTTTCTCAACCTGACTGAGGGACAGTCACTGGCCACCGTCAGGGAGACCATTGAGCATTTCTGTGCAAGAACCTGGGAGGACGTATGTTTCTTGTTATGGGAAGCTATGGGGAAGTTTCAAAAGCAAATGGGTGGGGGAAGAGGAGCAGTGACTCTGCCAGGTTGCTAAGCTGTGTCCTACGTAGCCATCCCAGAGCTCAAGGAAGGAGCCAGGACAATCCTGCAGCCACCCTCAGGGGCTCATTCAACATGGGGAAAGGGGTTGGTCAAATCATCACAGGAGCTGCGACGGAGCTGAGGATGGAGCCCTGGGAGAGGGTTGTGGCTGACACCGCTTTGAGGAAGAGTCCAAAGGGGCAAATAAGGCCAAGAGATGTGGTAGCACCACCGTGGGACAGAGAGCAGGAGCCCCTTGCACAATAAGGCTGAGATAGGAGAATGTGGAGTGAGAGGACCTCCATCCAATGTCTATTTCATGTGGGAATTAGATTTTCCTGAGAGGAGGTGTCCTATGTGGACTGGTCCAAAACACCACAATTTATAGAAACTAGAGCTGGACAAGACCTGCAGGGATCACCGAGCCCAACCCGGACCCACAAAGCACCACTCACACCCCAACCCTACCGCTGAGAGCAGTGTCCCAGTGCCCCCTGAGTGCCTAGGGCCGTGTCTGCTGCCCTGGGAGCTGTGCCATGCCCTGCATCCAGGTCATTAATCATAACATTAAAGACAACTGGTCCTAAAATGGAGCCCTGTGGACCCCTACTAGTGTCTGCTTACCAACCTGGAAATTGCCTACAAATAACTTCGTTTCTTCCTCTAACATGCTCCTCCCAGCTGTCTTCTAATTACCCTGAAGAGAATCCTGAGCGACTGCCTAAATACTGCGCCAACGCCAATTACATCCTCACACTCCTCCTTGATGCCTACAAGTTCGACGAGGTCAGCTGGAACAACATCTTCTTCCAGATAAAGGTCAGCAGGGAACTTGGCCAGCAGGTGGGAACGTGCAGCACTGGGCTAACTCAGCATCTCTTCTCCTCGGGCAGGTGGGAAGCACCAGCGTGGGCTGGACACTGGGCTACATGCTGAACCTCACCAACATGATCCCTGCAGAGGCTCCAGTGTGGGTGAAGGGGCACACACCCTCCTTGTGGGCTGCAGCTGTCGCCTTCATCACCCTCGCCTTGGCCGTGGGGCTCGTTGCGCTGCTTGTGCTTTTGTGGACGTAGGAATGGTAACCTCCACCACACTGAAGAACCAAGGGTTGGCTCATAGAACTGTCCCCAGACATGCAGACAGGCATCACAGGAGGATTCCTGAGGATCCCCTCGAGGGATCAGCCTACACACCACAGCCAGGCCAATCCACCTCCTCACACCATTAATCCTGTAAGAGATTTGTCCTCCACCCCACTGGCTGGAGCTTGGAGAGCCCACCTGGCTGTGCAGGGCCTGAGTGGCAGACCATCATGGGTGCTGGCAGATGGGTGCGAGGTGCTTCCCCCAGTGCTGGGTCTGACCACGGTCAGCAAGGAAGTTTCCTGCCAGCTGTGCCAGTCTGAGTGCACAGATGGTTCTGTGATGCCCCAGCTGGCTTTCCTTATGAACCTACTGCCTGGGCTCAGCTGTTGGCCTAGGAGTTGAAATGCAAATTGAATATCCACAGCCAGAAAGGTAGTCCATGTCCCTGCAGAGCATATCTCATCATCTCATCCCATCTCAACATCTCTTTTCTTACAGGATAGAGGGATCATTATTCCGCAGTGCCTTCCTGGACACCAGACTGTGTACTGTGGATGCCAGGCTGCAAATGCAGATCTTGCCCTGACCTGTGCATAGTGCTGAGCTGGATCTTCTCCATGGCTGTGCCCTTACCTTTGCCTTTGGTTCTGCTCACTCCTTATTTGCCCCACGCATGATTCACTTTGTCATTTGCTGGGAGCAAGTCTGCCTCCCAGCAGCATAGAACTGACCTTTGCAGTTGTTGCAGAAAGGCAGGCACCCAGCCACTCTTGTTATCCAGAAGTAAACACTGGAAAAGGCAGTGAAGATGGAAATGCTTGTTATTTTGCTCCTGAGCCGATAAGATTTTATTGCTTCCGCCTCAGAGGTAAGGGCTGGTAATGGCAATGGGGACACAGGAGAAAGGGGACAGGACTTCTGCCTCAGCCGCTGGAAGCAATACGAGGCTCCTCCTCAGCACTGTTCAGTGCTGGAGATCACAGCACCCACCAAACTTTGGTGGGGAATGAGGACAAGGCCCTTTGCTTCCAAGAGGGGTCTGCCAAACTCCTGTGTGCTGAAAGGAATGGTGAGATGTGTGCCTGGCACAGACATGGGGCACAGCCAACAGGAGATTGACCTTGTGCAGGAAAGCAGGGGGGCTGCTGACATCTATTTTCTACCCTGACTTCAGTGGGGCCTCGACACCATCCTCTAGAATATCCTCATAGAGGAGCTGCTGACATAAGGGCTGGATGGGCAGTGAAATGGATTGATGGGCCAAACCCAGAAACAGTGGCAGTGGCACTAAAGCTGATTGGAACCAGACATCTATCCCAGGGGTCAGCACCCAGCCCAGTTCTTTTTAACATCTCCATTAATGATCTGAATGATGGGGAAGAGTGTTCTCTCAGCAAATTTGCAGAGGATACAAAACTGTGTAGCGTGGCTGATGCACCGGAGGGTCATGCAGCCTTCCAGAGGGACTGTGACAGGTGGGAGCAACCCCAAGGATGACAGCAGCCTCATGGAGCTCAACATGGAGCAGAACCAAGTCCTGTCCCTGGGGAGGAACAGCCCCAGCATCAGGACATGCTGGGATCACGCAGCAGAAAGCAGCCCAGCTACTGTCCCTCTGCCCAGCACCGGCAGTGGGCTGTGTGGGCCCCTGCCCTGCAGTGAGGCAGGGTTATCAGGGTTATCTCTGCCCCATGTGGTTATCTCCCATAGGCAGTAACCAGCCCTGCAATGATACAGTTGCTGCCAAACACATCTTCTCTCTTTCCTGCCCTTTGGGCCCCCCATCTCTAGCTGCCCCATGTCACTGGTGTCCCCATGTCACCAGTGCCAAGCCCTGCCCCACACAGCCATGCCCCCTCTCCAACCAGCAGTGAGGGCAAAAGAAAACCACACAGCACCCAGTTACAGGGAGGTTTTTACAAAACTTGTGCTGCTCCTAGCTCACCAGGCCAGGTTCCCAACATTACAAGTCTGCAGCTCCAGGACACGGCGTTGATTCCCCCAGCGGCAGCTCCTCACAATTAGTTTTGCACCAGCAGCACCAGGAGGCTGCAGCAGGCTCTGAAGCCAGCACTGCTAGAGGCTCTCGTAGCCAGAGGAGTCCTTCCAGCAGCATACGGCCGCCATCAGGCAGAAGATGAGAACGAATAGGACGGCCAGTATGACTGTGGCTGCTGTCCATTTGCTTTTTGGGAGCCACGCAACTCTCTGGGGCATCTCCGAGGGAATCATGTTGGTGAGATTGAGCATATAGCCCAGAGTCCAGCCAACGTCCACATTTGAGACCTGTGCAGACAGAGAAGGAAGAGAGATGTAAAGGGCTGCAAAGTACCAGGCAATCCCAGACATGGGTGGTGGACTGTACCAACCCATCGTCCTGCACCCGAGGCACAGGGGCAGGGCAGGCACAAGTGTGCAAGCTTTGTGAAGCAGCTGTGAAGCTAAGGGGGCCTTCTCACCTGCTTTCGGAAGTGGATGTTGAGCCAGGTCTTGTTGTTGAATTTGTAGCCTTGCACCAGGAGGGTGAGGACGTAGGAGCTGGCTGCACAGGAGTCACGGAGGTGGATCCTGCTCCTGGTGGGAAAGTCCTTCTGCAACTGTAGATGAGGAAGAGCAAGGTGGGGATGCATGTACAGAGCAATGCTCGGTGCACCCAGACTGTAGGGAAAGTGCGGTCAGGAGCAAAGACCTGGGGAGCAAGGAGCACATGGGAGGATGCTGGCTGCTCTCCCACCCAGCCCAGAGACCTTTGTGTTCCCTCCAGCTCCCCCAGTGGCCCTTTCACATAGCAGAGGACAGGCTGTGGACCCCAAGCCAGGCGGTGCCCAGACTGAGCAAGATAATGGCAGGGATCAGAAGCTCCTGGGCAGGATCTCACCGTCATCCAATTTCTGGAGCAGAATTTCCATAGAGTGTCATTGACGGAACTCAGGGACTGGTCTTCAGTCAGGTTCAGGAAGTGAAGGTTGTAATAAAATGCTGAAAAAGCCTGTGGGTATTTATGACCAAAGGCAGAGGTTAGTGATGCACCCAAGCTCCTGGCAGCCTTCTGCCCCTCACTTGGGGTGCTCTGCAGGGATCCCCAGGGCAGGCCACATAGGGTGCTGCCTGCTGACCAGCTTCAGGAGAGCACTGGGGACTGCACCCTGTGCTGAAATACAGAACATGGCAGTTGGAGTCTGGCACACAGCTGAGCACCCTGCATGTCTCCATGCATCAGGTGCATCCCAGCTTTCAAGGCATCCATTGTCACTCTTTCCTACAGCAGGTTTTCTGGAGCATTGACCAAACTGGTGTCCCACAGCCCCACACCCACACCAGCACCAACAGCCGAGGCTCCTTACAAAGAACTGTCCCCTCACAGGTGGCTGATAGACCCCGTCGAACCCACACGTCCTGTTGGCCCCACAGGTGAAGTTGAAGAGCTTCAGGATGGCGGTGCGGCACGCCGCCGGGTTCCCCGTCCCTGTTACTGTGAGGATCTGTGCAGGGCTGAGCGTGCTTGGAATGGGGACGCAGGGACTGTCGTAGAGCTCTGCTACAGTGACGTTCTCCTGGTATCCCTTGGGGTAGCAGGGGTGTGATATCTGCTGGGCGTACCGGCTGTCCTGTTGAGAGAGAGGGAGCTGTTGGCATCACACTGGCATTGGGGCTGAGGATGGAAAGGTGAGAAGCAGCCCACAGACACTGCCTGTTCAAACAACCAGGCACAGGATGCAGACACCCTGCCATCACCCTGGCTCCTCTGCTCATGGGGTGACATCTGCACCAGCACAACACCACACTATGGGGTGCAGGCACAGCGCTGTAGGGACAGCCAGGCCGTGCCATGCTGCAGTAAGCAATCAGCTACAGCAATAGCTGTGTGCCCAGGGCACTGGGCGTTAGTCCTCTGTGGTGGGCATGCATACATTTTGTCCCCACTCTTTCATCATAGTGTCATCAGAGCCAGGGGCGCAGCCAAAACTGAGAAACCACTTTATCAAAAATGAAGTGGAGGCTGATTTCTTTCTGCTAACATGGAATGGACATCACCTTTTGCCTGTTCTTGCTCCAACCACCACGAGGCACTGAGCCCTCAACCCACAGCCGTGTTACAGATATTAAGGCTCCCCCAAGCAGCAATGAACCTTCCTCCACTCCCCAGCACCTGTCTCTGAAGACCAGCCTATTCAGATTCCTCCCCTTAAACCTACATTATTCCCAGCTTCCCGGCACCCAGGATGTTCTCTCCTCCAGGAAACTCAGGTCCTTCCAGCCTCTGTGAGTGAGTCTGTGCTGACACAGACCCTCTACTGGGACAGGGATGTCTCTGCCCTAGTATTGGGACATGCCTGTGTGGGTCCCTGTTGAGGTATCCACCCTCAGTGGTGCTTGCATAACAGCACCAAGCCCCATGGTTGTGATACCCAGTGTGTGTTGCCTGCCCAGCTCAGTGAGAATACGGCTTTGGCTGCAGCAGAGGAGCACAAGGCTGGAGGCAATTACCTGGTGTAAAGATGCCAAGAGCCTCTTCAGGACTTCCTTTTGTCCGTAGCAGAGGTAGCTGTGGGTGTAAACTGAATAGTTGGTCCCATACAGTCTGAGGAGGGCACTTGTGTTCTTGTCATCTGTTGTGGTCCCAGGGAGAAACGTGATCTGGGTTGAAGCCCCACCAAGGTCCAGAGCTCCGACAACATTCTCCACTGGTGGGTGGGTCCATTTGCCTGTGAAGGAGTACTGCCCCACACAGAGAATTACTCACAGGGTGCATGGACCTGATTCAGAGTGAGCACAGGGATACTGGCTTCCCTGACTGAACTGTGGTGCAGCAGGGAGGAGGGACCCACAATCCACAGCCTCTGGAACTCCTCCAGACACTGTAGGGGCTGATAGGCCTCCAGGTTTCCCTGTTTCACCATGAAGCAGTGACTGACTCCCAAGGGGTCCCAGCCTCAATGCCCAGTAGCCTGCAGAGGCTCTAATGCAGCAAGATCTCCCAGTGCAGCGAGATCCTCCTGCTCGTCTGCCCTCTCACCACCCCGCACCTTGATGAGTGTCTCCAGCAGGTAGTTGACGGTGATCCAGCCAAAGGCACCCTCCTCATTCCCAGAGAGGATCTGAGCTCCACGGAAGTCCACAGGATACTCACAAATGGCCTTGGCGACCTCCTCAAAGACCTGCTTAGCTTTTGTGATGTTCTGCTCCCTGCCAAGAGAAGGAGGGAGATGCTGGTGGAGGGAGCACAGTGCTGGCAGCAGATGTGATATGGAACCACAAAGTCAGTGGTTCCCCATCCCAGAAGGCTCGACATCAGGCATCAGAGACACCAGCCAGGATGGCAAAGTGCCACTTCACCTCACAATGTAATCTCACCAGCATCCCAGACCCACTGCAGCTGTGATTGGAGAGCAGTCTCTGAGGGCTCAGGGCAGGGCCGTGGGGGTGCAGGGATGCAGGCAGTGCCCGTACCTCAGCAGCCGCATCCCCGCTGTGGCTCCAAGGTAGGTGGGTGTCTCCTGCTGCTGCTCTGCAGGGATGATCGTCATGGCCTTGTCCAGGCAGGGCTTCAGGCTGGCTCCAGCCTCAGCGGGGTTATCTGCATAGCTGGAAATGCCAGATCCTGCAACAGAGCACCTTGTGATGGAGCCAGCCCAGGAGGAACAGAAGAATGGGGACATCTCCTCCCACTCTCACGTCAAGGGTTGTTTCTCATCCTCTTAAGCAATATCCAGAAGCCACAATCACAGCTCAAAACGCTGTGCTTGGGGCTATGCAAATATATGGAAAAAGATAATTGTTAACTCAAAGTGGAGATAGGAACTGAAAGCAAAAATAGCCAGCAGAGACACATTTAGATCTAGTGAGTTCTGCAAAGCTTCTAGCAGGCCCTGTGGGAAGAAGTGTAAAGAGATGTTCCAGGAAGCGGCTGCAGAGGAGAGGTTACAAGCCTTGCACATCTAACAGCCAAGGTGCAAGGCGATGCACAGCAGTGGGCTGCACAACAGGGCTGGGTCCATGAGCCGTGATGCTAACTGTGGGCTGAGCTTCTGACCGACCTCTGGGCAGCACAGCCCCCACCATTACAGGGAACTTTAAACCGCAGCCGCTCCTCTGCACCAGCTCCATCGGGCTCTTCCGGGCCGCCTCCGTTTGGCCCAGCCCAGGCTGAGGGGCTCAGATCCCCCACTGCGCTGCAGGAGCCGGGGGCAGCGACGTGGGGAGGAGGGACGCTTCCCAGCGCTCCGCTCTCACCATTCACAATGCAGGACTCCACCTGGGAGACGATGCCCGTGCCGTTCTCCTTGTCTGCGGGCCACTGGTAGATGTAGAGAGCCGTGTGCGTGGAGCCGGCGTCGAACACCAGGCCGTACTGCAGAGAGAGGCCGAAGGTTGCGGGGCGCGGAGCCCGGCCGTCCCGCAGCGCCTTCCGAGCCCGAGCGGGTCTGCCCAGCACCGGGACCGCGGGCTGCGGGCTGCCCGGCCGCGCACCGGGAAGGGCGGGCGGTCTTCCCGGCCCCGGACACCTACTTTTTTCCCGTCTACGGGACGGTCCCGGGACGCGCTCAGCAATAAGAGGAGGGCGGCGGCCGCCAGCATGGACAGCCCGGCCAACACCGGCAGCGCGAGCACCGGGCGCTCGGGCCGCATGTCGGAGCTCCGCACGGCCGGCACGGCGCGGCGCCTCGGGCGGAACCCGCGGGGCAAAGCGAAAAAGAAAGCCGGCCCGGCTACCACGTCCGGGTACCGCCCAGCCCGGCCCGGGGCGGGCGCTCAGCGCGGCCCTGAGAGGGGACGGACATGCGGGACGGAGCGGCGCTGCGAGCCGCGGATCGGCAGTGGGGATAGCGGGACCGGGCGGGGGGGTGCAGAGCCCCCGTCGTGGGATAGAGGGACCCTCCAGTCCGGGAACGGAACTGTGGCTGTGGGGACGGACGGGGACCTCACCGAGAGGAGAGAGGGACGCTGGCTGTGGGAGCCAGCCCAAATCTGTGGGGACAGCCGTGTGGCTGGGAGGGACCCCAACCGTGGGATGGAGCCCCCTGGGGACAGATGGGGTCCTGGCTGTGGTGGCAGCTCCCTGGCACTGGGGATGTGTTTCCGTGAGGACGGGTCCCCACCTGCCAGGTCTCTCCTATTCCTGCCCTGGGCAGCTCTGCCAGCCTGGCCCTGCTTACAGCAGCAGAATAGCAGAGCAGAGGGTGGCAGCTGGGGTGCAGGTGACAGGCTCCGCCATGCCTTGCCCTGCAGCAGCTGTGGGACTGGGAGATCTGTGGACTACAGCTCCTCTCCCAGATCTCAGGCTTTGTCCCGATGCCAACGCACTCACCAGCTCCCTCGAGGCGTGGATACCGTCAGCATCAAGGAGAGTGCTGCCAGGCACCTCCAAACAGCCCCCAAGGGTGAGGATCCCAGGGCACAGCCTGTCCACCAGCACCGAGGTGGTTAAACGGGCTCTATTCCAGCCCCGGCCCTGCTGCTTGCAGGGGAGGTTGCTGGTTTGAGGCCAAGGGGAGGGCCGTGCAGGGGACTCCTGGGCAGCCTTTGTCCCAGGCTCAGCGCCCGCACTCCAGGTACGCGCTGACACCGAGGTGAGCAGCAGCTGGCCCCACTGGCAGCAGCACAGGTGAGCATGGGCAGGGGATGGCAATGGGCGACCTCGGCGAGGCTTGGCAGTGGGGAGATTGATGCAGGGGTGAGGTGGGAGGCAGGTGAGAGGGTGCTGTGGTTCGTGGCTCAGGTGCCTTCAGTGCATGCAGGGGATGTGGAGGGCACTGCTGGACCTCGTGTTGGTGGCAGGGTGGGAGGTTGGGCGCTGCTCTGCCTGGCAAGGGGACTCCTAGCTTGCATATCCCCCCTTCCTTGTAACATTAAGAGCCCTTTTGACCCCAAATCCCACATGTGCACAGCAACACATCTTCCCAAGCAGCACACAGTTTATGGCCAGCAGTGCCCATGAGTCTGAACTTTGAGGCTCCCCTCCTTCCTCTCAAGAGACTCTGCAAGGGGCTGTCAGCAGCTGTCAGCACTTTGCTGTGTCTGGTCACATACCAACCCGTGCAGGAGCAGCTCAAGCAGCATGCACAGCTGCAAGCTTTCTGCACACTGAAACATCTGGGCATTGCTCCTTGTGGAGCCATACAGCAGCATGGCTTGACTGCAGCTCTGAAGGCATCACCACCCTTCTATCCCTTCCGCTTGTGCCCCAAACCTGCTGTACAAGGGCGCTGTGCCAGACACAGTAGCACAAAACAGCCTGAAGTGCCACAGAAATTCTGGGCAGATCCATCGGCTTCTCACACCCCTCCCTCTTTGTTTTCTGCTTGCTTGCTCCTTCCCCATGCTCCACTCTCCTCCCCTGTCCCTGCAGACTCAGTGCTGCCTGCAGTTGTTGCCTGCTGCTGAGATAAGATAGAAATTTGGCCTTACCGAGGGCAGGTGAAGGTGGTTTGACATGGTGCAATTTATCACCGTCGCACACTGCCTGGGGCAGAATTTTCCAAGATGTGTGCTGCTATTGGGACCTTTTCCTTTGCTGTTAAACCAGGAGCAAGGGAAGCACTTCTCAGCTGCATGGTTACATCTGTGCAAACCAGCAGGGCTAATAGGTCTGGAGATGGCACAATAGAGTTCATCACCTTGCATATGATATCTTCTGCCCTTCATTACTGTACGGGGCAGGGCTCTTGGCCATAGGATAAGGTCTGATAAAGGTTTCCTGTCCCACGTCCCTTGTCCCATGACGTGGAACAGAAAAGAACGTTATCCATTATACATAGCATGTCCTATAGGGCACTGGTCACCCTCATTTATCACTGGAGATATCGACTGAAACAGGAATCGCCGTCTTTTGTGACTTTGCCAAAGGTCTTCCTTTCCTATTAAATTGCTGACCTGGACTGGCTACAAGGTAAGGGTATTTTCTATGCATTCTTGGGAGAACTGTGCAGCCCAGTGAGCTCCCCAGGGTGCACCCCATGGCAGTGGCTGGGTTAGAATCATTTCTTTAGGCTGTTTCCAGGGCTTTCAGGGCATCTGCTGCTCAGCTGCAGCCCAGTGCTGTGCAGGCTGGGCTGTACGAGGTCAGGCTTACTGCCTGCAGTCACACAATGGTAGTACAGAGCAGGGTGATGCAGGAACAGAAGGGAGAACTTTGTGTAGAAAAGCACATCTGGAGCAGACATGGGGTGCTGAGCACGAGGACGTGTCAGCTGCTCTGTGCTGTGGGGCTGTAGAGAACCAGGCCTTGGGTTTCACTTCTCCATTGCAATTTATTGCTGATGCCTCAGGAATGATGATGCTGGGAGCTGAGCTCTGACCAGGTGAGCAGAGCTGGACCAGGCAGGAGACACATGGATGGAGATGCTGTTCCCCTGCCTGGAGAAAGACCAAGGATAGTCTGATACTGTTGGGCAACAGATGTTTTAATTCCCCATTACTGGAGGTTTTCAAGATGGGATTGGTTAGATAGTCTCATTTAGGCTTGCCATGAGAAGCTGGACTTGATTGTCTCTTGAGGTCCTTTCAACCTGTACTGTCCCATGATTCTGTGATTCTATATGACCTGCTGGTCACAAGTGTGTGGGATGGATTGTGTGAGGTAGTGCAGGGTATAATGGCAGAATGTGGGTGCCAGGGGGATGCAGCTCTGCACTCCAAAGATATCAACCCAGTGGGAACCTGCCAGGACATGGCCCTGCTCTGGGTGTCTCTGCTTTAGCAGGAGTTGGACCAGGTGGACCCAACGGTCTCTTCCAACCTCAGCCATACTGGAATTCTGTGACTGTGATTCCAAGAATGGTTTAAAGCCCTTTTTTCAGACATGGGAGAAGGTCCATCTTGACAGGTCCCACCCCATCCATGAGATTTGCATTTCAAATCTGGCCTTGCAAATACAGGAGCGCTAAGCTGGACTTGGGGTGTTTTTGCAGGTTAGAAGAGGAATGGAGTACAAAGCCAAGGTCGTTGCAGGTCTCCTGGCAGCCACCTGTGTCTTCAGTATCGTTGCCCTCATACTGAGTGCTGTAAATGTGAAGGATGTGTTGCTGCCTCCTGGCACTAAGGTAAAGCCTTTGGCAGAAGCCCATCTACCTTCTCTCACTTGGGTGTTGTCTAACCTCTATTCTGAGATTTTCTCCAGCTTTAGGCAGGCTGTGCTGTTATTCACCAAGATGGGGACAAACTGCCGTGCAGGGTGGCACGTCAAATGGGTTTGTCACAGTTTTCTTGCTTACGGCACATACAGCCTTTTCACTGCAGAGAACCAAGGGAACTTCCCCACTAGCTCACAAAGAGCCTTGGCCTCAGTACAGCTGGCGACTGCGATGTCACGCTTTCCCTGCTCCGGTGACACTCTTGGCTTGGTCACGGGGGCCACTCCCTGCCCACTGGCAGCTCTGCCTGCTCACCTGGAGCTCTGCAGCCAGCTAAATCTGCTTTGCACCTCCGAAACCCTGCATCCCGTCGGCCTCTCTCTGCAGTACGGCCTGGTGTTCGACGCCGGCTCCACGCACACGGCTCTCTACATCTACCAGTGGCCTGCAGACAAGGAGAACGGCACGGGCATCGTCTCCCAGGTGGAGTCCTGCACTGTGAATGGTGAGAGTGCTGGGACGTGTCTGTCCCTCTCCCCGCCCTCTGCTCAGCCTAGGGACACCAGGCTGGAGGCTGTTCTGGGCAGTCGGTTAAAAGGGACTGACAAAGGCCACTGACCTAGGGCAGAGTGCCTGGGCAAGGGGTGGGAGATTGTAGAGCCTGCCCTGATGGCAAATCAAGGCTCTGCAGCCACAGTGTGTCAGTTACTGGTTAACTGTGCTCCAAAGCAAAGGTCTGGTGAAGGGCGAAGGGTAAATGAAAGGGCACTGGGGCTGGTGGAGGACCTGGAGTGCAGAGCTTGGAGGAAAGGTAAATAGTGATATTGGCTGCCTCCACCCAGTGCAGGACCACGCTGGGAGCTCAGGTCTAGCACCAGCCTATAAAAATAAGAGCGTGTTTGTGCCGAGCTGCATGGAGAGCACCTCTGTGCATGTATCAGCTCCACACATCCTCTCCAAAGGACAAATGAGAGAATCCCCCTTTGCCAGGGAAGTAAGGAACCGTGCTAACCATGCTATTTGTCAACTGACTGCTGGGAAACTGGGATTAACCACACACTCAGCATCACAGCAGCTCCCCCCTCCTTGGAGAGCAGGAGTCTCTGTCTGCTCCTGCAGCATGCATGTGCCACCTCCAGGCAAGCCAGCTCTGAGCAATGCCCTTCTGGGGATGCCCTTGGAAGGGCATGATTGGTCTTGGTACATGGGGAAAACCTGTGGGGTCTTCCTGGCTTTCAGGGTGGATGTGTCTCCTGTTATCCTGTTCTCCTCCTGGGCATCACAAGGTGCTCTGTTACAGGATCTGGCATCTCCAGCTATGCAGATGATCCCACTGGAGCTGGTGCCAGTCTGAAGCCCTGCCTGGACAAGGCCATGGCAGTCATCCCTGCAGAGCAGCAGTGGCAGACACCCACCTACCTGGGGGCCACAGCGGGGATGAGGCTGCTGAGGTACGGGCACTGCTGCCCCCCCACATTTCAGCATCTTAGAAGGGGTGTGGGGCTGGGACTGGGGGCAGATCATCAGATCATCATCAGATGGCTGAGCATCCATTTCTGCAGCCCGCTGGGGGTTGGCCAACATAGCCAGCTCACTGCTCCATGGGGAAACCCCACGGCCTACACTGGTGCCTGCCTGGCAGTACCCTGGAGGAGGAACAACCTCCTTCGCTAGACTTGAATTCATAGAATGTCTTGGGTTGGAAGGAACCTTAAAGCCTATCCATTTCCAACCCCCTGCCATAGGCAGAGATACCTCTCACTGGATCAGGCTGCCCAGGGACTCATCCAGCCTGATCATGAACACTTCCAGGGATGGGGCATCCACAGTTCTGGGCATCCTGACAGTGCCTCCCCACCCTAATTGTGAAAAATTTCCTTTTATCCAATCTAAATCTCTCCTCTTTCAGTTTAAAACCATTGTCCCTTATCCTGTCATTACAGGTTCTAATAAAACATCTTTTTTTATAATCTGTTTATATGATTAAAAGCAATGGATGGATGGGGTATATGCTGTCACTGTGTAGTCCCACTCCTTTGCAGGTCACAGCCTTTTACTGTTAGCCTGCTCTGAAAGCTCCCCTGCAATTGCATCTTCCACCACATGGGATTTGTCTGCTTCTGCAGGGAGCAGAACAGCACAAAGGCTGAGCAGGTCTTCGCTGAGGTCACCAAGGCCATTCGTGAGTACCCTGTGGACTTCCGTGGAGCTCAGATCCTCACCGGGAACGAGGAGGGCTCCTTTGGCTGGATCACTGTCAACTACCTGCTGGACACACTTATCAAGGTCCGGGCCAGAGGAGGGGGCACGGGGGGGTGGGGGGGATGCATCGTGTGTGTGTCTTCCTGTCTGCGTAAAGACCAGATTTCTTTATTCCCACAGGGGAGTGAAATGTCTTTTTAGAGTGATGGTCATCCAAACAAATGTAGCATGTTGTTGTGAACTGCACCTTTTACTCTACAGGTGTGATTAGGAGAGTCGAGAGCAGGAGGATCTTTGTGTCCAGCTCATCCTGGTCCTGTGCTTTCCATTGATATATGGGTTGATTTTGGTGTCACAGCAGTATCAGAGTCCAGAACATTACACTTTTCCTCCTCAAATTCCCTGGATCCAAGCTGATGTGCAGCAGCCAAGGGCTCAAACCTTAGCATTATACAGAGATCTATGTGGGTTGAGGAGGATGTGGGCAGCAAGGGGTTAAACAGGGACATAGGATGTGGAAGGTCTCCCAGAGGCTTTTGAGATCACAGAACCTTTAGGGAAGGGACAGACTAACACTGACTGCCTTATGGGGCCAGTTTTCCTTCGCAGGAAAATGGGAACATCCACAAAACGCTGAGGTCCTGGGAGCTCTGGATCTTGGAGGAGCCTCAACACAAATAACCTTCCAGCCTGGAGTCACCGTTGAAGACAAAAACACGTCTGTCCTCTTCAGGCTGTACGGCACCAACTACTCACTCTACACCCACAGCTACCTGTGCTATGGGCAGATGCAGGCCTTGAAGAGGCTGATGGCAGCTCTCCATCAGGTATCGCAGCCACGGGGCAGTAGAAGCTGCTCAACCGTTTCCCATCGCCATGAAAAATGTCTTCCAGAAAATTTGTACACATATGTAGAAAAAGTGGTAGGGAACTGGGAAGTTTCACAGATTCAAGAACCTGAGAAAGGCTTTTATTTTATGTACTAGACTAAAAAATTTTATCATTTGAGTGGAAGTAGTGGTGGTGCTGTGCAGGGCTCTCACCTCCCCAGATTTTGTCATATAACAGCATTTTCCATCATTTCCCAAGTCCAGACGTAGCTTTATATTCTTCCCTGTTCTCACAGATACCCACATAAAGTGTTTCCTTGCCTGGATGGTTTCCAGGGATCAGCTTCATTGTATGTGAAGTGATTTAAAAGCCAACCAGGTCCTTCCTTGGACAGCAGGTGCAGCATTCAGTTAGAAGACACGAAGTGCAGTCAGCCAAAGACATGGTCTGGCACCTCCTGGCCAGGATGATCAAATGTCCAAACTGTGAGCCCCTCCATAAGAGAGCAGATTGGGAGGGGAGCTGAGACTGCACACAGCTCAGTGCAGAGATTATAGCTGTTAATGGGAGTTACATTCACCTGCCCCTTTGACTTTTTCTCAAAGTGAGGATTCCAGACACCCTCTCCTGCACACTGCTCCACCAACAGCCAGAAATTTTCCCATCTCAGCTCAGATGGGGAGGTGAGATGTCCAATGCCATGGGAGATGGAGATAGTTGGGGAGCGTGCAGATGGAACGCACCTTCAGTCCTTTCTGGGTTAGAACCTGCAAGATGTGGTGGGGACAAACCAGGTACCAAAAACGACAACTTCTCCACACAGCAGAGAGGCAGTGGCCATGGGAGCGAGATTCCAGCCTTACAGGCACCTTACAGGCTTCACAGTGGTACCACCACCGCAGTCCTGCTCAGCAGCAGTGGCAGGACTAACAAAATGCATCGGCATGTTAAAGGCATCCAAAGATTGGATTCTGCTTCTGCTCAAGTCCTCCTGGGATCTAGATCCTGCTTTCAGGGAGGGTGTAAGCACAGACTGAGCTGTGGGGTAAGTTATCACTGGCATCACACATCAAGCACAAAAGGTAATGGCTGCTTCTCTCTCAACAGGACAGCCGGTACGCCCAGCAGATATCACACCCCTGCTACCCCAAGGGATACCAGGAGAACGTCACTGTAGCAGAGCTCTACGACAGTCCCTGCGTCCCCATTCCAAGCACGCTCAGCCCTGCACAGATCCTCACAGTAACAGGGACGGGGAACCCGGCGGCGTGCCGCACCGCCATCCTGAAGCTCTTCAACTTCACCTGTGGGGCCAACAGGACGTGTGGGTTCGACGGGGTCTATCAGCCACCTGTGAGGGGACAGTTCTTTGTAAGGAGCCTCGGCTGTTGGTGCTGGTGTGGGTGCGGGGATGGAGGGTGGAAGTCTTCCCTCTGTTGGTTGTGAGAAGGGGAAGCAAAAGAGGGGAATTCAAAGCTGGCCCCATCTGCAAACCTCTGCCCCTAAGCTGGAAGGTGGATTCTGCCTTCAGCAATGTCCCAGCTCCCCCTGAGGGAAATGGGAAGATTTTGTCCATGAGGAACAAGCCTGAGCTGGCCAGGCTCCTGAGTGCAAACAGAAACCAAAGGCTTGTCCATGGCCTCCAAGTGTTGTAGACTGTCAGATGGATGCAGAACCACAGAGATCACATGGAAATCTGCCCCCTGGCAGAGGGTCTGTTGGGTCAGGCTTTACTCTAAGATCTGATCCAAGTGGTTGCAGTGAGATGCTCTGCCACAGGCTCAGCCAGCCCTCTTAATCTGATACCCCACTTGTCTGAGGCAGGGATGGCAGTGCTGACCCCAAGCCCAGAGGTGCTGTGAGAAGAGGCCTTCCTTTGGGTGAGGAGGGAGATGCAGTTTTTACCATCCCCCCTTCTTCTCCAGGCCTTTGCGGGGTTCTACTACACCTTCTCCTTCCTGAACCTGACCAGCCAGCAGTCTCTAAGCCATGTCAATGCCACAGTCTGGGACTTCTGCAACAAGAACTGGTCCAAGGTGAGAGCCTTGTAAAGGGCACCAAGGAGTCCTCTGCCTGTCCTCTCCCAAATCCCTGCCCAGAAAGCACGTGCTCTGCTGTTCTCTGGGCCAGGGAAGGTTTCATTCCTCATTATATTGTGTCCCTCGATGACTCTGAAGCTGGTGGAGACCTTCCCAGACAATAAGGAGCACCTACACACGTACTGCATGGTGGGACTTTACATCTTGACACTGCTGGTCGATGGCTATAAGTTTGATGAGCGCACGTGGAGCAACATCCACTTCAGCCAGAAGGTAAAAAAAAGCCTCGTGGGGCAGAGGGAACAGGCAGACAGCTGTGGCCACGTCCTTGCCCTGGCCCAGGGACACAGTGCTTTGCAGGGGGGCTGGACTCGATGATCTCTACAATCCCTACAATTCTGTGATTCAGGAGCACCATCCCTGGAATCTCCTGCACCAGAAATGTGTCCTTGCCTCGTGTCTGGGGATCCCAGCACAGCTTCAGTCCTGCCTGCCCTCAAACCACTGACCCCAGCTCTTATGTACTCTGATGGAAACATAAGCTAATTTTAAGGGGGTGAGAGAAGTGCAGAGTAAGATTCAGCCACTTTGATCACTAATGCTGTGCAGAATTCACATAAACAGCAGGGAAGCGATTGTGGCCCCATGAGCCACGTGAACCAGAATGACATCAAATTTGAAGGATTTTAAGGGGAGGAAAACACAGGTCACAGAGGCACATCTGCACAACAGCAGCTGCCCTTTAAGCCCTTGGGAAAGGGGAGAGCAAAGCTGCTGTGTAACTGGCACTGGTGGGCCCAGGTCTGCCACCGTCCCTCACACTAAAGCCACCACTCCCCCAGGGAGGCACTTTCTGATGATCTCCTGTGTTCTGTCACCTCAGGCAGAAAACACAGATATTGGCTGGACGCTGGGCTTCATGCTGAACCTCACCAACATGATCCCCACGGAGGCTCTGGAACACATCAAGGGGCAGCAGCCCAGTCTGTGGGCAGGAGCCATCTCCTTCATTGTGCTGGCTATAGTTACAGGCCTGGTGGCAATTCTCCTCCAGTGTTTCTGGAAATCCAAGTAGCTCCAAGTAGCTCCAAGAAGCCTACGGGCACCCTGCCTTCTAAACCAGGCAGGGAGGGTGGTGCAAGAAAAGGTGGAAGCAAGAGAGGGAAGAAGGCATTAAGCCCCACCTCCACTGCTCATGAAGTCTTCTTGAACCACATCTGTAAAGACATCAAAGGCATCTTGAGCTCCCTACAAACCTCAACGAGGAAATGATGCCAGAAACCTCCTCAATCTGGCTGACAAAGGCCAAACTGAGATGTGGCAGCCATAAGAATTCAAGCTAGAAATAAAGCCCTTTTTGTTTTTCAAATACAAAGGTCGCTAACAAGTCTAGCAGAGCTTCCATCCCTCGGCACTTCCACACCTGCTGGGTTGGCTCTCCCAGCTGCAGCTGTGGAAGGCAATGGGTGCTGGAGAGCAGTGGTGGCCACCTAGGCTCTGGGGAGAGGACTGGCATTTTCTGTATCCTGTCTTGTATAAGATGTGCAAGATTTCTGTAGTATGTGGTAGAATGTCTTTCCAAGGACAGACTGTCAGCTGTCTGTAAGTTATTTACAATCATATCTCAGCAAAAAAAAATACAATTGGAACTTAAGAGCTGCCAACTCTGCTCAGTGTTTATTTCACGTTCAAGTTATATACTCCAGCTTTGTCAGACACTAAATCCATAGCAGGCTCCAGCTCCAGGCACTTGAGTGTTTTATCTACATCAGCAGAGCCCAGCACAGCTCAGCTGCAAGAATCAGTCCTCTCAGTCCTTCCAGCTCCAGCCACCAGGTCAGCACTGCAGTGCCCAGCCTGCCTTCTGCACAGACCCTCCAAGCCTCTGCCACAGCCCCAGGCTGGTGTGTGCAGGGGTGTCTTCACAGCTGCCTCTCTTTGCTGCAGGACCCCTGTCCACACAGCAAGAAGCAGGAAAATCCAGGCAGGACTGCTTAGGGGCTTGAGAAAACAACCAAAGGCATCTGGGCTGAGAAAGAATCAGAGCTCTTTGGCTCTTTCAGATCCACAGAGTATTCACTGTGTGAAGATGATATATAATGGTCCTAACCATCATGGAGAGGGAGTAAACTCCCCTGCCTGAAAGGAACCTTTTCCCACCCTGCAATGTGACACATGGCACGTGGACATTTCCTGTAGCCAAACACAGTCCCCTCCTTTCTCTCTGCCCTATACAGGAACATCTTTGGCAGCGGAACCACAGAGGTAAAAATGTCAGGTCTGGGAACAGGCTGCAGGAAATGCTGCCAAGTGAGTGCTGGAACAGACCTCACAGGATCTGTCAGTGCAGGACATCTGTTCAGGTTGAGCAGAGCTCCTGTCTGGGCCAGCTGTGTCCAGATGAGCTGGTTCTGGTGTCTCCTACCCCTGGCAGATGGGACCGATGGCAGTGGGCTCCTCATGTGGTCAGGCAGAAGGCTCCTGTTCCCTATGGGAAGGCACAGCTGGTCTGGGTTGCAAAGCATTTAGGGAAGATGCCAGTCTTGCCGTTGCAGTGCCCTTCAAGCCAGTCCTTGTTCACTGAGAAAACAAAAAGAATCAAGATAAGCTCTGGCTCACGGGAACAAGGTTAGTGAGCTTTCATGGCTCAAAGTTAACTCTGGTCTGCACCTCCTGCTGTCACAAACTTGAAACAGCACTGGAAAAGTCATCCACTCCTCTGTCACATTTACATCAGACTCTTTCAGAGAGCCTGTAGATAGGACTGGAGAGCTACCTTCAGAGAGAATATCCAGCACATCCCCCTTGCTGAACTCCAGGTCTCCTGGTCCCTGTGCAGGGTACGAGTGCTGAGCCAGCATCCGGTAGAGGATGGGTCTGCCTGAGTGGGAGTCCAAGTCCTACAGCAGAAAATCAGCATGAAGGTTGCAAGGAAAAGCAGAGACAAGATTAGAGCCCAGCATAGCAGAGATGCTTGTCACAGCCCACGTACCTGGCAGCAGAGTGTGATCCTGCCATCTGTCAGCTGCTGCCATATCTTCCCTAGATCTTCCTCTCCTGAAACTGCACCTAGTTCTTTGCCATCCAAATGCCTGTAGCTGTAAGGGTTCATTAACATGACTCAAATCATATGATCTAAAGACATTTAGGCAAATCTAGCCTTCTACAACCTTCAGTCTGCAAAACTCTCTTTGTAAACCAGCTCCAAGCTTGTCACCTTGTGCAATGACAAGGGGCCACCTTGCATGCTCAATGGTCACACATTTGTTGGGGAGGGTCTTGCCTCCTCAGACACTTGAGGGGTAGGTCTGAATCTCTTATGTCTGCACCAACTGTGAGTCCCCAGGGATGTCACGGTCAGGGATACCCACCCCAGGACTAGCTAACACCGGACTCCCAGATTGCTCTGCATTGATTCCAGTGTGTCTTTAAGGCCATGCATAAGAAAATTCAATACACAGCAGTTGCATTTGCACAGAGTTTTTCCTTCTGTTCCCTCTTTTCTTGACAATGACACAGTTTCCTTGGAAAGATCCTCCAGGTCTCCAGAGCCTGTGGATCACACGCTGTTCCCCATCGACCAGAGACCAGACGCAGTCAGACGCCCGCGTCCTCAGGGAAATCACTGCTGCCAAACACTGCAAGGACAGGGTGCACAGTGAGTGCTGGAGGACGCCATACCTCAGCCTCCCACGCTCTGCCTGCTGGCCAAAACGCTGCCGGAGCAGCGCCCGCAGCGCCGGCACGGAGGGCACCTCGCCTGCCCTCAGCACCACCTTGCACTCGCAAAGCACCCGCAGCACAGCTGGTCTGTCTGAGCTGGAGGAAGTGTCTCTGTGGGTCAGTGGGACCTGTGAGAGATGTGGCAACACAGACAGCCTGGTTATTCAGGGAGCTCTTATCACGAGAGCTGGCAGACGCAGGATCTGGCTTCGGTGCTTCCGCAGAGATAGTGAAAGATCAAAATGAAGATTTGAGTTTTAGAGAGGGAAAATCTGGGGTCAAAGCCTAGGACCAAATGCTCCTGCCATGACCCAGGAAGCCTGTTTCTGGCTCAGATAAAAACAACCTCTGAATGTAAACCTGTATGAGCCGAGCCCCAAGTCCTCCACATATCTGGAGAGGTGCAGCCAGGTCCTGCTGCCTTCTGTCAGAAGTACAGCTCCAAAACAAGACCCCCAAATCCCTGCAAATGCGGGCAGCGAAGACAAAGGGGATAAGAGCTGATCTGCCCCTGGCACTGCTAGAGAGGTGCTGACCCCAAGTGGACACAAAATCAGTTCCAGCTCCACCACACACCGGCTGGCAACGACATGGAGCTGCATTAGATGGCATTATCCCAGAAGAAAGCTGCTATGGATGTTTGAATTATCATCATAAGCAGGCTGACAAGGACAGAAAATGTTACGCGGGAGGAGGGGACCAGGGATAGCAGGTAGTTCAAAGGCAAAATGGCTGCAAACTGGGCACTGTTGTGCCTGGGGCTTTTGGCTCCGGGAGGATGGCAAAAGAGTTCCGACCTGGGAAACCTCAACTTCGGGGCTGCCTCACAAAGCTGTAGGGTCATGAAATCAGGAGCGATGGAGGAAGGGCCCCACGGGCTCTCTGTGGAAATGAAAAATGGGCAAAGGAAGAGGTTTTTTTTCCCAGTGATTTTGGGGCAGCTCAGGAACTTTGAAGCACCTGGCCATAATCTGACCCCTTGCGCTTTTTATATCCTTCATTTCCTAGGGCAGTGAGTGGCAGCTTCAGTTTGTTAAACACCTTACTTCAAAATCCACTTGGGATCCGGAATCATTTGCAGAAACATTTTCTTCCCCAAGAGATTCTGCAGAATGAGAACACAAAAACAGCACCTGCAGTCAGCAGAGGCCACACACAGCACTTCTGCAACCCACCAGCACACAGGCAGCCACTGCTTCAGAGGGCAGCAACCTCCCCATGCACCCTAAAGCCCCTTTGGGCACAGCAGCTTCACAAAACACCCACAGAGGTCCTGGGCCCACAAGACTACCTGGTGTCTGCTTCACGTGAAGCCGGCTGGGAGGGACCTGGGCAGGAGGGAGAGGAATCCCATCATTGATCTTCTGCAACAGAACAGTGTAAGAAAGGAGTGAGCAGAAGACACTGGAGGGTGGGCAAGGCCAGCGTTCAGGTCAGAGGCTGCAACAGATTACAAATTTTCCCAGGGAGACCAGTTCATGAAGCAAATGCCCAAGTGAGCGTTATGGCCTGGGATTCATATGAGGAAAAGAATCATAGCAGAATTAAAACAAAAATCTCTTGTGGGGAACTAGAGCCTGTATAACACGTTGCAGCATTGGTTCAGACTGGAGAAGGACTGGGATCACATGTGGAAATGCCTATGGGATGGGAGATGAAGAAATATTTCCCTGAGTCAAAGGTGAGGATTGAGGGCTTAAGCACATGGCCTCCAGGCAAAAAGCTGTGTCCGTCTGGAATTTCTGTCCCATTGCAGATTCCCCTGCTCTGTGCTGGTGAACCAGAACATACGAGCACTCCTCACCCATTTCTGTGCTGTCTGATAGCTGTAGGGAGCAGGTTGGCCAATTACACGCTGCCTGCCCTCACGATTATTGTGACAACAACGTGACAGTTGGTCATGAGAGCTGTGGCAGCTTCTCTTGTCAGCCCCAGTAAATAAGAGATAACAAAACCTAGATCAGCCCATGATGTGCGACACCGAGGCCTGGGCATGCATCTACACTTTGCCATACAGAGATCAGATTTACAGAAACTAATCAGCATTTTTCCTGCTCTTAACCCTTCTGTTGTTCAAGAGCACTCAGTCTTTGCTCACGATGTCTAAGCTCAAATGCAGTGCTTGCCTTACGCTACCATTCTATCCCGTGACAGTCTTACAAACAAAAGTTCTGAACATATATTTCTCAGTCATTTCCTCTTCCCCTGGGTTGTGAGGCTGTTAGCTCACCCATTTATCCATCTTTGAGGCAGGCTCCAGGATAGAGGTCGGTATATGCAGCTTCTGTGGGACAAAAGAGCAAATCATTGAGACAGGAGCTGCTGCTGTGGGAGCTCCAGCCCACCCAGCTCCATCTTCTGTTAACCCCAGTTACACTGCTTGTGCCCTTACAAAGCATCACTTGATTGCAATACAAATGTGCCCATGGCAGGTCCAGCCACGGGCAGCATTAAAAAAAGGTTAGTTCCCAGAAATTGCTGAAAACCATCCAGCAGTCCTTTTGCATTGTTTTCTGCCAAAAGCAGTTTTAGTAATCGAGTGGCTGTGAAGCGACAGACCAAATACCTCCCAGGCCCAACACCCTGCTCCTCAAACACATGCTTAGGGAGAGAAGCAGCAATGCTGAGGGGTACCAGCCCAGCAGTGTTCTTTGTCTTCCAACAGTCTCTCCTACAGAGCTATTCATTCCAACTGATCATTGTGAATAATTACACTTTTTGTTTTTTTTTTTCCAGTGTGTGCAACATTTAATTCCTCTTTTCTTTGATATTCATCTGACACTTCATTGACTAAACCAGCACATTCAGATCTTTCTGCGGCTCCAGGTCTGTGCTTCAGGCCACGTTGAATGGTTTGACTGCCATGAAACATTACTGCCTTAAGAAACACACTGTACTGCTGTCACTGTGCCCCTCAGGGATCTGCTAAAGGACAGATCCTGGTAGGACACCCTTTCTTAAAAACAAGCAAACAATTACATTCACCTTTTATTCCTCTTCTAATCTGTTATCAGTCCTCAAAGCACAGTCTCTCTTGCTTAACGAGCTCAAGCTATCTTTCATGGTTCTGTGTAGAATTTTTTATTAATTTAAAAGCAGGTAAATAATGTGCGTTGGCTCCTTCAAATAACTTAATTACACATGAGAAGTCATCAAAAGACTTTTCCATGTTGTATCTCTGTATTCCACCTGCTTGCCAATCCTATCTAGTTAAGGACCAAGCTCTCTCTTTGGCTCTCTTAGAGCTCTCAGCTGACAAATCCTGCTCCATACTGTAACCCTTTGCGAGGTCTACGATCCTACCTGATTCCACCATAGGATCCCCCAAAGTGGAGAGCACAAGTGCCCAAAAGGACACTTCTGTGGAGCTACAGAGGTGAACAGGAGAAGCTGGGGAGAGCCAAGAGTCAGAGACATCGCGTCTGCAGTTAGCAACTGCTCTGCAGAAATGAGCTCCTGAACTCAGCTCTTCGGTGCTACAGGTGGGTCCAGAGGACACACTCAGAGGGCTGCATTGAGCTCCTGTTTGCAGACAGGACTGTGGTCTCTGCTGGAAATCCCATCTGTTTTTTTTCTTACCTGCCCATCATGTATGGCTGTAGCCCAGCCATCTGCTCCTCTTGCCAGCACAAAGACCAGGCTGCTGGCTTTCACTGCCAACTTCTCCACACCCTCAGGGTAATAATGGGACAAAACTCGATAGTAGCCTGATTCACGGTCTCTGGAAAGAAAGAATGAGAATAACGATAAAATCTTCCAGATCAAAGCAATGACTGAATTCAGCTTCGAATTTCTGTTGTTACATTATCACCAGAACAATTTTCATGTTTTTTTGAACCACTTAGTGAATACTTGGGAATTTGGTACTGAGAACTAGATCTGGACTGCTGAGCATCCTCTGCCACTGACCTGGGCAGATCCTACAGCCTCTCTCTGCCCCCATTTCCCAGCCAGAATATGATCTTTGCCAATATCCCAAGATCACTGAATCGGTTCCTGCAAACTGTCCCAATATCTCTGTACAAGAGCTGCTACTGAACTGCCACACTCTTGCCAGGTGCAGTGTTTCTTGCAGCCACACAAGCCTTTATGTATTCAACATTCATTCCACCCTTGGGGCAGGTGGGGGTGAATCACAAAGAGTCCTCAGACAGAGACATGGGAAAACAAAACATGATTTTTTGAACAGAAACAGTGAGAGAAGAGTTAGACCAGGGTAGAACTGAACACATACCTCACAGCATCAGCACTGGGTTCATAAAAGCCCTGTTTCTGTGGGAGGACAACAGCATATAACAGTATGTTACACAGCAACATTACGACCTTATTTACTGTCCCTATGAATAGGAGGGAGCTTCACATATGGTACTTTCTGTAATCCCTGTTTGTCACACCACAACATCCATAGATACAAGCAGAGTAGCAAACCATTGACTCCAAGACACTCACATAACTGCAAACCAGCTATGCCTGTGCTGACAGACTTAAGAAAGTAAATTTACAAACGTGTGTTAAGTGCAGTGAAATCTCCACTGCTCTTCGGACACAGCGAAGAGACAAAAGTGCATCATCCAAGGGTTGGAGACTCATTCTGCCAAGTCCTTCCCAGTCAACATCAAAGCACTCCAGATGGCTCTGAAAGCCCTCTGGATCTGGTCTTCAGAGACAGAAACAGCGCTGCTTTTCCATTAATATTTCATATTAATATCCAGTAACACTGATGGTGTTAGGATCTCAGGCCCTACATGAAGCTCCATGACTGCCCCATTCCATTTTTCACAGCAACGTCCTGCTCACCTGTGGCCTGAGAGGTTCAAAGCCAATGTACTCATCATTGGGAATGATGGATGAGATCACCTGTGCAAGGAGAAAACAACGACTTAATCTAGGCTGGATGAAGAGATGCTCAGACTTCCTGTGAGGCTTTCACTCGGACCACTTCCTTCTGACATCTTGAGTGGTCAGGCTTAAAGCAGAGCAATGCATTTAGTGGAAAATGCAGCTTCATTTATTGTCCATGTATTTTCCATCTTTACAAAGCCCTTCAAATTATGAGTGGATTATTTTCCCTTTCCTTTGTTCATGCTGGAGCGATCTGGCCTGTGGCACTTCTGCTGACTGTGCTGGTCAGGGAAAGGATTGGAAGAATTCTCTGCTGGTTTGCATTAAAGCACATAGCAAAGCATTTTTCTGAAAAGTGCATGTTTGTCCCATTGGGAATGCAGTAACAAATAGGAGGAATGTGCTCCTTTGAAAATGTTGTTGTCAGCAAAATGACAGCCACAGGGATTCATAAGCACCTGCTCAGCTGTGGTTGGTGGTTTTTTTCCAGTTTAAAGTGGCCAAGATTGGGAAGGATTTTAGCAGCAATGTGCATTTTTGATAGAAAAGGTGTCACTTCTAACAGATTTTGGCTTGTGTGTCCCAGATGCCCTGACTGAGAGCCCTGCCACTGGGTCTCCACCAGTGCAGCGATGGGTGGAGTGGGCAGCAATGACACTCTGCAGATGTCAGAAGGTGGGGTGTTAATCCGTTTGCTGCTTATCTCAATCATCACGTGGCTGTTACCTTAGGTTTCCCCAGGAAATCTTTTGAATCCAGCTGTTCAACTTCCTTCTTTCGTGGTCTGAAAAATTCCCCCAGGGGAACCTGCATAGGCTCTAAAAATAGATGGTTCTGGGCGTGGGAAGAAGATAAAGGAAAAGCCATCAGTTAACATGAAATGAATCACAGCAGCAGTGAAAAGCAAATACAGCTTCTGTGTGTGAGAGAGATCGGCTCCAGGAAGACATCGGGGCAAAAAATAAAGCTGTGAACTTGATAAAGGTCACTAAGTTTTAACCAGCACGTGAAAAATAAAAGCCCAGCAGCCACTGCCTAGTATGGAGTCAAAGGCTGACTGTCAGCATAGGAGGGGTGGGAGGGGAGGGCAGTGGAATAAAGTCTGTTAAACAAGTCTCTAAATGTCTCTAGTTGATTTCAGATATTTTGTTTGGTCTGTCTGTGCAGCAGCTGAGGAGCAGGTAAATAGTGAATGTAAATCATATGCTAATGTAAAGCACAAACATGATGCTAGATGGGAAGATTAGATTACTAAAGTGATAACTCTTTAGAAAGGAGACAAACAAAACAAGGAAGTATGGAAGCAACAAAATAATGAACCCTCCAGGGTCTCTCTGGCCTCCTGCCACTGCTGCAGCCGGCACTGCGTGGCAGCAGTGCTGTACAGCACCTGAGGCCAGAGTAAATCAGATACCTGTAAGTCGTTCCTGATGGTAAAAGAGTCTTAACAGGAAACTATTCTGTAGAATCATCTCCATAAACACGCTTGCACTGTATTTAAGCTCTAAAGGTGATTGTCATTAATGTCTGAGCTGCTACCAATTGTCACCAAAGCCAAAGGGATTCAAAGAAGTCTGCCAGCTTTGTGAAAAGTGAGACTCTCCAAATCTGCATTCAAATACTCCATGAGGCAACTTGTTTCACAGTGCAAGTATGAATAGGGCCGAGCTCCTGAAGGTAAGGCCATAATTCCCAGCTCTGGTGCTTCTATGCCATAAAGCTCCTGGAAGTGACAGAGGTTAGCTGAAGCTCGGTAGAGCATCACACAGCAATTGCTTGGAGTGTCATCAGGTGACCAAACCGCTGGGGCAGACAGGAAAACCCAAAGACATAAAACACCGCAATTCTTCTCTCGGGTTCCTCAGCTTGAGCCCAAAGCACTTCCCCAGTCTCACCTGCACTCGCTCAAGGGCCAGGGCCAGCGTTGCTGATCTTCCTTCAGGTCTCCACACGACGGCCTTCTCTAGGGTCTCTCTGGCCTCCTGCCACTGCTGCAGCCGGCACTGCGTGGCAGCAGTGCTGTACAGCACCTGAGGCCAGAAAGCAGGGAGCACAGCTGTCCTCCTGCTGCTCCAAGGGCAGCAGCTGAACGGCACCCAGTGCTACCAACTGGGCTCAGCCAGGCAAGAGACCTGGCACTGAACCACCACGAAAAGAGCCTGCTCCCCACTGCTCACAGGAAAGGCACCGTGAGGAGCACAGCTGAGAAAACTTCATAATCAGAGTGGAAAGAGATCAAAGCTGTGCTTTCAGCTGGCACTGCCAGTTCTGTTCAAAGCACGGACAGGCATGGGGAAGAACAGATGAAGACTGTGTTACCAAACAGGTTTTCATCTTATTCTTCCTGTGTCCAAAAGGCTAGTAAGGCAAACTGTATGGGTATCTTTCTATATGAAACTAGGTAATCTTTTTTGCTGCACAGAATTGTAATCTTCTCTTTCACTTTGGGATAACCTAACTGAAATTTCTGCCCTTTGCGTGGGCTCTGAAGGTGCAGGTTGCAGCTGTAGCTTGCTACCCAGCATGTAAATACGCTCTTTGAAGAGGTGGTGTGAGAGTACTACAGACTGGGCGTCAGGAAGCCTCAGTCTGTATGCTTAAGTGAGAGGAAGAGAGTTCTTTTCCACTTTCCATTGGGCATCAGAGTATGGAAACGCTGCTGTCCAACAAGGCAGAATCACGGTCTAACAGACTCATTCAGACAACCACATCATGTAAGATAGTAAGGTATCAGTTTGCAAATTGCTTTCTGGTATTTGGACAAAAAGCAGTACTTGGAACTGAAGTGCAGGCAGTAGGAATAAAGGAAAAGCAACCTACATCATAATTGAATATCAGTCTTTCAAGGTGGAATGATCATCTACTGGAACTGCAGAGATACTCCTCCTTTGAAAGACAGCAGCCTCAATTCAGCTCAGAAGTATCAGCTCCACCAGAGGCAAAAAATGCCTGGATTTCCAGACCATACACCAAAATCTCTCTCTTGAGAGGATCAGATGCAGCCCACGAGAGGCCTCTCATGTGGAAAGCTGATGGCGCAGCTCTGTAGGAGGGTTTTGTTTGTGCAATTCGAAAAAACAAGCTGCAGGTAGCTGTAGCAGTGAGATAGAAATGAATCAGGATGAGATCCTGAATCCAGTGTCAGAATAGTGAGAGCACACAGCCTGGCAGCACCTGGAGCACATGGAGAGGGACTGGATATTCATCACACAACCAGTGCCATCTTTCTCCAGGTGGACTGGGCACTCCTGTAGCCCTGTGCATTTTAAAGGAAGCCTTTGTTTCCAAGTGCATTTGAGCTCAAATACAGCAGTACCGTGGCACTGAAACTGTTAAAAACAGTAAGGTTTGGGAAGCATCACAGATGCCAAGGGTAACTCCTTCCTGCCAGGTACAACGTGATGTAAATTAAAGAAGGCTGAATGACAAGTTCCAAGGCACGCTTGATTTGCGTTGCACAATGACTCCTTGCTCTCACGGAAGTAAGGTTTAAATATTTGTTCCTGTATCTGCTTCTCGGTCTGTGTACATGCATTTGGGAATGCAAAATGAACCTTCCCAGTAAGGCATGCACAGCTTTTATGAGTCCTTCACAAACTAAACATGAAGGTGCTTACAGCCAGTTCTGACTCAGACTTTCTTTAATGGCACGCAGCAGGCTGATTCTGTGGGACAGCCTACGAGCTGCACACAGGGGGTTGCAGTAGCAATGTGCTGCTTGCAGCCCAGTGAGGTTAAACACAGAGATAACATTGAGACCAGTTGCTACAGTTGGAAAAATGGCTTTTGTGAACAAAACTTTCAAAAGATATTTATTCTATACAAATTTTGTTCCTATCTGTCTATAATTCAATCTATTTCAACTTTTAAAGCTGAAGAGTTGATAAAATTTGTGTATGTATTACTATAAGCAAGCTTAAAAAAAAAATTCATGGGAATCTGCTTCAAACGATTTCACATCTTAGAGTCACTTGTTAAAACTCTTCAGAGATGATATTGCTTTATGAGTGCTTTTAAAGGAACTGAATCATGGAAGTGAAAGCACTTTTTCTACTGTCCTAACATAGGGCCTTAAAAAGCTTTTGGGTTACTCATGCCTGCTGCTGAAAACCTGATGAACGACTCAACAGGGGGGAAAGACAGCGGAGTCAGAAGTACCCTTACCTCCCATGCATAGAGAATGTGCCTCAGCCCCAGCTGCTTGTAATCAATGAAGGGATTTTTTCTTAGGTGACTGAAGGCCAGATGATAGTCAGAGAGAGCTTCTTCATACCTGCAATGCAGAAATGACAGGTGAAACTGAGACTAAAAAGCTAAACTCTAATTACAGAGTTCAAGAGTAAACCAGCAAAAATACGCACTCTGCCTAACAGCCTGCATGAGGAGAGCAGCAGCAGGGATGTGTGTCATCTTGAGACCACAGAAAATTCTCTGTCCTATCCTTGTAGTTATTACAAGATGAATCTGGCGAGTCTCTCCTCTAGGACTATCTGCACCACTTTACTATTTGGGATAAAAGACAGGCTTTGATACAATTTGATACAATTGCATTTCTGCAATTAATGTAAAATGCAAAGAACAAAGCTTTACAAATGCTGTCAGCTCCCTACCCAGCTTTTTGCTGGCAGTTCTGCCCTGGCAACATCTCAGAGAAGAAGCAAGGGTTATGAAACCCCTGCTGATGGTGAGCATATACAGACAGAGCACTGTTCATAGAATCATAGCATTGCTCAGGTTGGAAAAGACCTCCAGGTCCAACCGCAACTACTAGTAGAAATTTGGAGAAACTCCTAGAGCAGAGGGTTAGTCTGAATTTACACCACTGTCAACTGAAATCAAAACAGGTCCCACTGAGATCACAGGCTGAGAAATGAAGGGTTCAGGAAGGGCTGTGCAATGGTCACCCCATCAAGGGGCAGAGGGGAACAGCTGCAGCCCCGGCCAAGGCACAACCATCCATGAGCATGGCTCTGCTGGTGGTGGCACACAGCATGTAACTGCTCACTCATCTCATTTCCAAAGGTAAAGATAGTAGTTCTGAGAACTTAACCGGGAAAAAATGGGAAAAATAACAGGAAAGAGTAACTGAAGGTCAGAGGAGACCTGTGAAGTCTTCCACGCACCTCTGTGAGCAGGATGTCACTGAGGTTTAACCCCAGAAACAGGGAACAATCCCACGATGACTATGGAGCAATTCTACTGTTAAATCAGTGAGCAAGATAAGGCTGACAGCAACCAGTCAGCAGAGGGTTGGACAGCAGGGCAGACTGTGGGCTTGGGAAGGCCAGACTTGCACGTAACGTATGAAGACACATGAGACAGTGCAACTATAAGTTTTTCACTTCTTGTGACAAACTGAATGGCAACGTAACCCTCCATCAGCCCAGCATACAGGAGTGGCTTTGGCTTCTTTCCCTGCGTGTACAGGTCAATAATGCTACATATCAGCCACTGCTGGGGTTCTGAAGCTGCACAGCTTGCATCTGCTCAGTTCTCCTCTGTAAATGGAACATGAGACTTGCTGACCTGTAACACGGTTTATAAGGCCAAACCAGACTATATAAAATGCTTAAAATTAGTGGAGGATCAAGTTTTAGGGATAAAGCTGTACTAAAAGCAGAAAACAAAAGAATGAGCAGGAAAGAATATTACTTACATTTCCAACTGCAGGCAAACAAACCCTCTCTGAAAGTAGCCAACAGCGAGGGAGTTGTCCTTTGTAACTGTTTTATCAAATGCCTATGGAGAAAAACAGACATCTTGGGGATGAGTGAGGACTCCTCCATCAGTGCCTGGGCATATGCCCAGCTAGGTGCAGAAGGCACCCCTAGGCTTGTGAACAGCTTGTCTGCTCCGAGAAATGTGGAGCTGTGATCCCAGCTGAGGGGCAGGAAACGGCTCCAAGTCCTCTCTCAGGTTTTGCCTCTCCATGAGCTGAGCTTCAAGATTTTACCCTTTCTTGGGAAAAAAAGACTGAATGCAACAAATGAGCCCTGTCTGCCATCCGATGTCTTGCAACCTGCGAGCCCTGTTGCCTGGAGTAGAGCTTGATCTAACACCAGGCTGTTCGAATCTGCCTACAGTGATCTGTGCATAAAGAGAGAAACCAAAGGGCTTCACAAACTGTACTTAAATTCAATACTTCTGCTTCCACTTTCCAGCTGAATATCAGCAAAGCCGGTAACAGCTTGTGGCCAACGGTTCAAAGTGGTTTCCCACTCTGTTACAGAACAGCCTTCCTGAGAATCTGTCTGAGAATGCTGGGAGGCCTCTTCACACAACTACTGCAGCGTGGCAGCATGAAGACAGTGAATCGAGCCTGGCCCTCTGGGCGTCCTCATGTTGCCCAGCACCGCAGTGAGGAAAACGCACTGCAGGACTCAGGGTGTCGGTGGCCCTTTGGCAGGGTGTCTGGCTCCTCCTGTGGCTCAGCCAGCACTCCTTGCTCTGCTCTGCTGTTCTATAAGAGGACAAAACAACCAACTGTTGGTCTACACAGAAGAACAGCCGAGCCGTGTCCCCGCTCCCTGGGGCTGTTCAGAGGCTCTCAGGCACCGTCTCTCACAGGTATGAGACACAGCTCTGCCCCTTCCAGCACAGCCTGAATTCTGCCTTCTGCTGTTCGAGAGTACCATATACACCTCGGCGGGCTGCTGACAGCGAGCTGTGCAGATGCCTGGCTGCTGGAAGCTGCGATGAGGCTTTTTCCCAGCGCTTGCACGCCCGCCCCACATGGCACCAGACGCGATGTTCCGCGATAGCGGCTCCTCTCGGCAACCTCAGCTGGTACAGCATCGCCAGGGGACGCGCAGAGCTGCAGAGCTCCCTGTTTTACGCCCACTGGTTCTCTCTGACAAGGCATCAAGATCGATAGATTTCACCAGTTCGAGAAAGGCGTCATGGAGGAGCGCATGGGGCGTTTTTCCCTCACACACCGGGTCGATCAGAGCAGCCCGAGCAGCCCGAGCAGCCCTAGCCCCCCGCCGCGCCCCCCTCACCCGCAGGGCGTCCCGCAGCCGCCCGGCTCGCAGATGCACGCAGCCCACGTTGAAGCAGATCCTGGCCGGCGGCTCCTCGATGCCGCAGAACGCGTCCAAGGCCGCGTCCCAATCCCCGTCGTCCGCTGCCAGCACGGCTCGGTGCCAGCGCTTCAGCAGCTCCCGGTACGCCATCGCGCACAGCCGGCTCCCGCACGGCCTCACCTGTGTGCGGGGCGGGCGGAGGCGGACAACGAGGAAGTGCTGCGCCCGGCTCCCTCCTGCCCGGGGCGGCTAATGGGGGGCGGGATGCGGGACCACGCCACGGCCCTGCGGGTGCGAGCCCTGCTGTGTGGGGCTGTGCGGGCACTCAGGCACTGTGCGGGCGACATTTTGGGGGAAAAGCTGAGATAAGAAGTCATAAACGCGACATGAGCAGGGGGATGCGGGCTCTGACCAATGGAAGGTCAAAAAGCCACCAATAAATCAGCGCGGAGAGCAGCCCCTAATGGGGCAGCTGCAGGAGTAGCACAGCCCATAGCGCTGCTTTTTGAAACGTTTACATAAAGATGCACTCTCGCTGCCGCACCGTCATTCCCATTAAGTACAGTAAATACGGTAGGCGGACGGCAGCCCCGCGTTCCGGTCACTACGGTACATCCCTCCCGCCTCGCCCCTCGGGGCTCGCAGCGCTGCTGCGGATTGTAGCGCCCCCTGCCGGCGCAGCGTGCGGTGTCCACAGGAATGAGGTCCGGCGGCGCGCGGAACCGGAGCGGGGAGTTCCGGGAGCGGCAGCTGCGGGGAAGGGTTTGAGCATCGGACGCGGGGGGGGGCTGGCGTTGCCGCTTCCGGGTAGGCGCCAGGTGAGTGGAGCTGCGCGCAGAGCGGGGGAGGATCGTCGTGTGTGTTCGTTTTCACTGCAGGGCCGTGTCTCTGTTCGTGCAGTAGGAAGCTGGCAGACAGTGGCTTGCAGGGTTCAGCTGCGCCAGTGACACAGTCTGAACTTTGATGTTATGGGAAGAATTGATTGGTTCGATTGTTTTTTTTTTTTTCCTTCTAAAAGAGAACCAAGTTGGAGTGATTGTGTGCTCCTCCATATGGCTCCTAGAGCACGAGCTCCAGTTCTAGCAGCCCTTCAGCGGGGTTTGAAAATCCTGGAGGCCACAGCAGTGTTCTGTTTCTGGAAAACGAGGCCTGCAGCAGATCTGCTGAGCTCGGTGTGCTCAGGAACACCCCAGAGAAGAGCTTTCAGTCCCTTTGTGTAAAGCCGTGCCTATGGCACAGTTGTTTGGCAGTTGAACGTTTGTGGTCTTTCTACCAAAAGTATAATGAGCCCTGGTAACTGAAAGTCAAAGCTATGCGGATTCTTTAAAATACGACACAATTTGCTAGCAGTGGTGGATGTTAATTACAGGAGTCGTTTCCAAGAGAGGTTAAAGGTTGCCATTTGCTGGGGCTTTTTGGCTGGAGTCAGATAATGCCGTGGAAGGAAGGCTTCAGTGTGGGAGCTCAGGATGCCCAGGTGGCTGGGGGGAAATCTGCGAGTCAGCTGCTGGGACTGCGCTTACACTGCTTGTTCTTCCCCTTCAGAAGAGGAAGAAGCTGCAGAAATAGCAGGATTTTGTGTGTTTCTGAAAGTTTTCATTGTAAATTAAGGTTGCTTTAACGTGTCATGCTTTTGTATGGACCTCCACTTTAAGGAAGAAGCATGATTTTCTTCCAGGGGAAGTTTAGCTTAAGTTAGTGGATTTCTTCCTCCACTGTTCTCAGTCATCAGAATTGAGTCACAGAGAGCAGAGTCAGAGCTGGGCAGCTGGGGAGCTGTGTGAGTTCAGAGCATCCCCCGTTCAGTATATCCTCCACATGGAGGTGACACAGCCTGCAGTCTGCCCCGTGCTGGGAGGGATTTCCAGCCAAGTCAAGTCTGAAAGGCATGAGACAGGCTTTTCACCTCCAGATGAGCAGTTTTCATGCTGGGATTTCCTGCTGACACACTTTTTATCTCATTAGGTTCTTCTGAAGGGCTTTTGGATCCGTTTGTGCCCATTTATTGTTTTGATAGGATAAGAGTGCTTCCAAGGTTATAAAAATATACTGAGTGATGGACTCAACTAGAGGATCTGTTGACTCACTCTGAAATTATGAAGTTTTGTTTAAAAAAGTAAAAAGCTTCCCGTGCTTCCATGAATACTGGAAGTCTCTTAGGCAGCATTGGGTGTTTTGGTGTTCCCTGTGGTTTTCTATGGAAACAGGCTCATGGCTGTGACAGCTTTTTGGCACAAGTGTCACTAATAGCCGTAACTTTGGTTTCCATGTTTTTTTCTCACTGTTTATTGCAAACAATAGAGCAGGAATAATCAGAAATTTTAGCATGGGGAGCAGAACCAGCAAAACACGTACCCTGCAATGTAAATTAATCTGCCAAGAAACTTTGATTTGGAATTTTTTAGGCAGTAATGCTGTCTATTTCAAGTAAGCATAATGCTCACATGCACAAAGTTTTGTTGCTTACAGCGTAGCAGTTACAGCAAACTTTTCTCAGCTTTGTTGGGAGAGCTGAAGAAGCTGCTCTTGTGAAACTGCAGTGAAACTGCATCAGAACAGACATTGCTGCTCGCAGAGGTTTGGGAGGACTAAACTGCAGCATTTGAACTGCTTCCTTTTCCACTGACATAAAGTAGTGTGAGCTGGCAAAGCTTGAGACAAACGTAACTTCTGCGTGCTCCAAAGGCAGCTTGGAGAGAGGGAAAGGGAGGAGTGGGTGTTCTCTGTGTGTAGGCTCAGCACTGTGAGCTCTTGGCTCCGTTAGGTTACAGCTGGGAGCTCAGTGCAGAGGCAGGTAGGTCGGCTCACAGCTGCACCAGGAGCACGCCTGCACATTTTTGCCCTTTGGCAGCCAGCAAAATTGCTCCTGAAGTAAAATAATGTTCTCCAAAGTTGCGCTGAGTCCTTGTTGGTGTGTGATGAGTCCTGGGAGGAGTGGGGTGAGGGGACGCAGGCCACCTTGTGCTAACTGAGAAGCAGTGAGTGCTTTTCCCCTGAACTAAGTTCTGTTTTGATGCAAAGGTAATTACTGAGCTGAGCAGAACGCCTATGACTTCAACATAATTTTTTTTTAATCTCTCTGAGAATCCTTGGTGCTATGCAGGCAAATAGCAGCAGCCCACTCAAGCAGCTCCGTGCTGTAATGGTGTGTGTTGGAGCAAGGGATGGCCATAAAGGAACTGAGAGGCGTGTGAGAGGAGTGGAATTACATGAACAGAAATGAGTTATGCTGAATGCTGAACATCCTTCCATTTCCCATTCTCATCTTTTAATTGAATTAATGTCTAGTAAATTAATACAGTGTGGGAAGAACTGTGGTAGACGTGAGTGATAAAAGCCTGAAAAATTATTGTGAGAAACAATGAAAGAGGAGAGTGTGAACGCCTGGGATAAGGGAAGGCTGAAGAGACACTGCAGTTAGATTTGTATCAGAAGAGGAGGCTGGAAAGCTCCTTTCCCAGGGGATGAAAGTCTTGTTTCTTCTGTGAATACACAATGCAGGTTTAGTGTTGCAACATCAGCAAATGGCATTAAGTTGGGCCTGCAAGACGGGAGTGCTGTCGAACTGCTTGGGACTGGGAGCAGTGTGCTCCCTCCCAGCTGTGTGAATTCCTTGCTAGGTGAATTGGGGCAAAGAATGCTTTATGGTCTGCAGATAATGATCAAACGTAATTAATTTCCTCTCTTTGGCAGCCACTCACTTGAGATGACACTTTGGGTGCTTGGTGTTGGCTCCAAGCAGCAGTAGACCTGTTGGAGAGTTACAACAATTGCTGTTTTCAAACAAATTTCTATATAAGAAAGAATGATGTTTTTTAGAATAACCCTCTGCAGTGTGTTCTGCAATGCACAGATAGACCAAAGAAGTTAAAGAAAGATCAAATATCTTGGAATCTGATCATACCAGCAACAGCTAAAAGTCCTTCAGCTCCTGCCCAGTCCCACGTGAAACATGGGCTCCTGTTCCTCCTCTGAGCAGTACGTCCTGCTGGCGCTCTCTGTGTGTTACCTGCCCTTCCAGCTGCAACACTGCAGATCCAGAAGGAGAAAGGAATTGCTAATAAACAGAATGCAGATATAGATAATGGAAGAACAGAGTAAAAGAAAGTTGGTTCTTATTTACGTTGTGTAAACATTTAAACAGCAACAGCGCCTGAAACAGTTTTGAAACCAAGACGTGGTTAAACTGGAGCTGCTGTGCCTACCTGCTGTTGCTAGTGATGGTAGCTACCAAGAAAATAAAAGCAGTGGAGTCAATGCATTGTTTTCTTGTGGTATGGAAACCAGGTTCCCCACTGCATGCCCAGGTCTGAAAGCATGGCTTTGTTCTTAGAATTATGTTTGTACTACTACCTGTGGGATCTGCTCCTGTGCAGCTTGTGAAGCACATCTGCTGAGCAGAGCTGCACGTTAATTCTCCTTCTGTTGCACCCAGAGCAGGAGAGGCTGCAGCTCTGCATGGACTGCACACATTGCAACGTGTTCCTTCTCTCTTGGTCGCCCCTCCAGCTGTGCCAAGGTTATCATCTGACTTTGCGTTAAGCGCAAGTGTATGGCTGCTGTCATTTCAGAGACTTCTTTTCTGGTTAAAATATTGCTGTTCCTATGTTATAGTCAGCTAGGACTGTGCAGAGGGATTTATTCTTGGCTGACGTTGCTCTTACCTTCAGAAGCAGAACATTTTACAGTACTGGGGCTTCCCCTATAGGTCTGCTCGCAGCCATGTGGCTCAGGTACCAATGCTCATGTTCTGCAATGAACTTCAATATTTAAACTTTTGCCGTGTGGGAATTGCCACGGCTCAGAGCAGCAGTTACAGCTCAGGCTGCAAAGTACTGTAACTCTCAGTCTGTGTTATTTTTTTGTGCTCACGTTTCCCATTCTGCACCAAAACTTTCCGCTGTGTGGTTCTAAAGGTACTGCGGCCACTGCTGATTTTCATGCGGGCTCACTGAGCCTTGTTTGGATTACATGTTCGTGGAAGAAAAATCCCTTTTTCAAAACATGCAGGACACTGCCTGCCCGCTGCTGATCTTTTTAATGTCAAACTCTGCCTGAACCTCCTCGAGGAATAAGCTGTTATGTCAGAAAAAGAGTTGCCTGGAACATAACAGTGCTGTGAGGAATGTGTGAAGATGTGGGAGGAGGACCTTTGCACTGCTTGGGAAGTGCTGGCTGCATTACACTGCTTCACGTGGGTTTTTTTACATTGAACAACTGCTTGTAAGTTTTTGGGAAATATTCCTTGGGGACTGAAGTCTCCCACTGTTAGAAACTAAAGGGAAATTGGTTTGGTTTTTTGAGATAGAGAGTGCCATCTTGCTTTACAAAGCAAAGCTGTGTGTAAGCACCAGACTGTGTCAGGCTGGTTTTTAGTAGCCATGTTTGAATGCTTTATAGTTTGGGTTTTGTGTTTTTGGTTTTGTTTTGGAATTGATTGTTGCCTGTAGGTCATTCAGATGAATGGGAGTGGAGTTCTGGCGGTGTTCTGTCGTTAAAGTCTGCCTGGAAGAGGACAGTGGTGCCATTAAGGTTGTGTAACATCTGCGTGGAGTTCTTACTGTCCTTGTGACTCTCAGACACGTGATCATAACCTTACAGCAAAGGTGTTTGGCAAGAAGCAAAAAGATTGGCAAGTATGTAAGGCCGTGTTTGAAGAAACACTGTGTAACTAGTGATAGAATGAGAGGGAATGGCCTCAAGTTGTGTCAGCAGAGGTTCAGGTTGGACGTTAGGAAACATTTATTCTGCTAAACAGTGGTCCCTGGAATGGCACCCAGGGAGGTGGTGGAGTCACCATCCCTGGAGGTGTTCAAGGAACAAGCAGATGTTGTACTGATGGACGTGGTTTAGTGGGGAAATACACCTGGCAGGAGGACGGCTGGGCTGTGAGCTCGAAGGTCTTTTCCAGCCTTGGTGACTCTGTGATTCTGAGAAAATGCTTCACGCGTGCTTGACTTGCTGTCCCCCCAAGGTAACACTTCACTGCGTCCTGTCAGTGAGCGCGCAGAAAGCTGTGTGTGCTAACCACAGGCTTTGGTTCATTGCAGGTCTGTAAGCCGTGGGTCCCCCAGCCATCTGTTGGAGCTAGCAGGGTCACCATCCTCCTCTGGTGAGTTTGATTTTATTCATTTGTTTGCAGGACGTTTTTCAAAGCATGTGTGCTTATGTAGGTAGGGGACAGTGAACTGGACAGTAAACCAAGTTCCACTCATACAAACTTGTAGGGAGTTGTTTCATCTCTGTATTTACATAACTGCTCTTAAAATGAAGACATCCCTTCAGAAAAGCAGTACTTTTTGATACTGCAGTGTATTAGGGAGTGGGCTTATGAGGATTCAGTTTTGTGTTGTGAACTTCATGACATTGCTATTTTTGTAGAGGTTAGCTTGACTGTGTTCAACGCCGTGTTGAAAAGCTCCCCAGCAGTTCCTTACGGATAAAGCAGATCCTGTAGAACTCAGTTGTCTTTAAGTTGTACTTGGTCAGGTGCCCTGGTATCACATCTCATCCGGATTCCTTTCTCAGAAAGTGAGAATTCTGTATTTTTCCATTTTTCTCTTTTGTCCTGTTTCCTACTTACATGTTTACCAATGGAGGCTTGCATAATAGAAGGGAATATAAAACGTCTGTGCAGGAACAGTCAGCAGTCAGTGTTTGTCCCTTTTGTTCAATGGAAAACAAAGCTTAGAGTTTAATGAGAAATTTCTGGAAAGTCTCATTTGGGATTTTTCTGGTCTCCTGTGTGTGTTGTGAAACGGCTGCAGCTTCGTTAGAGGGCACTCTTGAATAGCACACGGTGAGGCTGCTGTCGGACAGCATTCAGCACATCCTCTGCTGGGAAAAAGGAGTCCTGGGGGAGATGTAATGTGCTGCTCCGGAGCACAGAGCTTGAAGCCTGGGATGGATTGCCCCATGCACTTCCCTATCTTATGATGCAAGGCAAGGTTGACTGTACTGTGGGCTAACTTAAAGCTAGCACTGCACTTGGAAGCAATCTATTAAATAATTCACTACAGTTTTCCAACAGTGGATTCATTTATTTAAATAATACCCCATAAACTGCCTCGATCTTAAATGTATGTTCTTATGAGAACTTTTTTGTATTCTGCTATTGTCTTCAAAAAACAAAAAAATCCTTTAGAAGCAATAAGAAGCTCTTCAGAATCTCTTGGATTTTGATCCCAACCCTTACGTGAGTTCCTTCTGTGCCTTTGACAAATTGCTTATTGTCTTCTTTCACTTTCCTTCTGTAATAAAGAGGATAATAGTTTTTACCTTGGGAGAATTAGTCAACGTATATAAATGTGCCCTGAAATCTCAAGTGCTGTAGACTTTTTAAAATATAATTAAGATGTTGAACAAAGCAGGAGTCAGGAAAGTTGAACTGAAGACAGTGATTGCTAAACTGCTCTGGGGCTTCTTCTGCTCTGGCAAGATTACAGAGCCAGATCATTTGCATTAGTTTTGACTTTTCTTGATGCTTTTAGTTTTTGTGCAGGAAGAAGCATTCTTTGTATGTGGGAGTCAGATTGTACGTAAACATAAACACAATCTTTGCTTTGCTCAAAACATACCTTGTTTTGCTTTTATAAAAGCATACCAAACTGGTGTAACTCAAAACATTCTTCTGAGCAATTAGCTCTGAATCAGCCCTGCACTGATTAGGCTTGGCTAACTGAAGCGCACGTTTCCTATGCGGGAATGATGCCTGCAGTGCAGAAACCTCGGCAGCTTTTATATATTGCTTTACTTATCCTTTAAATTCCCTCTTCTGTTTTAGCATCAGTGCTACCAGCTGGGTTCTGTGTAAGCGCTTGCAGGTGGTGCTTGTGTGCCTCTAAAGGGGCACCGCATGGGGTGCAGCGTGCTGAAGGTCGTGGAGCAGGTAGTGCCTGCTGTGGGCAGGAACAGTTCTCTGGCTGGCTGCCCATCTCCTTACTGCGACATCTTCCTCCCAGCTGGGAACTGTGGCTCTATCTGGCCAGGAGCTTTACATCCCAGAGTGCCAGCTGTGCTTTATAGATGGGAAAGACAGCCTGAGAGCTTATCAAAACTAGAAGACTGTACTTTGCTTGGCATCCTGAATAACCGTGTACTTCTTCCATGAACTCTAATGGTCATGAGGGCTCAATTCTCCAAAATAAAAATTAAAGGAGAATAATAATAATAAAAAGCAGGCCTTCTTCTTAGGCTGTCTTTCTTCTCCTAGTCTTTTTGCTTTTTTCCCTTTCTGTCCCACTGGTGTGGCTCCTTGTTGGCAAAGAGCGATATAAGGAAGGAGGGAAGACTGAGATGTTCTAGATGTATGAATGTAGTGCTTTGGAGTCTGTCCCAGCCAGATGGTCAGTGAGGAGGCAGCAGGGGCCGAGCTGAGACGTGGGCTGTATGCATGGCTGCAGATGGGAAGGAGATAGGAAGAAGAGAGAGATTTCTACCTCCATAGCAAATGGAACTTAAGATGAAATAGAATAAATTGGGACTTTCCTGGCAGAATACAAAAGTTAGGGATCCTGAAGTATTTTCATCTGTGGGGCTGGGGGCTGTATTTATAATGGTTTTGAAGAAGCCCATTTCTTGTGATTCCTGTAAGCAATATTAGGAAGGATGTTTTGAAAGAAGAATTTCAGCCAAAATCTTCGCCTTCTCAGTGTCGCTACTCTGTGCCATATGCAGATGCCTTCTCATGTTTTATTGCACATACAGTATAGGAAATCTGAAAAATAATACTAATCTTGTAGCTGATGACATTACAGAATGTGCTGAAGAAGAGCTGCAGCGTTCTGGAACAAAACGCTTTTCTCTAGTGTTGAGTAGCATCTCCTACGAATACTTCCTCACAGAACATTCCCATCAAACTGACAAATTATACTGATTTATGTTTTGGTCTTTGTCATTCTTTAGAGACTGGCTGGTGTTGTGTGGTGACATCTGCATGGGTTAGCCACTGCCATCTTTGTGGCGTGAGGCATCCAGCCATTAGTAGATGCTGGTGTCATCTCTGTTCTAGCTGTGCAGTCGGTTCCAGGTACCATCTGATTTCAGTTAAAGAGATGGCTGCAGTTCATGGTCCCATCTACAGTTACAACCAGTGTCACACTTAAAATGTTCTGCCAAATCCTCCTTGTTGTCAGTGTGCCTCAGCATCAGCTTGTCGTTTGGGATCCGGAGACCGAATGCGTGTTTCTGGCGGTGTTTTGAGGATGGTGCCTGCAGCTTCTCGAGCACCTCGCTCAGGTTAGTGCCATCTAAGAGTGAGGTTCTGATACAGCAAGTAATTGTGCAGGTCTCAGAAGGTGCTGCAGGAGAAATTGCTGTCTGACACTGGTAGGCAGCAACAACCAACGAGTTCCTTGCTTGAATATGAGTGAATATTAGCCTCTGCTAATAGAATTGAAGAGAAGAAGTAAAACATTCACTTGTTAAAACACAGGAGAAGAGCATAGTGGGGAGAAAGCATAAATTCAGGCCACTCCTCTGTTTAATGTAGTAATGTAAATGAAGCAACCGATTTTTTTTCTTTTCCAGTAGGAGCAGTGCAGCTGAGAGCCCAGTGGTGCCGGCTGGCTGACCTGTCGTGGCTCTAAGTGCCAAAAAGTAAATATTTTTAAGCAAAACAAATGAGAAACTTTGGGGATATACTTTAAAAAAAAAAAAAAAAAAAAAAGGCCAAAAAAAGAACAAAAGCAAAGAAGCTGTTTTGTGTGCAGTGTCCAGAGTGATTTAAAAATGTTCTTGCTCCATGTCTAAGTAAATGGTTGTTTCAGCCAAATAAATCTTTCCTATTGATTTATTGCCCCAATTTAGATATAAGCCCTCTGTGCACGATTGTCAGTTCAACAGAACAGCTTTCTTTCTCCTTTCAGATTTAATCCACATGTTGTTGTATCAACAGAGCCTTTGTCTCTGCTTAGTTATGAGTTAGCCTTTTTTATTAAAAAAAAAAAGTGAAAACACATGGTTTTTAATAGCACTGTTACATCTATTACAAAAGAGCATAAGATGACATATGGGAGAGGTGACCATCAAATGGTGGCAGTGATGTGTAGGTAACTTCAAAGTGTTGCTGCAAATGAAAGAGTGAGAATCAAACCTTTCACCTCTCCCCATAGAAAGCCCAACAGTGACAGGAGGAGGCAGCATTATCTGTACCCAGGATTTCCTAGTTTTTTCCCAGCTTGTGCAGTGATGCTAAACATACTCTCTTTAGTTAACTCCAATTTGCTCCCTTTTAGTAAAGGGGGACTTACCCAGAGGTGTGTGTAATTCGCATTTCCTTCCTTCCTGATGCCCTCCCTGCAGAGAAGAATTTCTTTCTTGGACCCCTCCTGTTTTTCAGGTAGGGGAGAATTACTCTCAGGAAACTCATGAGTTTGGTATGACTTCTATACTGGGTTTCATGAGAAAACATTTATTGGAGCACCAAAGCTCACCTGGTACCTGCATGTGAGTTCAGAAGTGAATGCTGGAGCTGTTTGATAAAGCACTTCTCTACATCTACATTTGCTTGGACCTTATCGTGCAGTTAACATCATGCAGCATCATGAATTGCTTCTGAAGATTTACTTCAGTCCATCCTGGCAGCTCGGTGGGCTGAATGCAGCCAAAGGCAGAACAGTTGCAACTTCTGTCTCTCTGGTGCTGGCCTCGTTCCTTCCAGCTTGGCTGGGTTCCTGGCAGTCTTCACCATCTCCCTGAATTCTCTTTCAGATGTCAGCACAGCAAATCCCACCTCAGTGTCTGTATAATTATTTGCTGTGATGTGATGTGAAAAGAAGCTAGTAGTAACGACTACAATAGGAAGCAATTTCTCTGGCATCTGAGAAATGTGACACGGTCCTATTCTACATCTAAAAGCTAAAGAAGCTGACCACTGTTCTTAACAGCAGCTAGCCATTATTACTTCTCTCTAAACAACTCAGAACTTGAATCTTTCCAGAGCAGTAGTAAATGAAAGGGGTATTCAGCTAGCAGGAACAATTTCTTTATATGTGGATTTTGCATGGCATTGTACTGTGTTGTGCTTTCATCTAGAATATCCTTGGGTAACCTCATCCATCTTTGAAGTTGGCCTTCTTTGAGCAGAGGATTGGCCTGGAAGCCTCTAGAGGTCCCTCTCTGACGAATTTATTCAGTAATTGTGTGCTCTGGTAGAGTTCTGGCAAGGATGCTTCTTTTGGCTTTGCTTATATCTCCTTTCATGCTCGACAGCTTTCATCATGTTCTCATCATAAGCAGTTCTTTAAACTGAAGTGATGCGTAAACATCAGGGATGGTTTCCAAAGTGTAACACGAGTTTCCTTCCTTCATAGCTTAGACTGTTTTCAGACTGTGCCATATTCAGATATGAAAAATTCATTTTTTTCATTGTTTTTTATTACAATGATCCCCTTAGTTTTTTTCCTCAGACACAAATGTGTTACCATGGGGCGTAGCAAGGGAAGATTTTCTTAAAGCTACTGGATCTTGTTCTAAGGTCAGCTTTGTGCCTTTGCTCTATTTCTTTAAGGGAAGACAAAGAGAAATGTGTCTTGCAACTTGGGATTTATGAAACTACATTGTTGCTGCTTTTTTAGAGAGATTGTTGCATTTTTTAGTTAAAAAATGATGTTAAGAAAAATATTTTTAAATTAGGTATTGGTACCTATTGTTCAGACACTTCAGGTCGTAATTAACTTTTTGCTGTACCATATTTTGCTTAAAATGTAAGCAGTTGCTTGACTGCTTGGGGTAGTAACTTCATGATGTGTCCTGGTAATTCAGAGACTGAACGCTTGACGCAGGAATGCTGACAGCTTGTTGGCTCGCGTCGATTCCCTGTTTTGTTCTGAGGGCAGAACAGGATGGTGGGACAATTAGATGGAGTTGCGTACACCAAATGTGTTGTTTCTCACATATGTACCCAGATCTGAATTTGACTAATCCTGGAGCTCATGCTCGCTGCGCGTTCAGTCTTTAACCTCTCTGTTTAGATTGCCAACATGGTGCCAATTAGTGGGACTGTGATGTGGACACTGAGGAATATAACTCACTTCACATGGGTTACCAAACAGCTAGCAGATGTTAAGCTAATGGTTTTTGGCTACTACCAGCCTGACTTGGATTTCAAGCCAGAGGTGAAAGAATTTATTTCTCTCCCATTACCATTTCCCTTGGGCCATATTGTCCCTAGCGTTGAAAATTCCTCCAACTTAACTCGAGAAGATGATGTAAATGTTCCCCTCCCCCTTAAACCTGTTCTCACGGTTCCTTGAGTGTTTTTTATTTTAAGTTGTCTTTTTGGTATTACACTGGTAATCTTTGTGTGTGTGTGTGTGAGAATGAAAAATGTAAACAAAACATAAAACTGCAGTTCTTAATAAGAGAAGGCTGTGCTGGGTTCAGTGGTAGTTCGTGTCCTTTACATGCTGCTACACCTCATAGACTGACAAAATGTCTGTTTTAGGACTAGCATTGTATAGCAAGAGCCACAGAGAGTGCTAGCTTCCCTTACCTGGGATCTTGCTTTTTTTCTTTTCTTATTGCTGGGCATTATATTCTGAAACCCTGCAAAGCATCCAGAACCGCAAGGCCCATAGACTTAATTCTAGGGTTGAGTCAATGCTGAGTTGAAACTAACAGATTCTGCAGCTTCTTCAGTGTGATTTCAAGCAAGAGTCAGTATTTGTTACTCAGGAGGGTTTAAAATATGGTGTGAAATGCAGTGTGTTCACCGAGAGCTTCAAGCACTTTCATTTTCTTTTCTGAGCTCTTTCATTGATGAGTGTGATAAGGAGATATTTGTCCACAGAACCTTATTAACTTCAGGAAGGCAGGATAATAAAAAGGCCGGCTGGATGAAGATGAGCACTTAAATGTTTGGTAATGTTTAAACTCCTTACATAACTTGCTGCAATCATCTGTCCTGCTTAACTGGTGTGTGTCATGTTAGGGGTGATGGTTTTTGTTCTCTCTCTGGTAACTTTCTTGTCTTTGCTTCTGTGAGCATTCAGCCCTTGATCTAAAAATGTTGTTTGTAATGTAGAGCACCCAGTTTTTCAGCACTGCTTGAAGTCACTTCACTCTTCAGCAAAAAGTGCTATTAGCAAAGCAGGTATTTAGAAATTTCTCTCTAAATATGATTTTGTTTTTCAGTGATGTACCATCTGCAGGATACCCAACATGATCAGAGTCAACATGAAGATCAACAGGAAGAGCTGGGTTAGGATTAAATGATTGCTGTAGTTAAGTTCCAGCAAGCACTGCAAATAAACCAAGGTCCTGCTGGCTTTTGATTTTTTTCAAGGTTCTAAACCTTGCCTTACTAAGATGATCAGAGGGCTGGAGCTCCTCTCCTATGAGGAAAGGTTGAGGGAACTGGACTTGTTGAGCTTGGAGAAGAGGAGGCTGCAGGGAGACCTCATTGTGGCCTTCCAGCAGTTAAGGGAGTGTATGAACAGGAGGGGGAACGGCTGTTTGTGAGGGTGGATGGTGATGGGACAAGGGGAATGGTTTTAAAGTGAGACAGGGGAGGTTGAGGTTGGATATGAGGAGGAAGTTTTTTCCCCAGAGGGTGGTGAGGCACTGGCACAGGTTGCCCAAGGAGGCTGTGGATGCCCCATCCCTGCAGGCATTCAAGGCCAGGCTGGATGTGGCTCTGGGCAGCCTGGGCTGCTGGTTGGTGACCTGCACACAGCAGGGGGTTGGAACTGGATGAGCACTGTGCTCCTTTGCAACCCAGGCCATGCTGTGATTCTGGGATTAAAGCAGTTGGTGATGCATTTGATCCTCAACTTCCAAAGAGGGCAATTATTTATAATTTCTTGGTATGAAGAAACTCCTTCTGTCCTGTGGATATTTTTGTACTGAGAATAATGAAACAGAAGTAATAGAAAGAAGTTATTTACTTAGATGATCAATAATATCTGAACACTAATTATCTTTCATGAGTAATTAAAAGCTTTCACATTTTCCTTAGAGTGAACGGAGGAAACTCAGCATGACAAGCTGAAGTCCGAGGTGCACTGTGTGCTTTTCAGAAGTGGCAGCCATACAGTTCTGGCTGTCAGGAGACAAAATCTGACAGCAGTCTGTAACTACATACGCTGTTCTCTTTCAGCATCGAAGTCCATAAGATGCAGCCTTTCTCCAGCTATTTTGTTGTCTTTCTCTGCCTCCAGACTTCTGTGAAACCCTGCATAATAAATTGCTCTCTTTCTTTCCCGTTCTTTTTTTCAAGAGATCTCTCTGTTCTCTTATGGGTTTTAGTGTTTAGCTTCAGGGAGACACTAAAATGATAATAAATATTGAAAAAAAATGAAGTGCATTGTCATGCTAATGTATGTACTTCAGAAATACAACTTAATCTGAGAAACAAGATGGGAGATTCCCCTCCTCCCCTGGGGTTGCTGGCTTAATTAATGTAGGCTTGTCTATTGACAGTAATGACTAGAAAATATACTTACTGGTTTGTTTTTTCTTATCATACAAATATGTAGCGTTTGTGGGTGGCAAACAGTAGCAGAAAAACTTCAGATGTCCAGGAGAAACTAGAATGCTGCTTGAAAGAATTCAGTAGATAATTATTCAAGCAACACCTCCCAACTTTTCTAGAACTCTTTTATTCTATGACTGAAATTTGCATTTACCATGTTTGCTTTGTCATTGAAATTTTTCATTATTTGATGCACAGCTTTTCTCCCCTTAGATGATTATTGACTTAACATGAGAAAGTAGAAAATTAGGCCAGATGCATACGTATTTCTAGGCAGATTGTGAAATCTTAAGAAATAAGGTGGATTACCACAGAAGTTTGGCTTTTGTGTGAAGTTGAATAGGGCTGTAAGGAGACTGATGGCAGGAAAACTTCATTTGAACACCCTTCTATCAAGTCACAGGTGATATAAATAAGAAGGAGAGGCTCAAACTCATAAGGAAATTATGTGGTGTCTTAAAGCTGAAGATCAAACGGAGAAAATAACTCTTAGAATTCTTAGGATTTCAAGTTTTGCAAACTTGTAGATCAGAGAAGTATAGAATAATACAAACTATGCAGCTTTTCGAGTAGAAAACAGAATTGGAGAAGATTGACATCCCAGTCCTCTTAAGCCCCACGAATGGCACCTCTGAGAAACACGTAGGCAGCAGGCAAGAGGAGAATGCTTGACTTTCTTCTGAGAGTTGTGCAGAACTTGGGGTGCAGTTTTCGTGCTGGCGGCCCCCTGTAGGTGTGAACGCAGGCGTACTTCACATCCTTGCGGAAGAAATCCAAGCCAAGGGTATGGAAGCTTGTTAAAAAGAGACTGAAAGGAGCACAGGAAAGGATGAGATGTTTGTAGGTGGTGTGAAGATTATTTAAAAATATTTTACTGCAGAGAAATGCCCCAGCCCTATCAAAAGCTGAGAGAGGGAGAAAAACTATGATGTGAAACAGCAGGGAAGAAAGGCTTTAGTTTGAGGCATCCATCCAAAAGCTGAAGTCATGACCAAGTGAGGATGATAGAAAAGAACAAACACTTTGAAAGGCCAAAAACTTAGAGGAACAGCTTTCAGTAAGTATAAAAATACCAGTTCTTTTCCAAATGTGTGGGAAATAAGATGGTTGTCTAAAAGTTTGCCCAGACCTTTCAGTTCTAATGTGTGAAGGAAGCACTTGGAGAAGGTGGAACTGACAGAGAAATCAGTTCTGTGGCACCTATGTTCCGCATGGTTTCTGCACCAGAACCGGTCTCAAACTGATCCACCACAGCAAGATGTAAGAAGGCAGTGGAAAATAATGAAGTGCGAGGACCAGATGTTGTTAGAGCGCAGGAGAGATTCAAGGGAGAAACTGCTGAGTTATTTACACTTTCACTGAAAACATCCTCAACCCCAGCAAACCAAAGATGGGGTGGTATGATGCCAGCTTGGAAAAGACTTTCAGGGAGACTGTGGAACTGCATGCTGAGAAATCTAGCTTAAAGTGGGCAGTTCCATCAAAACAGATCAGAATTATTGAGCATATGATTAACCTTCTGTGAGCATGAAAGAATCTACGTGTCTTTTTTAGAATGAGTTTAACAAATCAAAGGACTGGAAAGGTAATCAAACAGCTGAATTAGGATGTCTCAGTCCTCAGATTTTCAAACAGTTTCAGACAGGATCCTTTGCCACAACTTCTAAAGACAAACAGTCTTTCATGGAGTGAGAAAGAGCACTATTTAGTTGACCGATTAAAAGGGGAGAAAACGCGTAGCACTAGCAGTAGTAGCAGTAGTAGTTGATAGAGTGGAGGGAGTTTACAATTAGAGTCCTGCAGGATTCCTTAGGAGACCTGTGCTGTTTAGTCGTCTCATTCTGTAACAAAAAGTCTGTACATCAAATGGAAGCGGGAAGTTCAAAAGAAGCAAAAAGAAATAGTTTGCATGATGCTTAAAATGCAGAGGCTTTGGAAACAAGACTCTAGCGCTGAGAGTTTGCATGAAGGTGTTGGGCACGTTCTTGGAAGAATGATCTACAAATTTAGTTCAAAGCGAGACCTGGAGCAGGGAAATCATGAGCCATAATTTGTTGCAAACCCTATGAACATGTTGGGCAATATAACTGCCTGCTGCTCCTCTTAAGCTGTTGACTGCTAACCACTGTGCAAGAAGTCGTACTGGAAGTGTGAAGATGCAAGCTGAGTTGGCATAGCTTGACTTTGGTGTCTTGTTTTAATCATGTTTGGCTCTATCTGTACCTGTCTGTTCCAACTAATCCCTCTCCTCTCAGATACTCCTACAAAATAAATGAAGCACGGTCTTTAAGAAAGCAAACTTTTTGTTTGTTGGTTGTTTTTGTGAAATATGTTGAGTTGCCATGAGTGTGAGTGAGTTTATTGTGTTTGCCGACAGACTTCTTGGACAGAAAATGGAGCTGCTGCTTAAGCATTTCCATATGTGCTCAGCTATATTCTTCACCTAATGTAACTGCTGAAAATAAATGTTTGAAATGATGCTTTCACATATTGGTAAGGAGTTAAAAGAACGAGAAAATGTTCCAGATCTGTATTTGTCCCTACTGTGGTTCAAAAGAAGGCTGTGTCAAGTCCTGCGAGGTTTCAAGCAACCTACTACTTTGTCTCTATGGATTTGATGGCAAATTAGTTGAATACAATCCTCCTGACATTAGAACACAGCAGAATACTTGAACATTAGCAAGTTTTTTTCATGTATAAGTGAGTTGTTTGTTAAAAGTGGAGAGAACAATCCTGACTTTGCCAAGTACATGCTAGGCGTACGCAGCCCTGCTGGCCTCAGACATAATGTGTTGTCAATTTTGTTTTTATTTAGGGCAGATTTGCAAAGCTGGTGTGTTGATAGAGACATAAGGGAGTGTGTGATATTTCCCATCTGTGTAAATTTGGTTTTCCTATCTGCTGTGTTGCACAGATGGTATGCTTTTATCGGGCTTTTTTATTTCACACTTGAAGCTGAAGAAGCCAGGTTAGAGGAGATGTTCTGTACTGATTTTGTCACTTGGAAACTTGACATAAGTTTGTTGGTGAAGGGGTGAGCAGCAGGATAGAATGGTCACCTCTGTCATTGGAATCACTCCCTCAATCTTCCCAGCAGTTCCCATTCAGCACATAAAACTCAGGTTCCATTTGTGGAATTGAACCGTTTATCACTGAAGGAAGTGGGAGCCCTGACATGAAGAGCATCCCTGTCTTCTGCTTGAAAAAATACTTGCACATAAATGAACATCTTGGCAGTTGCTCTGATTTTGTCTGTTTTCTAGTTCCCAGCTTTTCTGTCATCACTGGAAATGAATGAAATAGGAACAGTTGGGCGAGGTTTGAATAGCCGGGATCAGGGCAAAAGACCGTAGCCTTTGTGTACGAGAAGAAATCAGTTCTGGACTCCTGCAGGATGCGTGAGTTAATTTGTGATGCTTGGGGAGCCTGTTGGTTATTCCTGGCCAAAACTGCCAATGTCTCCTTCGTGTCTCTGTAAAAAGTATAGGAAGAAGAATTGAGGCAAGTCCTCGTAACACTGAAGGCACTGGGGATACTCTAGAAGCACGTATTCTTTACTGATGCGTGGTCACCCTGTGAGTGTGTGTCAGGAGTGTGTGTAACATTGCCTAGCTTGAAATCAAAGAGAATGCAATCATCAAAATAAAAATTCGGATCAGAATTCAGGTTCCCTTTGTAACTTCCTATTTTTGTGACTTAATTAAGGGAGGCTGCGCAGAGCGTTTGTTAGGATTTGACGGACTTAGAAGGAAAGGTGCCTGGGTGGCTTGGAAGAGCCTCCTCAAAGGAAATAGTGCAGAGAGCACAGTTTATTACAGTAGGATGGGAAGGATGGCTGTTGTTCCAGGGCTGCAGGAAGCAAGCTCAGGTACCACAGAGGAGCTGCTGGTACAGGTGCTGCTTGAGAGAAGGGGGGAGGAAGCTGGATAATGTGTTTTTCCATCCCTTGGCTGACAGTGACTTACAGCTGGAAACAGAACTCCATAGCCAGAGGGAGCAGGAGGGGGCAGAAGGAGCATGGATTTACGTTTATAGGCCTGGCCTCTGTTGAGTCTTCATAAAAAAACAGTCAGTGTACTCTGAGTTCTCCGAGAGCTCCCAGCTCTGTTCCGCGGTCAGCGTCTAATCAGGAATTCAGGCATCTTGGCACATGCTGTACAGCTTGGCTGCGGGAAATCTCTTCTGCATAGTTCCTCTCTTGTGACAGCCATAGCTGAGGCTGCAAAAGAGGGTCCAGGGTTTTTCTTGAGTTTACCAACTGAATGATTTTTCTCAGACTCCTCTCTGCTCAAAGGTATAAATCTTTTAGAAATACTATCACAGGAATCCTTTTGTCTTGCCTACAGTGTTTATCATGTAACTGCGGCCCGATCTCTTTGATATGCCTCCAAAAAATAGCAAAAATTGAAAACTAATCTTGGAAGCCATCTCAGAAGAACTTTTTCCTTCTGGTGAATTTAAAAAGTATCATCCTTTACCAGACACAGGAGTTTAAAGACTAGAAATGATGATTGAAATGATAGTTTCCTCTCCTGCATGACACTGTCCACCTCTGTTTGCATTTTAACTTCTTTTAAAAGTGTGCATAGAGGCATCATCTCTGAAAGGCAGAACTCCTGCAGAAACACAATAACCCTCTAAAAATGCCCCTACCACCTCTTTGTCCATTTATGTGCTTAGTAGGGAATCCTGATACTAATTTAAAATCTCTTTGCACTATCTTTTTTTAATAATCATATTTTGCTTTTAAATTTATTTTTATTTTTATTTTTTTGCTTGGACTGAAGTAGTAGCTGGGAGAGGTGAGCAATTTCAGCTTGGTTTCCTTGCAGCTTGGTGCATTGTTACCACCTACTTCTTTGTCTTCCCTGAAATTGCCTTATTTGCAATTTCCCAGAACTGTAATCAAAAGGGAATTTGCTCACAGCCCTCCCCAGGCTCAGAGCATGCTATGGTTGGGACACTTACAGAAATCTAAGTTTCACCTTCTAGCCATTCTTTACTAAGCAATTGCAAATGAGGGTTTTTCTGTGCCGAAGAGATGTTAATGAGAACAGCAAAAACACATCCGGGTATGGAAAACACACCTTTCAGAAATGGAGGAAATGCTTATGAAGGAATTCTCCAATGCAATCAGTTGAGCAATTTCCATCAAGGAAATGCACTGCTAGATAAAGTTTCATGAAATTACAAGCATTTTCAAGTCAGAAGCACTTTGCATTCATATTGTTGGAGCTGCGTAAGTCTGGTATGTCATCCTGTTGGGCTTTTCTAGAAGTGACAGTACCTTGAAATCAACCAGCTTTGTGCTTTGACTGCATTCACACTTTTCAGTATTTGCCTTCAGCTGCGTGTTGATGTAGTTTGGTTTTGTGTGGTTTGTTGTTTATTTAAATAGGGCCCAAAAGAGCTTTGCAGTGACCAGCCCAGCAGAGCTGCCGTGCAGCAGTGCTGTGAAACCTGCTTCTCTTCCCATTGCCCAGAGTAAGGTCAGCCACTGTGTTTGGCTGAAGTGAGAGAAGAGCCCTGCCTGTCTCTGAAAGGGGACTGAATGCAGACACCTGCTGTGCCCTGCAGGGCTGGAACCCAGGATTCACAGAGTCAGAGGAGAGAAGTTTCTAGGGCGAGATTCAGATTATCCCAAAGTGCTTCAGCTAAGTAATCATTTTAGAAGTGCATCTCGCTTTTGACCACAGGAGCAGCCTTAGGAGACCTGGCAGGCTGTGTTCAGCTGGGTGAGACAGAACCCACAGCCTGTACCTCACAGAAATGCTAGGGAAGTAGGGGAGGAAACAAGGCATCGTGCTCCAAAATGCCTGTCTACAACCAGATAGAGATGTTCCTGTTCAGATGTTGCTATGGAGTACTCAGTTGTGAAACTGCTTTCAGGAACAAAGTTCTTGAGCCTGCTTCACCCTTTTCTTATTTGTTTTTGTCTCGGTTCCCATTTCCTGTGTCACTGTTACGGTCCTTTACCATGAGCTGTCTGCATTTCACTGTGGACATGCTGAACTCTGTCTGCCATATGTATGAAGACATTTGCCAGAACCCCCCAAAGCAACATGGTGTGCAAAGCAGTTTTCTTCTGCTGTCTCCTATCTGTGCTTACACAAACCCCACAGGGATACAGTTGTAAAATCCTGTGCAGCAGGAGCTGGGCCAGATCCCTGCTGACTGATGCCCTGAGGAAGGGGTGTAAGTCTATGGGGAATACAACAGGAGGCTGAAAATGCCGTGGTTACAATCTGTTTCAGCTAACTAAATATACATCATCTTTTAGCCAAAGTTTTGCTAAAACTGCTCAGTACACAGATATACCAGATCCCCAATTGGGCTCAGTGTGTTTGTTCAGCTGAAGAAGGCATCCTTTCCCAGACACCATGAACACATCAGTATGGCTGGAAAGAACTGAATATTCCATTGTGAAGACAGTGGTATTAGTGGAGCTGAGATCTGTGAGAGGATTTTGGACCCATCATTGCCAAGGGTTGTGGAATATGGAGGTGTGCATTGGTGCTCACAGAACACAATTTGTACTCACTGCTCCTCTCATTGCTTGGTAGGTGTCCACGTGCCACTGAGCCACCTGTAGAAGGAAACCATGTTTCAGCCTTGTGGCAGATAGATTTGTTCTATTCCCTAAGATCCTGTTCTGATTTTTCTTGTTATCAGGAAATGTTGGTGTTGTGCAGGATTCATAACATGCAGTCTTGTGGAAAATTCACAAATATTTAAAAATGTAAAGGAATTTTAGGAGTAAAACCAACAAACATCGTGACAGTTCCTCCTTCCTTGGTTCCTGGATGATGTCAATGTTGTTGCATGTCTTCCTAAGCCTTTCCCACTGCACTGTGCCTTCTAGAGACACATCCAGCTGTACCAGTGCAGAAAAAACAATCTCTTGAATTCTTCTGTTACTTAATTTTACAATTATATCAAAAGCATGAAGATTGTGTGAAATGCCTATTTGACTTTCCTTTTCTCGCTCAGTGGCAGCTTTGCAAGCAGAACTTCAAAGCTACTCTGTTTACTACGGTTCAGTTTTACCAGTTGGCTGAAATGGAGACCAGAATCTTCCTTTCTTAGCTCTGCATTGCTGAAGGTCAGTACATTTTTGGAAATAAGGGTTATCTGGAATTCCTGATTCACACAGGCTTGGAAACGTTTGTCTAGCTGCTCAGTATTGCTGGGTGCAGCATGCAGTTGTTAGCACAGCTTTGTCTGCTCTTGAACTGCGGGGTGAGTTGGAAGGAAGCAGCTTATCACAGTGCATGCCCTGCTGCCCAGCTCCACGGAGAGCCCTCGACCAAACAGCTGTGGGAGGTTAAAAGTATATCGCTCCCCAAAGTCCTTTCCAGTCATATATTCTCATTGTTCTTATAATTGGAAAGGATTTAAATGAAAATCAATGCTGGTGGCATAGTCACAGCTCTCCTATTCATTTTGTATTTATTACCTCCTTTAGGAACAGCAGCATTAAATTAAGAGGAATGTGCATCATTATTTTCCTCTGTACAAGAGACTGAAAGGTCCTTTTCCATTGTTTCGGGCAGTAGGTTAATAATAATGGTAAAAAGGATACAGGGCTCAGCAGATTCATTTAACTGAAGCCCTGCTCTATTTATCTTCTGTATTTGCTTGAGCAGATGACCTGGAGGTGTTCAGTGTTAGATGTTAGAATAAACAACTCGCTGCTGTGCTTTCTTACTGATAGCAGAATTTATCTGCTGTCTCTTTAACTGCTGCAGAAGTAAATGTAAAGGGAGTCTGTTTGCTCTTAAAGCCTTCACCAGAGCTGCTGGCATTCATGTCTGAGTTCTTTGGAGGTGTAGCTGAAGGTGGTGAGCCCAGACTTCGTGACACTGCAAAGGCAGGTCTTGCTGGTGCTTTTGAGAATGATCCATGTTCGTGTTCTTTAGAAGTGGATTGATTTACCAAATCCAAACTGTGCGTGTTTAATTTACTGAATTGCGTGCTTCTGTCCGGTTATATTTCTAGAAGAAAAAGAGCAAAACTAAATTTATATAGTTTTTGTGCTGATGTAATGGCCAAAAGAAAATAAATGGCGCTTCCCTGTGGTCTTATATTTTAAACTGTAATCTCTCAGCATTCCTGAGAGCAAAACTTTGTTCCTCTGAAAAAGGATCACATGCAGAAATCTGTATTTCTCAACATTTAACTCCATTTTTTTAAATTTGTTCTCGGCTGCTTTCCAGCTGTTGTGACAACTTCCTGAGATGGAGCTGGTTTTTGATATCAAGGGTCCCAGCTGCTGACCACTCTATGTAGATGTTTGTTAGTGAAAGAAAGAGCAGGAGTAGGGAGAGACTGTGGACGATCTCTTCTAATACTAGACTTATGGGACTTGACATTAACAGTGGAAAGGTTTAGGTCATGGTGTCTGACCTTCTGACTTGCCTGACTGCAGTGAGTGAAGAGGAATTGCCTTGGGCAAGTATACATAAAATACACAATATAGTTCATGTCTATAAGTAACAAAAGTTCTTTTTTTATATATATTTTTAATTGAAACGTAAAGAAATGAGGGCAACAAAAACATAAAACCATTGGAATATATGATCTTGTTTTTATGGAACGAAGCATCACTGTCTGGTTTGAAGGCAGAGGTTGCAATTCTTAATGAGTTTTCAAGGTGCTCATCAGAGATTTTTGATCTATTTGTACTCTTCCTGTGCTTCATCCATGAGAACAGTTGTTCACAAAGGTACATACTGCCAAAAAGCGATGACATGAAGGCTGTCTGTGAAGTGAGGGGTATTTCTGTCTGGTGGGGGAAGGCTTATGAAAGCCTGGTAAAGAGATGAGATCACATTTTTCTTGGAGTGGAATGTCTGATTGCAACAAACACTACACATCCAATACAATTTGCAGGTCATGTATTTATGTCAACTGAAGATGGAGTCCCAAGTATACATAGAAATTGATGACTTTTGGGAAATCTTCAAACCTATTCTCAAATTCCTTTATCAAAATGGAAAGCAGGCTGCGTGTTTTCGCTGCTCACAGGACTGAGTTTAGCTGCAGTAGTTACGGTTTGAAACACAGCACAGATAAGCTGATTTCCACCTTGGAGACTCAAGCTGGCTCCAGCTGGAATGGGCTGCGTGTGGCCTGTGGCCTCAGGTTGGACACACCTGGCTTAGATCAAATGCAAGTTACTTTTTAATGTATCATAGATGAGTTATGGACAATTGATGCGTAGTAGCGTGTGCTGGAGGCTTTGTGAATCTAAAACAACTGAAGAAGTTAGTAGGAGAAAGTTCCATCAAAGACTTCTACAATGCAGCCTCCATATCAAGCTCAAATTCCTGCGGTGGAAGTCTGTGTCAACCAAGTGTCCCTTTACACCTTTTCCATTTTAACTCCCTCTGTTTCTGCTGCTGTCCACCTCTGGGAGCAGGATGCTGGCTAGAGGATCCTTTGCTCTGCACATGCTCCAATCTCCGAGGGCAGTGCCTGCTCTTCTGTCCTATGAGTGCCTTTAGTGGCCAGCAGCTAGCCCAAGGGATGGGTGACTCTGGGGAGCACTCAAATAAGGAGATGGCAGAACACATCAGAGATGCTCAGAAGTTATCCGTGGGTGCGAGGAGCTGCTGTTACCCAAAGCACTGCCTAGGGCTAGGTAGCCTAGGGCTGAAGAACCTTGCTGTGAGCGGTGCCCATCCAGCTGCCCTGGAAGGCTGATGGCAGCTTGGCACAGTGAGGCCGGGGCCACATCTCTGCGTCCTCTTCTGCATCTCTGGCCTGGCTGCCAAGTAATTGGCTCTCGTCTTCTTAGGAGGCTGCATGGGGGGCTGACAAATTCAGCACTGATGAGAGGAGAAGAATGTTTAAATTGGGCAGTGTGATTGTTTGCAGCAGGATAGTCTCCTGAATGAACTGTTTTTCTGCTTGCTAAGCTCCTGTTTGTTTGGGTGTTGTGGCCGACTCCTGCCAGTCAGCCGGTGAAAGGGAAGCTTTGGCATTTGTTTTAACCTGCAGTAGCATCTGAAACAGCTGCTCCAGTGTGGAAGCGTGAGAGGTAAGTACACGGCAGGCCCATCTGTGACCTTGGGTGCCAGGAGGTGCTCACGTTGTTCCTGTGTTCCTTACAGTTTGGGAATCTTCCATAGGAAAAAGCTGCTGGCGCTTCTGCTGTGCTTCAGGAAACTGGAGTGAACTGGAGAGGATGAGGCAAAGACAGAAAAGCACTTTGGCCAACCAGCCATTTTCAGTGTTTCCATTGCTACCATCTGCCCTTGGAAGAGAGTCGCTTCTCCTCCATGTGTGTCTTCAAATGTTCTGTTCCTCTCTGACATTTTTTTCTTTTTTTTTCTTTTTTTCCTTTTAATCAAGTTCAGACCTCTTGTTTCCCCAAAAGCTTTATTCTGTGTGTCAGTTTTCTGCTCCTCAGTATCCCCAGTGAATTCTGCCTTACAAAATCCGTGGACATAAATTGACCCATCATTAATACAAAAATAAAATAACAATGAAGGGACACTCCCAGATCCCTTCTGGTCTTTGGTGTGGTCTGTCTCAAGACCATATCCCTGCTAGTGAGGGACTTGGGGCCTGTATGGGGCAGTGCTTAATGGCAACACCACAGATCCAGTGGTGAGGTCATGGTCTTCTCTTCACAGAAATCGGATCTGGAAATTGTCTTAGTAACACGTTTAATCCATTTCCTTGCCATTGTCTGATTCTTTCCTGCAGTACATTTGTTGGTGGTATGCCCAGTCTCTCATAAAATACCCACGCAAAAGCGCTTCCACCGATTCCCTTAGGAATAATTCCCTATATTGATTCTCACTCTTGAAGATGTTTTTCCCAGCCACTGAGCCTACCTTTTGCTCTTGCTTCATTTCGCTGCGGCCTTGCCCACCTCTTGCAGCACTCCTCGGTGTTGTGCATCAGTTCTTCCACTGCCGAGCCTTGTGCTGCTCACTCAGACATCCCAGTGCTGGGGCTGATCCACAGCCCTGCAGCCTCAGCTCCCAGCCTGCGCCCAAGGGCTTCGTGATCCCTGGCAGATCTGCTGCAAGCACCCTGTGCACAGTGCTTCCTGAGAAGGAGACGCCAGCATCTCAGAAGATGCATCATTACGTAGCACCGCTCACCCCAGCAGGCAGTTAAGATCTTCCCAAGCATTCCCTCATGTGCAGACCTGAGCAGACATCTCTGTGTCTGCATTGCTGTCTTCTGGAAAGTGCCATGCACGCCTTCACGCACTCAGCCATTCTTGCTTACTCTTCTCCATTTAGTTTTGTGCATTTTTCCAATGTACATTTAGTTTTCTTTCTTTCCCCTCCAGCTTCCTTTATTTTTCTTTCATAAGCCTGAGGTTACGCAGAGTTCTTCAGTTTTATTAACTTCTGCCAAAACATTTGAATAAGGATAATCCACAGTTTTTTAACATACTTACCAGTTGTTTGGAATTATGTAAGAAAGGTGGAGCCAAACTACAGCATCTTCCCAAAGGCATCTAAATAAAAGATGGCTGTGAGCTTTTCTGTAGTGTTGTTGGACATTCTACCTGAACTTTGTATGTTCATGAAAAAAGAAATTTAATCATTCTGGTTAGTCTGGCAAGGTTTGTTTTGCATGGATCTGTCTGTGGGTCTGTCATCACTTTAGAAAACCAATCTTAAAAGTATTTAACTCAGTGGCAAACTACAGAATCAAGCTATTGATATACTTCTATGTCATATTTAAGATTACGTAGCTAAATCATCTGTGCTTTCCCTTTTGTTTGTTTTACTAGTACGTTTTATTTCTGCTGCATAAGATGCACCTTTCTTAATGAGCACTAACAGCTGAGATTCTCATCTGCATAAGCTGTGTGGCACATAGGAACTAAATGTTGCTACTTTGCAAAGTGAGAATGGAGCTGTTGTAAAAGGTCGTGAAGGAGGTGGTGTGTGGTGAGGATGCTCAGCACCTTGCTTAGCAGCTGCACTCTGTGAGGGGGGTGTGGGTTCGTGCGCTCGTGGGGGAACAAGGTTTGTCCTTATTCTCTTCTGGGAACCTCCGAGCCTGGGCTGATGCACAGGAAAGCTGCCCCCAGCTTGTTCTGACTGGGTTTGCACTCACAGGAGAGCTAACGAGTGTTTGCTTGCTGAAAATGCTTCTCCTTTGGAAGGAAATACAAAGCCTATGTCATGTAAGTGACTTTGAAGTTCCCAGTTTGAAAAGAGTGATGCAAGAGCCCTTACTGTTTCTGTGCCAGACTGTCAGAGCCCTCAGCAGCCGGCGCGGCCCATTGTTCTCGGCGTGCTGCTGGCACCCTGCTGCAGCAGATGGGGCGCAGCAGTGAGCGCCGCTCTGTGCCGCGGGCCGGCCGTGGAGGGGAAGCGGCTGCTCCCACCTGGCAGAGGGACTGGAAGATCTCTGCCGCATTCCTGAACGGAGCCAACTATGAATGTAACTGCAGGTTTCAATAGCGCCATCACTAAATGCTCCTTTAAAACGGGAACTGCTTTTCTTTTGCCTTCCACACCCTCTCTTTCTTAAAACAGCAATACCGCCTTCTGTTAATTCCTACTGCAAGGAAGAAACTTTGTGGTGAAACTTTGTAAGCACTGTCCGTACACTGAAACCTTTTCTTTGGCTGCAATATAATACTGTTTACCTGTTTCCTGCACGGCTGGGACGATGCCTTACACATGTAGGATGCGACCCATTTCTTGTATGATTCTTCTGTCAAACAAGTGAAAGTTGAGACGTGCACAGCAGTAACGTTCTGAGCTGAAGCTTGAGTTAATATCCCCAAATTTACACGCAGGTTGTGAAAGTTGGTAAGATTAAACAGTGTGATGTAGGAGTAACAGCCGAAGCTCTGATCGCATTTCAGTAGCGCTGCAAAGTTTCTGCAGTGCTCATAAGCATGTTCTTGTGAGTACTTTGCTACAAATATCCATTTTTTTTACTCACTGGGCACAGTGATAATCCAATAATGGTATTTTTGTAAAGACATTATATGTGCAATTATTCCTGAGTCTGGAAATTGTTTTTACGAGTGATCTGGGGGTGAAATCCTTGAAGAACAAAAGCCAGTTGCATGCAGTATTCTTAGAGGCCAGAAAAATGAGTGGGTACAGATTTTAGTAACAGTCTGTGAATGAGATCCAGAAGAGTCTGTTCCTGGCTGGGACGTCTGTGTTAACCGAAGGGTTTCCAAAGAACGCTCTGGGAAGTCATTTCAGGATACGTAAAGCATCACAGCCTGGAAAGGGTCTCCATGTATGTGGTTTAACAAGGGCAAAAATCCTGGCTTCCCTGAGCTCATGCAGAATAGAACATAATGTTCTCTTTAGAGGAAGGCTGCTTGGAGAACAGCTGCTTCACAGTGCTGCAGTGCTTGGTGAGCGTGCTGCTGTGCATCTGGGAAGAGACGCAGTTGTTTCTTGAACGTTGAGCTGTGGTCTGAATGCATTCACCTCAGTGTGTGCAGTTGTGTACTTACAGTCGGGGTAAAAAGACTGCACAAAAACAACACTGGAAGAGCAATGTCAGACACAGAATGGTAGGTCTGGTAGGACCTCCAGAACTCATCTAGTCCAGCCCCTCTGCAAAGCAGGCTCCCCACGCCAGGCGTCACACGTTTTCCTTTCACAACCTCCTTCCTGTTGGAATAAGGAGTGTTTGGCTTGAACACTGGATGGGATGAGGGTTACTGGTGAGCGGGCACTGTCGCTCAGCCCTGCTATGAGAGATGTGCTGGGAGTGCCATCTCATCCTGCGCATGGCAATAGCTGCTGCTGCTGGTGAGCACTGTGCTCGTTGAAGCTCTTAGTTGTCCGCTGAGCTCGAGTCATGTGTAAACCTATTATGGAACTGTGAGCATGTGTTCAGCCCTCTCCTGTGTTCTTGTGGAAGAGGGCGGCAATCTGGCAGCTCAAAGTGTATCAGAGAACATTTTTTTCTGTAATATACCTTTAAAAAGCTTTCAAACTTTCAACTGCTAAATTTGCCTTTTATCTCTGAAAGCAAAGTTGGCTGGTTTAATTCAGCGATTTTTTTAGGTTGCCAGTTGAAAATGGACTGTTTCCTCTTCTTAATTACCAATTAACAATTCTTCCTGCATTCAGATCGCCTTGACACCTTCACATACTGCCACATGTCTCAGTTTAATCCATGCATCACTGAATACTAAGAATTGCAACCGTTTTGCTGAGGAGAATGAATCCAATGGTAGGCTTCTTCTTGAAGTGGATCTCAAAGGCTGCACAGAGACAGAGACCTTCTTGTTGAGAGGACTTGGACTCCATGGCGTTTAAGGGTCCCATCCAACTTAAATGGTTCCATGATTCTGTGATACAAGCATGAGTGGGACTGAATCATCAGAAAAGAATAAACAGATCTGTAACAAGCCAACACGAAGGGTGCACCAACATTTTGCTTATATTACATCCCTGTTTTCTGGAGATTCTTTTCTTTTTCATTATAAACCTGGAAGTAATATATTAGTCTAGGCCAATAGAAAACTGTTGTCTTACTTTTCTATTCATTTATAAATGTAAAAAATGACAGTTGATTTCCATGTTGGTTTCAGGGCTGATCAAAGCAATGACACAGCACCATCTCACTACTGCAGAAACTGCTTTCTTCCCAGATTATATTTAAAAACAGCCTCCTAGGATCGTTTGCACATTCTGGCAGAGAACTGTTAACTTTGTTACATGGAACAGAAAATAACCACGTACTATTGAACTGTTAACAAAAAAGCTAAATTTCATGTTTTACATTTGTCCTATGGGTCCTTCCTACCAAAGGACTGATGGAAGGACTGGTGAGCACATCCTTTCATTCTCTGCTGCATTTTCAGTAAGCTGCCTGGTTGTGCTGCCCTGTCCTTGTCCCAGGGTCCAGTAGAAGCACAGGCAGCAGAAGAGGCCTCTTCCTCTGCCTGATGGATGGTCAGCCTGGAAGCAGAGGAGCTCTGCATCCCCTTACTCACAGATGGGCTTCTTGAGGCACGATCCCATGGTTCATTGGGACCCAAGCTTTTACAAAGCACAGCTTGCCAAAACTCGACTTAAAACTTCCTTGCGTTACATGGAATCCAGATTGCTTAAACGCAGTGTGTTTCATTAAAATGATCCCCCTGGCAAAGCTTTTTCTTTTGTTCTGGAGGTTGTTGGTACAATCCTTGCAGGGCGCAGGCATTTCACCTTTATTAACAATTATTTGCTGTTGTTAATTCCAGGTAGCAAGGAAGGAGAGCTGCTGTAGCAGTGATGCTTTTACACACGGCAGTCCCTTGGGAGCAGGTTTGCTGCTGGCTTGCAGTTTCTGCTTTTCCTGACTTTTCTTTAATCTTATTCTTTCCTTTCTATTCCTTATCCGCTTATTAACATGACATTAAGTGGGTTCTTAGTCATGCTTTATTTAGCATAGAATTCTGCTACTATTTTGTTGGAGAGAATGGCTTTTTAGCTCAGACATTACCTTGAAGAATCTCAGTTATTTTACTTCCTTTCAGGGCAGATGGAAGGCATTTTGCCCAACCAGCGATGCCATGCCAGCTGCATGGAGCTGTTCTGTGCTTTCACTGACGTAACTGAATTTAATCATGTGCAGCTTGCTAAATGCTATCATGTGATAAAATACCATGGCAGAATCTGGCATGAACCATGAGAACCTCTTATTAGGCAGAATAATTGCAGTCACATTTGCTCTGAATTACACTAGAAATTAATTTAACGCACCATTGCTTGCAAAACATGTAGGATGACAAAAATAGTCCAAACTGCCCACAAGGGCTCCTGAATTGTTTCTGAAAATTGTCTTAACTCTTGTGCTTCCTTCCTTAGCACCCTAAAAATACACTGGGCTAAAAGAAAAGTACTAGTATTCATTTTATTCATGTTAGTACTCTATTATTAATTGTGGAGGTTGGCGGCCCTACATGTGGCAGGGGGTTGGAGATTCATGACCCCTTCTAACCCTGGCCATTCTGCGATTCTGTGAAAAGACCACAGATCATCCAAATTAAAAGAAACTGCTAGAAAATGTGTGTATTTTTGTGTTGAATGTAATCATTGACTGTGCGTCTCACTGTTCAGACTGTATGCAGAATGGCTGTACTTTGTCACATTGTACTGATTAAATGTGTGTGTGATTGTTTTGGGGTTAGAAAGTGAAGGTGAACGGGTGACATTTAAGACAGGAACAAGTAGGCTTGAAGTAGAAATCTGCTGTAGAGAGGCAGTTGATAAGCTGAGTTGGGGAGGAATTATTGCAAGTGTGGAGGTGTGCTATGTTAAATGATCTTGGGGAGATTGGAGAAGAGGCCTAAAAAAAAGCTGTGGTTCAGGTATGGTAAGTAGAAGGCTCGATGTGAAGGTGAGAATTACCACGGGTTCAGAGTGGGAGGCAAGAGGCGGTGCAGCAGTTGTGTGAACTGCTGGGACTCGGGCCTGCACTGCTCTGCTGCAGCTCTCAGCGTGCGGCATGGAGGGAGCAGCCCGTGCTGTTATGTGTAAGAGGGGCAATAGCACTGCTGTAGCACTGAGCCACAGTAAGGCCGCCGACTGCAGGGACACAGCTGGGATGCTGCATGAGAGGAAAACGGGGGGCTGCTGAGAGAGAAGAGCTGAGTGAGTAGGGCCAGAAAATGAGATTTGAGACAAGGTGGGAGGTGAGTTATTCGCTCTGGACAAGGAGGATGTAACACTTGTTAGCAATCCAAAAGCAGTAAGCTGTCTTTCCTGTATGTTTTGAACAGAAATAATGAAAGGCTGGAATTTAGTCCCTTGTGAATTGTCAAGTCTCCAATCTGGAAAGGTTTTAAGAGTGGATTAGACAAGTATTGTTTAAAGTGGAGGAACTACAGTTGATTCTGCCTTAAAGCCTAAGGGCTGGACTGGATGAGCTCTTAAGGGCCGTTCCAGCTCTGTGCTCTGATTCCCTTCTACAGCAAAACATTTTCATAGTGTTCATTATTGTCATCACAAATGCAGCTGACCGAGAATGGATCATTGCAGCAGTGTTGTCAGGCAAATTCAGTGACAGTTTGTGTACTTGGTATGAACACACTGCCAGGAGTTTTCCAATCTTTTCCAGCATGCGAAGTTAAAGAAGTTAGAGTAAATAACGATATCTGCATATTTAGAGATGGATTAATCAGTATTTGAGATTGTCAGGGGTGGTAGAGGAGGGTCCTGTGCACCCAGCCATCTGGAGGAGAATACTGAAGCTCCCTGGAGATGTTGCTTTGTGCAATAGCTGATGCTCATGCCTTACCTTCAAGAGCTCTAGACAGAAAACATGTGGAGGGTGAAAGGCAAAACATAAACACTGAGCAGGAAAGATGTAGTAAAGCTGGCCCAGGCACGGCGTGAGCTGACTGCAAGATCCAGACAGCGAGGGTTGTGTTGTTCAAACAGGAAATCAGAGGAACGTTTCCCCTTCAAAGCCTGGAAGCTGAGAAGTGCTATCAACTAATTGTTGTGCTGTGCTGGAGCTGGGGGGATAATAAGGAGAAATCTGTCCCCTAGCTGCTGTGTTGCCGTTCCCATAGGAAGAGCTGCAGAGTGCATTCCCTCAGAGATCCTTCACCAGAGCTCTGCCTGCTCTCCTCTGTGCAACAGGACCACTGCTGAACCATCGGTCTGCTCTCTTTGGAAGCTTGAAAGAGGCAATCAGTGGTTCAGCCCTGAGGAAAGGAGCTTTATCTACCAGCTGGGCTGATGAATCTCCTCATCAAAGCCAGATCTGTGATTAGGAAGTGAACAGATACAGCAATAATAGATGCCCTAACAAAGCTGTACTTGTCATGTGAGCTGTGCAAGGGAAACAGCAGCTTCCAACTGATGCTTTTTGAAGATTCTTAATAATAATAGCATTCTGTTGAAGAAAAACTCAGCAAGGCAAAACCAGCGTCACTGTTAGTCTTTGGTTTCTTTGTGGCCAAGGAAAGTCTGACAGTGGTGTTCCTCGTGGGGGAAAGTCTGACAGTGGTGTTCCTCGTGGGGGAAAGTCTGACAGTGGTGTTCCTCGTGGGGTAAGGGACCTGCTTATGGTTCCTTGTCTGAGTTGTGTGGTTTCTGTGTCTTGGTGATGGACTGCTCATTTGTGCTGTAGGTCTAAAATACTGTATCAACATCACTACACATTAATGTATGCTGGATACACCCCAGAGATATGTTATATTCCCACTACTGCTGCCTGTGTCCACCTTTTCCCTGCTCTGCCCCATTTCTCCAAGCCTGGGCCATGCTGCCATGTTCAGATGGAATGCTGCCAGCCCCTTTTGCTTCCTCCCACCGACAGAGGAGAGGTGGTGGGTGAGAGCTCTGATCTCCACAAGCCCTCACTGTGGCAATGGGTGAGATCTGCATGGAGGTGGAGGATCCACGGTTCAGAAGGAGCAAGGAGTCAGGAGGTCAGCTTTACCCACTGCTGGCCATGGAGTCCCCGCATAGGGACTGATGTGATGAGAATGTGATGAATATTTAAGGAGCCCACCTTTCATGCCTGTCCAGGTCCCTCTGGATGGCATCAACATCTCTTCTTTCTGTTGTATCAGCTGCACCACTCAGCTTGGTGCTGTCTGCAAACTGCTGAGGCTGCACTCAGTCCTGCTGTCTGTGTCATTGATAAAGATGTTGAAGAGAACCAGTCCCAGGATGGACCCCTGGGGGACACCACTCATGACTGAGCTCCCCCTGGCCTGAGCCATAACCATAACCCACAGTCAGAAAGATTTTTAAAAAATATGAATTAATTTAGAAGATTCAGAAGATGTGTTCAAACCCAGTTGCAGCAAATTATTACAATGATCTATTAATAACTTCAAATACATGAAAAGCCCAATGCATTAGATGGCAAATACTGTCTTTTTCTGTCTGCCTAGAAGTTCACACTGAGAAATGTCTGTTTTCAAAAAGGCTTTATTACTTGTAGCTAGTTTTGCTTTTAGAGATGTGAATATAAATAATAAATGATCTCTCTTCCTGATGACTTGCTTTTACTGCTTTGACTAACATTTGCTCTGTCTTAAAATTTCTCTTTTCTTCGTCTTGGGAATGAGCATAACTCCATCACTGAAGTATTTAAATTCAACACCACAGCGATTGCTGTTGTCATTATTTTGTACCCCAGGGACCTTACAGAATCCTTCAATGCCATGCTGCCAATGGCATTGTTTCTCCCTTTGGCCGAACCTCTAGAATGATGACAGCGTTCCCTCAGTGCCTTCAGGCCTCAGTGGCACCTGATATTTGATTAAGCAGGGGAAGACTTCTTGGCAGAGATGTCAGAGTTGACTACTTGTCATGAATGTAGGAATGAGCATCTGGAGATATAGGGAGAGCTTCTGGAAGGGTACACCTGAAGCAGGCTTCATGGTGAAGGATACAGCTCCTGCTGCTTCACCACTGAGGGACGTGTAGAACACACTGAGTGAGCCTGAAACCAACTGGGTTTACCAACAGGAATGCTTCAAGAGTAGCTAGAGTAACAACTGCATTATTTTGCAATTGCTTATTTGCTGATCACATTAAATAATCCTACATTGTTCTTAAGACTCAGCAATCAAATGAATCAAAACCACAATCTTTTGTAGCTCCCACGTACCAAAATTAAATATTGTCGCCCAATCCTGAGTCCTGTTAAATGCAGCATGGCACCTGAGAAGTCACAAATGTGGGGTTGCTTCCCCAGGGACTGTGTGTGTGTGTAAGCATGCACGTGCACAGCATTCATGCCCTTTGCGAGTGACCTCCCAGGATGCTTCATAATGAGAATCCAACTGGGAGGTTTTTTTGAGGTGCCACAAGGGATGCAGCTATTCTCCTTCCCTTGCGTGGCGAGAGTTTTGCCACCTCCCTTTAACCACAGCTCAGCTGATGCTTTTGTTATCTGAGCTGGATGCAATGGAGATGAGCTACCAGGCGTTGTCTCTGTGCTGGTAATCCTGCATCCTGCCCATCCAGTGGCCCCACATGTTAAATCTGAGGGGTCATAAATGAAGGCCATACGATAACGATGTGGTTTAGATAGGAAAGGACCTTTGGAGGTTACCCATGCCTCATTTTCTTAGCACAGTACCAGCTTCTGTTACATCAGGCTTCTTGGGGCCTATTCCTTGCTCTGTCTATAAGGATGGAGATACCATAACCTTTCTGCGTGTCTGTTTTTTATTACTCCTGTGAAGTCCTCCCAACCTTAATATCTAATTAGCACTGTGGTTGAACTTGAGTCTGTTGCTCTCCATCTTTGAGCTCTTCACAAGCCTCACCTTGAGGATACCCTGGGAAGAGGAGCAGTTGTGATATTTTCTGGTGGAAAAACTGAAAACTACAGAAGCACAGCGCTGTTCGTTCCCTTCTACGCTTGGACCCTCAAATCGATGGAACCAAAATACACAGTGAAGCCAGCAGAGTTTCATTTGCATCCACCAGCAGCTGGAGAGCTTGAGCAATGTGCCGATGTAGTGCTGTTATTGCATTCAGTCACCAACACAGTTTATGGAAATTACAGAGAACTGGAGGCTTGTTACAGGGAGGCTGCTGACAGGCTAACTGGACTCCTGGAAAGTGTGTTATTCTCCACTGACTGCGTCTCTGTATTGCTAGTGTAGTGAACCTCATTGAGGAAGCCAAGAGCAGGAATTACCCTGTACCTACAGCTTTCATTTGCACTGCAGTGAAGAAGAGGACGTGTCTGCTTCAGCCACCTGTTTCTAATTAGCTGCATCCTGAGTGCGGTGTAGTCGTGCTTCTGCCTACAGGGTGCCTCACTGCTGCTGCTGAGGAAGATGGAGTCTCTTCTTCAGACTTCAGAGCTGTGTTTTAAGCAAGAGGAGCAATGAGGAGGCAGGCTCTGTCACGTGTTACATTTCTTACCAACTCAAAATTGCTTCTGAGAATCACTGCCCTACTTGGCATGTCTCCCCAGCATTTCTTCTAACAGATTAGCTGTTCGGAGGGCAGATACTGAAAGTCAAATTTTTGGCACACTTCTATTTGAAGTTTTAACCCTGTGGTGTTTCTTATGCAGGAATTCCCTCCTTACCGCTGGATGAAAAATGTTTCCAAGTCTTATTCTTAAACCTGAAGCCACTCGATCAAATCCCTGTCTCAGAAATAGACCATTATATTGTTAGTCGAGAAGTGACATTTCATGTAATTCAGTAATTCTGATAGAGGAACAGAGGAGCAGAAAATTGTTTGTTCTGTAGGTTAGGGTAGAAGTTTTTCACGTCCGGGAATCATGCGCTGAGCACTGCCAAGTGTTCTCATTTTATCAGGTAGTTACTGTTGTTTTGGTGAAATGCAGCTGATGAAATGCACAGCTTGGCTTCTTGTGCAAAGGGAGCCCTTCTGAGGAAGCGGGAACTCCTGCAGCATGAGTAACTGATTAGTGCCGGATTGCAAGAACTCGTAAAATGATTTGGAGTTGGTTGAAGAAGTAAGAAATAAAATAAGAAACTAAAATGAATTGCAGATGTGTGTTGTAGATTTTAAACTGGGAATCCTAAAACCACTTGCCTAAGTTGAACCACATTAAGGGCTTGAGAAACACCAGGTCCATGGGAATCCTGCGCTTGTTGGCATGGTGTCCAGAAGCCTCTGTTTTTCAGGCTAGACACCACATTTTCAGCTAGAGACTATTTGGGTTCCAAGCAGATTTTTTTCATTTCGTTTTAAGCTAAATTAAAAAAAAAAAAAAAAAGAAAAAAAGCATCCAGCAGCCAGGAGAATATTTGGCTTTTCTTTCTGTACCAGCTGTTTTCATTCTCGGAAACTCGTTTTAGCTCCTGGTGTGTTTCTTCAATTTGTAGCTCATGACTCGCAGGAGCAGATGATTCGCTGCTGAGTGCACCTCGGCCCGGGGCGGCCTGTGGGAACCGGGAGGCGAGCAGCTCGCCCTGCATTCCTAGAAAGAAGGAGCTCCGGGTGAAGGTCACTGCATGGCTGCTGTGGCGGGGAAGCCGGCTCCATCCCACAGCTCCATCCTGCCCTGCTGCCCTGCCCTCGGGTATGGCCGGCTCTCTCCTCGCAGCTCCAGGCCCGCAGGTTGGCCGCACACTGGTGGCAGTGCTCCTCATCTCGGCCGTTTTCCACCTTTCCTGCCTGTTCTCCCAGCAGCCGCTTTGATCTGCCCCATTGCAGACCCACGCGGAGGAGCAGTGTGGCCTCATGCTGCTCACGGCGTTGGTATTCTTTTGTTTGTTTGTTTGGCTTAAGAACGAAGAAGAAAAAGGTTGTGCTTGAGCATAACGTGTGTGGCCTTGGCCTTGCTCGTGGCCTTGGCCGTGTCAGCCCGCGTCCCCTCTGAGCAGCTGACGTTCCAGTTCTGCTCTTTCATCTCAGCCCTCTGCCCTCCCTGCAGCGCTGAGATGTCAAAGCGTGCCGTGCTTTGTCGTGGCTGCAATTTTCGGTGCGGTGAGAGTGCTTGTGCGCTCAGCTCGCGCCGATGCAGGTCTGCCGTGGGCCGGCAGTGTGTGCGAGGAGCCAGGGCTTGCAGCTGCAGGGGAACTGGCCGGGTTTGTCTGCTGAAGAATTATTTTCTACAGACATTGCTTTTTCTGCGCACTTAATTTATGGTGCGGTACGGTAAAAACATTACTTAGATTTCAAATACAAGTAGCCTAAAATGAGGAAATGCCAGAGTTAAGGATGCCTGCACAACACCAACCTACCGCAATGTGGGTGTGAATTATGGCAGTCTTTAATTACATGACCACATACTGACTTTTCTTATTTTCTTTCCAGAGAACTGTTGCTCTTCACAGCACTGGAGGGATGTGCTCCGGAGCACACAGCTAAGCAAGCGCTTGTCTGCCAGGCGCCCACAGCTGGACGGGCAGCCATGCAGCGCTGCAGGAAGCACTGCATTCCTACAGAGCCCCAGTTGCTATTTTTATTTCTTCCATAGAGGTCTTGCACAGAGGCAGATATACTCAAGCTAAGGACAATTGAGAACAGTTGTTCAGACTATCATTAAAATTTCAGTAATGGAGGGGAGCTTATAAACAGGAGGGAGAATGACTTTTTGCATGGTCAGAAGGAATGGCTTTAAACTAAAAGAGAGAAGGGTGAGGTTGTATATTAAGAGGAAATCCTTTCCTCAGAGGCGGTGAGGCCCCAGCACTGTGCCCAGAGCTGTGGGTGCCCTTCCCTGGAGGTGCCCCACGGATGGGCCCTGGGCATCCTGAGCTGAAGAGCAGCCAGCCCATGGCAGGGGTGGGGATGGGGGCTGTGAGGGCCCTTCAACCCAACTGTGCTGCGATCTCTGACACAAAAAGGATGGGATATGTGGAAGTAGGAGCTGTAGGAGCAGGATGCTGTGGGGGAGTGGGAAGAGAGGTGATGGGAGAATCCCCTTTTAGAAGGAAAGAGCCAGGTCTGTAGTTTATAACCTGCAGGATATGGTCATCTGAGAGAGGTGACACAAAATGTTGCTTTCTGTCTAAAATCTCATATTTTTTTCTACAGTACTGGTTGGGTAGTTTAATAAAATGAGACTTAATGACAAACCTGTAGCTGGAATGGCTGCCCAGAGAGGCTGTGGTGCCCCATCCATCCCTGGAGGTGTTCAAGGCCAGGTTGGATGGGGGCCTGGGCAGCCTGGGCTGCTATGAAATGTGGAGGTTGGTGGCCCTGTGTGTGGCAGGGGGTTGGAGCTTCGTGATCCTTGAGGTCCCTTCCAACCCAACCCAAGCCATTCTATAATTCTATGATTCTATGAAACCTAGAGTAACGTAGGTAAAATGGTACCACTTAGTCTATATATATTTATTTTTTTTTACTTTTTAAAGCATTTAGCTTGAGCGCACAAGTTCCTGAGATCTCACGGTGTGTTCCTCACCATGATGCTGTTTTGTTTGCTACATTTCAGTTCACCACCTGAAAAATAAAGATAGCACTGCCTGGTACACTTTGCTCCTCACCTCATGGCTTCCAACCTCAGTACTTCTGTCTGCTTTTGTTCATCCCCCTCTGTTCTGTGGGGGTTCAGCTCTCCCCGGAGAATCCAGCGCTGGTCTCTGAGGTAGGAGATGCTGGTTGTCTCATGGGCTGAAAGCTCCTTGGAATTCTTCTACTTTTGATATTCCCACTAGAATTGGAGTTAGCGTAGCGTTGTTAACTACTGTACCACAGCTAACTTGGGTTTTGTTATACTGTATTTATGCTGTGCTTCTCTATTGCTTAAAATTAAATGTAAGAACAAAAGAATGAACAGAGGCAGGCTTTGAGGAGAATTGTCTGTTTTCAGAATCTTTGGCAGCAGATATATTTTGATAGGTTCTAAATTACCTTCATCCCCTCGTGCCAGCACAGTGCAGGGTGTTGGGCTCACAGCATGCTGAGGCTGCTATGCAGAATTTAAAAAACTCTGTACATCTAACAGATAAATATGAGAGAATAATGTACTTCTAACAGAGAAAATGCAATTGGGTGTTGATTTTAAGGCTCCTACAATTGTTGCAAAAACTCCACTAGCTGCTGCAAAAACTGACTTCTTGTTGGTATTTTTACGTACTGTTGGATTTGGGGTGGTTAATCACTTCGCAGGATGAGAACATGGATGATTCCCGAATACCTTTACAGCATGTCTGTTGCATTCTGTTTTCCAGGAGATCCCTGTGCTCTGTAGTGAATCCCACAGGACTGGAAGGGGGGAGGACCTCTTGGATGAATAGCAGATTGTTGTAATCTTCTAATTTCAAATTCTCTTCTGTCCAAAACATGTTCAAAACTGAGGCTTGGGCAGCTTGGGAAAAAAAAGAAAAAGAAAAAGATGCGAATTTACTTTTAACTTTCGTCTTACTAAGGCCAGTTGTTGTTTTAATTATCCATTGTTATTGTTGGTGACCTTCCACTAGGGCTGTTCAGTGTGAGTTTAGAAGGATTCCTGCTTTCATGTGAGGAGGGTGTGACTGTGAGGAAGTTTTTCCAGTTGGGTGGAACGACTTATCTTTCTTGTGCTTTTTGTGGACGATCCTCTGCAGTTGAATGCTGCAGGATCACTTACTGAATTGTTTATCCAAAAGAGTATTTTGTATTTGGGAGACTGGATCCTACGTTCCCCTAAAAGCACCAGGTGATTCTTTGGCTGGGGGGGAAATGCTGGCAGGAAAAAGGCACTGTCAGTCCTTCAGCATACAGGGAAAGGAGGGAGAGCTTGGAGGTGAGGAACTGGGCAAACGCACGCTGTGCAGAGAAGCTGCCCTGTGCAATCCATGTCTTCAATGTTTGGATTGTGCAATGTAGCCACGAGGCAGTAACTGAACGCCCTTCAATGAATGGAGTATGAAAACTGTCCTCGTGTAATTTGTAGCTGGTGTATTTCTGTTTTGTGTCTTGAGGAGTTAAATTCCCGTGTGATGGAGTCAGGGTTTTGAAGTAATGTTGGAAAGCAAGCGCTGCCAAATTGGAGTCCCTGGCTTTTTCAATTGGCAGCCCTACTGCGTTATCCGAAACAAACGGACGGCTCAGATGCTTTATGTTTGTAGGGCTAATTTCCTAATATAAGTGCCAATTTAAGAGCTCTGGTTTAATGTTTCTTCTCTCGGTGACCATGTTGTATTGAGGGATTGAGTTTCAGATCAGAGCCTTCCTACATCTTGCTACACAGTCCTGTGCTCTCTGAGCTTTCTAAATGTGAAGGAAGGCGATTTGAACACTCCTGTTGCACACAGATTGTGCGGAATACACTGGAGGTTAGAACTTGTTAAGTCTGACTGAGCAGTCAGTCTATTGCCAATATCTACTGGGTGCATTCTTAAATTTGTCTAACATACTGGGTTGGATTTGCAGCTTGTTCTATAAGAAGAGCTACACAGATCGGTATTTATATGTTCCGTGCACCTGAGTTTGCATTTAGTTTGTCAATTCTAAGAACCTGTCAGCCTTTAAACCGAGCTGCAGTCTTATGTTTTACATCCGTGCAGTGTATTTCAGTGATTTGTTTGGAGCAGGAAAGAAGTGAAATCACCAAAGGGTTGGCCCAAGATCTCAGTGCAATTACCAGATATACGGGTTAGATGTGTGTGTAGCAGTGTCAAGTAAAATAGATGAATATATATTAGGAAAAAAAAAAAGTTTCCTAATGGCAATGAAGACTTTTGAAGTTGGAAGCTACAGAAACCAGTGTATCATTTCAGAACATGCACATTTGGGAACAGGTTTGTGTTCCAGCTTCTTAAAACCATCACCTCTTGTTTTAATCAGTAACACTCCTGTTGAAAACACGCTGAACCTCCTGAGGGGAAAACAAGTGAATAATGTCCCACTTTTCATTAGACTCTAATTAGTTTTGCAGTTATGAGCTATAAATCAAAAAAAGGTAAGCAAAAGCAGCAGTTCCCAAAGCAGAGGGCTGTGCAGGCTCCTGCTAATGGCCGTCTGGCTCCTTATGCCTTATGTCGGTCAGAGGCTGGAATTCAGCAGGGCATGGTGAGCTTTTCAGCCTTGTGTGGTTAGTATAGATAGCAGCAGGAAAATCCTCCTGTGAGCATACCTGTTTGAAAGTGGCTTCTGATTTGCATGGATTTGAAGGGATGGGAAATGTGCTCAGCAGAGCGTTCTCAGGGGCTGCGCTCACAGGGTATTTGAGCACGCTTCACTTGGCCCGAAGAAGATGCATTTTTCAAGAACTTCTGCTGTGATTGTGAAAAACATTTTTAAAAAGAGAGCTTAATTGAAACTTCTGCTCTCGGATGTGTTTTGCAATGCGGCAATTTTCATTTTAGAGAAATATGGACATTGTGAAACTGCAGAGATCTGAAAGTGGGCACGAAAAGAAAGGAAACTTACAATGCATTCCCTTCACACACGGCTTGTGCAAACTTATGGTAAACCAGACAGTGGCAAAAGCAGGGCGGAATGGTTCATGGCTTAGGGCTCAAACAAAACTGGGGCAAGCAAAGATGGGGAATGTGCTTCATTCTGTGCAGTATCTCCAGCAGTGTGGGGAAGATCTGCAGTGATAGATGAGATTTCTCCCCGAAGCTGACGTGATGCTCTGCTCCTTCCCATCCCTCTGTTTCAGGGGATCAGAAGATCCCTTTCCCTGGCCAGGGGGGCTCGGGGCTGTCAGGAAATGCTCCCCTTGCACCGATGCTGTGCTGTGTTCTGCTTGTCAGCTGGATCCAGCTGAGAAAATACCTTTTGTTGGCTGCTCCTTTATGCACACACAGGACCCACGCAGGCTGCAGTGAACTGGGGAGGGTTTTCATTCCTGAGGCCTTCAGGACAAAGCTGGGCTGGTTTTGTGTTTGTGGTTGTGGCTGCTTAAGCATGCAGCTTTTATTATAAATAGAGCAGATAGCATACGGCAGTTCAAGGGGAGGAAAATATCTCTAGCTGAACAGAATTGTATGGGAAACCAATTCTTCTTTTCAGCATTAGAACAAAGACTATTGCTTTGCACTGCGTAACGCTGAGATGTGCAATTTCTAGCAGAGGTACTGTCTTACAGAAACAAACTCATGGGGCCCGAACAGATTTAATAGCTGAGATTGGAGGGCGCATGCAAGTCTGTTCAAAATCTGTTGTAATTTGACATGTGCTTTGATTTCCTGCCAGCCCGAAAATGTAGGTCAGGAAAAACAGGTACTTGTTTCTACAATTGTGTGATTGCTGTGGTGCAGCTTGCAGAAGCACTCTCCTTTTTTAAAAAAGATTTGCATGGGTACATAAATCTTTGCACTTAGAGAAGGAAATTGGTATTTTGTTGTTTTGTTTTTATTTTTTTTTTTCCAGAAGGGCTTCATTCTTTCCACAATATGTGTGTGGAAATCTGAACGCTCTGCTACTTGGAAAGCAGAGGAAAAGAAAGCGGAGTGCTCACCAGGGTAAAATGCCTGGTGTTTGTGGGAGCAGCACAGGCTGCACTGAGAAGCATTCCGAGCCTTTCCCTGCCACATTCCCTGCGATGCCATGTGGCCACTACATTGGCCACTATTGCCATGGGTATGGTTTAAAACTTGGCTGCAGCAATGAGATGATGAGGGAACGTGAGGGAAAGAGAAAAGAAAAAGACAAAAAAGGGAAGGGTAGAAAACAAAGAGACATAGAGCTTTGGTTGTTTGTTACAGATACATAAATGTTTGCAATTTTACTAGGATAACATCATTTTGGCTTTTGTTTTATATACTTCATTTGGGATGTCTCCTTTACACTTGCTGAGTTTAACTTGGATTGAGATGAGGAACTGAGCGCGGGTCTGTAATATCTCCCTCGGTCTTAGATTAGAAATAAAAATAGAGCAATTTCACTTTTTTTTTCCTGTTCTGATCTAGATGAGCACAAAGAGAAGCAGCCCTTCTGCTGTGCTGCTCTCCTGGACTTTGCTCTGCTGCACAGAAGTCACCGGGGCACTGCCTGCGTTACTGCTGCATTCTGCAGAGCAGATTTCTCCCATCCAGGCTGCCCCAGAGCCAGGCTGCTCGGGACAGGAAGAGCATCATTCCTCTTGTGTTCCTTTGCTAGCAGAGGATTTGGTAATAGGTTATCAATGATGCTAAAAATGAGTGGTCTGCAAAGGACTTTGAGCTTTCCTTTGATGGGCACTGAAAGGTTTTCATGTCTGGGTAGAATTTAGCTTTTCCATACCACCCCACCGTTCCCTTCTACTCCTCAGCTCTCCTACAAAAATATCCATTTCCTTGTCTCACGGTGGCACGCTGGCACCAGGTGGGCCCATGGCTAGCACGGACCACGGGCTGCAGTGCCATGAGCACCGATGTCCCAGGGCTGTGTGCCACGGCCCTGTGTGGCTGCCAAGGATGGTTCAGCAATACCTGTAGCTTTTGTCATGACGGTCTGTGGGGATGCTGGAGGTGTTGGGGCCTTTTGCAGGAGTTTGCAGGAGGAGGCGCCAGGTGTGCCATGAGAGGGAGGTGCTGGCACACCTCTGGGGTGCTGCCAATGAGACCAAGGCTGTCCTCGTTCCGCATGACAAAACATTTGGCCTCTTGCTCACGATCCGCGTGTGCGCGCAGGGTGACGCTGGACAGGCTGTCCCTGCCATCGCCGCTGCTTATCCCCAGAAGCACAGCTTCAGGTCTGTAACGGACAGCCAGCAGCGCTGCGGCCGTCACTGCGCAGATGTACGAGAGGTCCGATGCCATCTGATAAAAGCTGCATCATTTGCAAGCTCTTTCTGCCTTGGTGCTGAAGTCAAAAGGGACTGCTGGAAATGCTTTCAGTTTAGCATCTTTCGCAGATTGTAGATCGATACAGTTGTAATTGTCAATTCTATCCAGGAATGGCTTCTGCCTCCCTGCTAATTGTTTGCTCGGCCCTTCAGAGGCCCAGGGACTCGTCAGATTGGCTGTGACTGCGTGTGAGGCGTCCCTGTGTGCGGCGTGGCTTCGGATGCTGTGTGCAGCGCTGTGAGCGGGGCAGGGTGACAGATGAGCGGAGCTTCCCAGGCAGCCGGGGGAGAAAAAGAGGAGAAAGGCAGATTATCCCATTGTGTTTGCAGGGCATCGGTCGCACAGACAGCGACCATCCTCTTTGACGAGAGGATTGTTTAATTAGTTAAGGGTTTGATAAAGAGATGACTGAGCATGCAGCGCTCTGAAGGCATCTGCCTGTTTAGTACAGCAGGCATGTCCTCCGAGCTCACTCAGTGCCTTTCCTCCTGGGGGACCTCTGGGGGTCTCCAGCAGCTCTGTTACAAATCTCAGAGCTGCTTACTGTGAGCATATTAAATTGAGTTTCTGTTATCTGAGAAACAAATTATAATTCAGCTGCTGGTAAACTAGTTCTGACCATTCAGAGCGAGGAGAGTTGTACTCGGAAGGCGTGTTTTTAATGTATCATGTGTTCTGGTATCCTCACGCCTCTTATCTTTCCAGCTTTTCCGTGTATGCTTTGTCCTTATTTTCAATTTGTTGCAGGCATCACCAGTTGAGATTCCCTCCCACAGACTCTGAACTGCTGCACAATGGTAATCTGTGTAAACAGATGACCATTTATTTTGCATAGGAAAGAGGGTGTGAGTCAGTGGCACCTAGAGTAAATGTTACTGTGGTCATAAGTGCAGTGTTACACCATCTCTGCCATGCTCCTGAACTTGACCATAAAATCTAATTTGAAATACAGAAACAACAGAGCAAATACTTTTGATCTGTTAGCTTGAGTCGTCAGGTCATGGCCAGAGACGGTTGGTATCCAGCCTTCCAAGTCCACCAGGGATTGTGCATCAGCACTGAACGTGCTGCACTGGGACAAACCGCCACTGTGTGTGCAGTTACTGATCACTGTGTGTGCAGTTACTGATTGCTATGTGTGCAGTTACTGCTCCCCTTTGTCTGCTCAGGGTGACAACTGGGGAGGCTGTGCTGAGTGTCAGCGTCCTTCCTCCTCTGGGCTGGGAGTGACAATGTGTCCGTGTTGCGGAGGGGCAAAGCCACAACAAAGCTGCAGACGCGGATGGAAGCATAGGTCAGACAGGCTGCAGTCTCACACCATGGTTGTTTTCTCAGTGCTCCTGTCTCAAAATGGCTGGGCTGCGAGTGTGCCCCAGCCCTCAGTGCATGAACTCTTAGAGCCTTTCTGAGGCGTAATTAATATGTGTGGATGTGAATGCAGCCTGATCCTTAGAAGAGCCTTTCTGGAGGCAAGCACTGCCATGCTTCCAGGGACCTTTCAGTGCTTGATGCTGAGCACAGCAGCACACACACAGCAGAGCACTTACAGAACTTTTGCAGCCCAGAGCCAGTGCCTCGCTTGCTACTTTTCTGTTAGAGCTCTGCAGGAAGATGCATAGTTCTCTTAAAAGATGTTATTCCTCCCAGCAGGTAGCAAGCAGTGCCATGTTGCCATTGATGAGCAGCTGCCCTCCTCCTGTAGCACCCCTAGCTCAGGCCACTGCTGACCCAGCTGTGCGTGCCTTTGTCTTCCATCAGCTCTTGGGTGACAGAGGTGGGGGAAGGACCTCTGGAGAAAGCCCAGCCTGAGCATCTCACCAGCACTGGTGGCTGCTCTGTGCTTTCTGCTTGATCATCACTATCCAGTTTCCCTTCGGTTTGAGCTGTGCCAACCTTACCAACCACAGCTTGGACAAATGGTACTGCTTCAGCATTTGAAGTGATTAATAACTGTTAGGAGTTTGCAGTTTTCCATTTCAGCATGTCTCCTCTGATTTCCTGCTTGTGTCCCAGAAGTTTCTGTAGCAGGTGAGAGGCACAGGGAGAAGCATTTGTGTGATCACTGCAGACCTTCCGAAAACGCACTGTGTCCACCCAGCCCTGTTTGATAACAAAGGCAGAGGTTTCCTTGGTTGCAGCATCTCATCCTCGCTGTGGCAGGAAAATCCCACTTTGATTCACACAGATGTGTTTTGAAGCATTACAGCACAGGCAGTCCCTCTGCTTCTGCCTTTTGCTGCGCTGCTCCTCTCCGTCATGGAGCTTCTTCTTTATTAACCAAATATTGCTGTCTGTAAACACCGTCAGGCTGTGAGAAATTTCCTCTCCAATAAGTAGTTTAAATAACAACTTTCCTGCACCTTAATTCCATCACTAGTCTGATTAATTCCCTGAAGAGGGCCTGGAACAGCCTGCAGTTATGCACAGCTTTAAGCAGCTGGGCTGCATTTACCTGCAGGGAGTCTGAGGCATCTTCCACTGAGGTGGAGAGCGAGAGCAGTTTTTCTCTGAGCTAATGCATGCTTGACAGCTCCCCTTCCTCTTTTGGAGCAGTCAACAAAAATAGTTCAATAGCATCACAACCCAGCTTCCCAGTGTGGAAGGCCACTAGGGAGGATCGGTGAAGGAAGAGTGGTGTTTGGGACTGTCCATAAAAACTTTTAAGAAAGTTTTAAAAGCATGTAAGAAAGGGACGCAATGTGAACAATTTAAAGGCAAGCAGATGTGGCACAGCAACGTGTGGCAAATGCTGGCCAAAGCACCCACCACTCTTGTTGTCATACATCCCTTGGGCGATGCGCAGTGCCAGTCCCATTCAGCCAGGTGCCTCTCTGGGGTTAGGAAGGAGCGAGAGGTGCTGCTCTCTCTTCAGCCGAAGCACACAGCAGTTCTGGGGATTTGGGGAAGAGCATGTAGCATCCTGTTCCTTTTACCAACCACCTAAGCATCGCCTCCGCAGTGCCTGCCAGCTGAATTAGTGAAACCAGAGGAGAAATCAGGGTTCCCTTTTTGTTTGCTTTTCAGTCCCTGCAGTTTGTAGAAGGCATCTGCACAAGCAGACTTGCAGACTGGAGAGCTTTGCAGGAGAGCTGTGCAGGGTGGGATATCTGCGGTGGTTACTTTGATCAAGTGTGTACTTGTGCATATGTAAAGCTTCACAAGAGACACTTGATGGCCTTGTGGCAAAGCAGTGTAGTCACGCTTGCTTGAAGTAGCTAACTTGCTGTCCTGTGAACAAGTGAATTAGATTGTATCACCCCTGAGCAGACATTTCGTGTAGAAATGAAAAGGGAAAGAATCCTGATCTTTTCAGCGGTTGCCCACAGCCTTGCTATTTAACTTTGAGTTTGCTGCCAGTTGTTCAGACGCCAAATCATTTGGCAGACATAAATCAGATATTCCTGCCCATGCTTAAGGGAGAATAATATGTTGGTTCAACTTTCTTATTGTTTTATGAGTTGATTCGTCATTACTTGAAGGTCTTTCAGAAGGTGGTTAAAACTATGCATAAGCTGAAGTACTTGGTGAAAAATTAGACCATCATTATTGCAACTGTAACTACAGCTAATAAATCATACTGAGAAAAACACATGCCTTTCAGGTTAATAATATTGTTTATGGATATCTAACAATCCCAAAGCTGGCTAATACAACATTTTGCTCAAGTTCTGTAGGCAGTGGTGGAGGTTTTTCTATCACACTGGCATCTCTTGGTCTGAGCAGCCAGTCTCTGCAACCATGTGCAGCCCTGTGCACGCCACTTCTGGGAACTAATCTGAGCCTTTGAGTACTCTGTTTCTCCTGAAATTGTGAGATCCATTTGCTGAGTGGTGGTGAGGAGGATGGAAAGGAAAGCCCTGGCTGGCTCCCATAGGAGGTAAGCAAAGGGCAGTGAGAGAGTCACTGCAGACCCATCTTCCAGTGCAGAGCCCTGGCTCCCACCCCAGGTGGTTGAGGTAGGGTTTGTTATTATGTGGTGCAGGAAGGAATGCTGTGAGGAAAGCAAAGTTTCAGCTTCAAAATCTTCCTTGTTCTGAACAGTACCAACACCCCTGAACGCGATTGCAAACCTGTCTCCCATGTGAAAGATGTTTCCACCACCAACTGTGACTTCATTAATCCAAGTCATGGCATAAACACTGCATTCAAAGCCTACTTACTGAAGACCTTCTCTAAGCTTTTTCAGGAGACAGAAGGTGAGAAAGAACTCTCACATCAGCTTACTATCACACATGGTATGGATAGCACTGAAACGGCTTGGGAAGGGACCAAAATTTGGCACACACTGTGTGCCACATTGTATATTGTAAAAAACGTGATCAGATTTTATTTGGCTTTCCAGGCTTTCACATGAGCCTTGCGCCATGGGAAGATAGTGTATCTTGCTGTGAGTGGAAGGTGAGGAGCTGTGCAGGGTAAGCGAGGTGAAGTCATTGGCTTCCAGTTCTGGGAGCTTGACAGAGACTTGGTTGACCTTGAGAAGCAATCTTGATTGACCTTGATGTCATTTGGAAATGACAGCAAAACCAAAACTTGCTCGGACAGAAACAGCAAGGAGCCTTGCACTAAGGATAAGAGTGAGGATAAGAGTGAGTCCCTGTGGGGCTTTTAGTCCCTTGGATGTAATAGCTGAGCTGTGTGAGACAGTGGTCTTCTCAGTGCTCAAACAAGGCCACCAGTGCCATCTGATGTTCTGCCTCCTTGCTGCCCTCTTTCTCAGGATGTCAGGTCTCTCTGAAACTGAGATTGCTCTTAAAGCAATTCAGGCTTTTATAAGGTAAGGGATTCATGAAGTAATAGCGAAATGGCAGGCCCTGTTTCTTGCATTTCTGGCCTTTAATGAAGATGTTCCCTGAAGGGGATCAGGGGACCTATACATAGAGATGCTCACATCAAAGCCAAACATAAATAAGAGGTAAAACTTATTAGAACAACAGGCTTCATGTTGTTGACAAGGCATATCAGATCTCAAGTGAGAAAAGCCTGAAGAAAATCTGGGTCAAGCCTGACAAGATAACCTAGAAATGAAAATGCCAATAGTTTGCGGAATTCCTCCTGAATTCTGGCAGTTTGTAAGAGGCATACTGTGACAGTGCCTGCAGAAAATGAAGGTGGTGCCAGCAATTTGAGTGTAGCCTGAATCCTGTGTGAGCTGCAGAGCACTGCTGTAACTCCGGTCTGGGACGGAAGATGCAAAGCTGCAGACGGTTGGGATCTGAGGGATTTGCTCATGACAGCAATAACAGAGGAATGTCAATTTGAGAGGAAATCCTTGGATTATTGTAGTGTTTAGACCTGGTCTGGAGTGAATATTATCAAATATAAATCAGCATGGCATAGTTTAAGCTCCTCTGAGTGAACAGAAAGGGAGATTAGCAAAGGAAGCAGATCAAGATGGAGAAAATTTACTGGATTGGTGAGATTACTCATTCATCCAGTAAAAGCTTATGTGTTCAGTGTTGTGACTATAGCTACAGCTGTTAGGGCAAAGCCCCCAGGAGCAGGAAAGCTTCAACTCTGTTTTGTCAAAAACAAACCTTCCTCCCTCCCTCCTGCCCTAAAGGACACGATTCTTAAAATTGCATCCGTTTTGTCTGGAAGTTTGCTTGAGCATCTGTGAGTCAGGAAGCGATGATTTCTACTGCAAGTTTACCAACTCGTTTGTGCTTCCAAAGCTCTGCAGTGCAGATAGGGCTGAAGTCCCTCTCCTGGTGATCCCTAGGGAGCGACCCCGAAGTGAAGCATTCAGCAGAAGGTAAAAGTTCAGATCATGCTCCTGCCTGCATCGATGATCCATGTTAGAGTTCTGACTCACGTCTGCTGGCCAGACAGCTGCAACAATTTAGGACATGACTGTCCCCCACTGTTTATTAGTGCTGCAGAAGGAATGTGTCCTTGTATCTCGGTTCCTCTAGCTCAGAGCACAGCAGTTTCACACAAATACTTTCACCCACTGCTCACGTTAATGTGCCAAAATGGAAAGCAGAGCCGTGTGCTGCGCAGGTTTGGGCCAGCTGTGCTCCCGGGCAGACTGCTGGCAGGGGAAGGTGGGCTAGCAGCTGGCACGAGTGGCAACCTCAGCTGTCATGGCCACGCTCCCAGAGCCCCTCAGTCAGAGCCTTTTGGAAGTGTTGGACTCTGGAGGATGGCTCATGTGTTCAAAAAGATAACAAATAGGTTTGTGCAGAGTAGTGAAGCTTCCTCTGCAATCCAGGAGAAAGCATTCACATGCTCTCTGTCACACATTGCTGGACAGATGTTAACAGTGCTGGCTTCGTTGCTTAATCGTGGTGCCTAAACTTGAAATCAAACTGCTGGGAAGCAAAGAGCCTGAAGAAGTCAAAACGAAACTGCTCCAGCTCTGTTTTGGGAAGCAGTGAAGTCTGCAAAGCTATTCTGGTTATGCTGTTAGCATGAGTTTCTTCTATGATTGGAAATAAAACAGTGCGCTAAGATTAAAGTGGGGGGGAGGAATGGGAGGGAGCACTCAGCTTACTGAGCTGTCAACATTTACAGCACGTTTACACTGTGTCTTCTAGTAAGAAGGAGCTACATGTTCCATTGCAGCCACCACCATTGCTGGGTCCTATAGCTTTGCAAGGCTTCTTTTCCACTTTGTGTCTGTTGCAGTTATTTTCAATTGTGGTCAGCAACTTGGAATGAAATTGGTAAATTGTGTGCCACCTTCACCTGCTTTTCTATCTTCTTTGAAATTTTTATTTAAATTTTGATTCTGGTTAAAAATTCCGCATTGTTTATTTCCAAAGTTTGTGTAAGTTTTAAAGGTTCACTAGGAAGCACAGTGCTGTGCTGGGAGAGCCTTGGTCTGGTACCACCTTCAGGTTCTTGAAAGAGCATTTAGAAAATACCAGCACAAATGGAAAGCCTGGAAAGCTTTCCTCTGGTTTACCAGCATAAGCAAACTGGCAAGCAGAGCTCATTCTTTGGGCCTTTTCTTCATGTGAATACAGAAAAAGCAAGCAGCAGAAAAATGCAGATAAGACTGAGGCTGAAAATCATCCTCTCGTGTTAACACCTCTCAGAAGGTTGGGTTTCTATTTCACTGCTGCCTTTACACAGAATATTCTCTGTTCATTGTTCAGCTGGAATCCTGAAGTGGTCAGGGTGCATCAAGCCAACAGCCTAGCTAAGCTAACCTTTAATTCCACTGCCAGAGAGTTTGGGTGCTGCAAGTCCCACTCATACATCTTGGTGTACCTGCATCACTTGGCAGGTTACTCAAAGGTTACTGCAGGTCTCACCTGCATGAGACCTGTGTGCAGGCCACGTTGTGGGGTCGGTGCTGGGTGTGTGGCAGAGGTGTGTGTGACCACATCTTCCCTCCCCTGCTGCAGGGTGGCACAGAGCCCTGCCAGGCCCAGCTCCTGCTTCCACCTCCTCTGCTCCTGCAGAAGTATGGAACTGGGTCTGCACCGTTCACTGATGCCAGAGTTTGACCCATGCACTTTGGGTTTTGCCCTTGTCATCTTCCAAACTAGTGTTGGATTTAGGCTGCCTTCCTGATATGTGCCTTTTTGGGATGAAGGGAGAGGAAGGGTTTGCACACAAGGTGCTGGAGGGCTGTGGTAGGTGGAGAGGATGAGAAATACAGAAGGTTTTAGGAAACAAAGATACAAGAGTAGGGTTGGCTTTTGTTATGCTGTGGGCTCACTTACCAGAGCAAATCAGCAAACCAAGATGAAGGAGGTACACCTGTGATCAGTATTATCCTGCAGAAATATTTGAATAAACAAATAGGAGATAAGGCATTTTAAGTCTCACGATGCCCTTCTAGAAAGGAGCTGAGGATTACATCAGCACCATGCGGCCCTTCCAGCCTGCAACTTGTGGGCTTGCTGCTGGGCTGAGCGGCTCGGCGGTGGTTTGTCAGCAGAGGGTGCCCGAGTCCAGCAAACAGGGCTGCGCTGCTGCGGCCTCTGAAGGGAGCCGTGGGTGTGCGCTGCAGCACCTCGCTGGGCAGAGCCAGCATCCTTCGTGGCACCGTGCTGCGGAATGAGCCCTGGGCACCGGGGAGGGACCCGCAGCCCTGCCCTGGGTTTCAGCAGTGCCTCGGGTTGGGCCTCTTGTTTGCAGCGTGAAATTTCCAAAAGACCGAATGTGACGGATGCGTAAGGGCAGCGAGATGGGCAGGGGGAAATTGCTCTGTGGAGCTGCTGATGGAGCAGGAAGGCTTCATAAGTACTTTGAAGAGATGGAGGGAAATAACAAAGGGCAGAGACCAGCAGCCGTAGTGCTGCACATGAACTTACAGAGGTTTGTGCTTGTGTGTGCTGTTGGCCTGTGGGAGCCTCTTGGTGGGAGTGGAGGTTTGCAGGTGATGAAGGATGTCAGGCTGGAGCCCTTCTGATGCTCCAAGCCGGCGTACAGTGGCAGGGCAGGCTGTGAGCAGGCTTCTTCCTCTTGGTGCAATTAGCTTCTAGGAAGCCAGGTAGCAAACTGTCCCCCAGGAAATTCTGGAGGCTGCAGGAATTCTTAAGAATCATGTATTTACTTTGTTATCCATAGTCATGAGTGTTCAGATTTACGGGAAGAAAGGACAAGCAGTATTCTTACCAAATGCTCTGATAGGCAAATGCCTGGGCACTGATCTGCGTGGGACAAGCAGCAACAGAAGCCCTGTGTGGGTGAGTGTGTGCCTGAGCTCCTTCCTCTGACTCACACGTGCCTTGGGAGTCACCGTGCACCGTGTACCTCAAGTGGGAGAGTTTGGAGGCAGAAGGCACTGAAGCATCACATTTAAAGGTCTTCTGTGCTTTCAAGGATTCAAGTTTCATCTGTGATTTTTTTTTTTTTTTTTTTATTCCTTTCCTTTGAAAAGGAGGCTTCATCTCATTGCAGGAAGTTCTGTTAGGTTTATCTCTGCCCAGCCCCAGTATCTCCTGGATGTAATCTCAGAATCACAGACTGGCTTAGGTTAGAAGGGCTCTCCCAGCTCCCAGTCCCATCCCTGCCATGGGCTGGCTGCCCCTCAGCTCAGGATGCCCAGGGCCCATCCATGGTCTGGGGCACCTCCAGGGATGGGGCAGCACAGCTCTGGGCTCAGTGCTGGGGCCTCACTGCCCTTTGGGTAAAGAATTTCCCTCTAACATCTAACCTAAATTTCCCTTCTTTTGATTTAAAATCATTCTCCCCTGTCCTGCCACTATCACGCAGTGTAAGAAGTCATTCTCCCTGCTGTTTATAAGCTCCCCCTAAGAACTGGAAGGCTGCAATGCGGTCTCCCCGCAGCCTGCTCTCCTCCAGGCTGAGCACCCCCAGCTCCTCAGCCTGTCTTTGCAGCAGAGGTGCTGCAGCCCTCTGAGTGTCCTCGTGGCCTCCTCTGGACCCGCTCCAGCAGCCCCACGTCTTTCCTGCGCCAGGGGCCCCAGGCCTGGACGCAGTACTGCAGATGGGGCCTCACGAGGGCAGAGCAGAGGGGGACAATCCCCTCCCTGCCCGCTGCCAGCCCTCTGTTGGTGCAGCCCAGGGTGCTGCTGGCCTCCCGGGCTGCGGGCGCACACTGCTGCTCGTGTGCAGCTCTGTGCCCACCAGGACCCCCACGTCCTTCTCTGCATGGCTGCTCTTAAGTTCTTCCATCTGTACTCATATCTGGCATTGCCCCGACCCATTTTCAGCACCTCACACTTGGCCTTGTTGAGCCTCATTGAGGAGCACTGATCCCAGGATGGACCCCCAGGGGTCACTGCTCGTCGCTGGCCTCTACCTGGACATAGAGCTGCTGACTACAGCCCTCTGGTTCTGACCATCCAACCAATTTCTTATCCACCAAATAGTCCACCATTCACATCCGTAGCTCTCCAGTTTAGAGATAAGGATGCAGTGTTGGACCTTACCAGAGGCCTTGCGGATGTAGTGTAGTCACTGCATTACCTTCAGTCAGACACTGGTGGTAAACTGCTTCCCATGCAGGACGGGAAGAGGTGAGGCTGCTGTTTGAATAAGGGAAGGTGAGCTCTACTGTCAGGAGTACAGCGTGTACAAAATGAAGTGGCAGTTTCACCATGCTGAAGTTGAAAGCCGTGGCAATCCATAGCAGTGTTGGATATCTGTTGATATTTTATCAGCTGCTTTCTAATTCCTCCTAATGAGGCAGAGGAGGTACTCTAGAATGTCATGACTCTACTCATTTCTGTTTCAAGCCATCAGCTGTTCCAGTGAATCTTATTATGATAATGATGGTGTAAAATAATTTCCTTAACTGTTCCAAAGCCAATGAGCATTTTTGAAAGAATTCCATTTACGTGAAGCAGAGAGAGATCTCATTGGGACCCAGTGGCAATCCAAAGGCACAACAGGAGGCAGTTAGCTTCCCACCACCCTATATCCTTAGCACAGAGAAGTGAAGTTTCTCATTAGTTAAAAGACTGATGTGATAAACAATTTATTATAAAGACAGATGAAACTGCGTTTCAGTGTGAGCTACAAAGGTGGATGGATGGAACTTTTTTCACTTTGAAATCACAGTCTGCTGGGATTGCTTGTGAACACACTCAGCAGTAGGCAGTGACAAAGTGTGACAGACTGAAGTCTGAGGTGACATAATCCAGGAATGCAACAGAGATTTGGGTGCTGTGTGTTCCCAGTCTGGAGCTCAGTCCTGGGAAGAGATTGATTTTGTGACTGATAGAAGCTGGAAACCCAAATCTGGCTCCAGGACTGCTGAAATGGATTTAGTCCAGGATCCAAAGTCTGTAAAAGTCGGTTAAGAGACACTCGTGGACTTTGGATAAGGCTTTCAGTAGGGCTTCTGGGGCAAGCCTTACCCGCACTTCTGATTCATTTGCTTTTGAGAAAGGAATCCTTGATGCTGGTCTCTTTGGCTGTGTGTGCTTGTACATTCCGTAACAATAAAGCAATAAAAGCCAGGTTGCAAGAATGCGAGGTAGGCTTAGCAATCCCAGCATGGAGAATACAAATAAACATCACTTCCTGGTCGCTGTCCTCTTTGTTTCTGACACTTTCAGTTACTCTCACTTCACACTTTCACATTGTTTTCCATAGCTGAGCGGAATTGAAACCTCCTGCTTGCTTTGGTGAGGCTGCTTTCTGGGGGGAGAGGTTTGTGAGCATGCTGCTCGGGCCCTGAGGAGCTGGGTGCAGCGGGGTGGGATGGCACGCTGCAAGGGAGGCTGCTGCTCATCCCTGCTGGTGCTGGGCCCAGCGCCCTGCTCCCGTTCTGCAGCAGCGGCTGGCCCTGTCTGAGCAGTCTGCAGCTCCTGGTGTGGTGTTTTGTAGTGTGAGGAAGCAGAGCCATGAGCAGTGCTGGCTGTGCCTCCCCACCTGCGCCATCACGGCCACGGGACATTTGCTAGGTGCTCTGCTTCACAGCGCACGTGTTGTTCAACGCACGTGTTATGTGTGAGCTAAAACACTCCTGCCTGGCACTAGTTTCCAAACCAAGGGCTTAACATAAAACAGAGAGAGAAAGAGCCAGGAAAATGCTCAGAGGGCTGCAGCGCTTTTCCTGTGAAGACAGGCAAGGAGCTGGGGGTGTTCAGCCTGGAGAGGAGAGGGCTGCAGGGAGACCTG